>NC_090878.1:20441852-20509352 GCF_036669935.1 Montipora foliosa
CATGGGATAAAATGGCAGAAAAAGCCGAGCGGGGTCTGGAAATAAGAACAAGACGAAGGGACAGAAAGAGGAAAGCTGGGACAAAAACGAGTAACGGTGTGGGCGATGAAGGGTAAGAGGTAGGGGGAGAGGTAGGGAGAGAAAAAATGAGATCCGTTTTTATTCATCCCGTAAGTACAAATTACCCATGTATATATTCGCACAGTGCACAACAAACAAACCATCAAGGTGATTGTTAAAGGGTCTTTAAGATAAACGTCTATTTGTCATGATTCATTAATGACTTTTCTGGCTGACGCAGCAAATATTGGACATCAGAATTTTTCTTGCACCAACCCATGACTCCATGGTAATTGTGTTAAATGGGCGTGGACTGGAGAGTTAATTTTATTTTCTTGAAGTGCCAATGTGTATTCACTTTGTTGCTAGAGCATAAATACTCTTGGACTCAACTACTAAATATCGTGCCACTTAGAACACTTAGGGATGAACCATTCGAAGTGTGAAGGGGTGGGGTGTGTGTTATTTTTGTCACAACAAGTTCTGTTGGTTGTTGATACTTTAAATGTAAATTATATGTTGATCACACGTCCCAGCCAAGTGCAGTTGATTTTGCAATCAACCAAAAAGAGTTGATGATAAATATAACTTAGCCATTAGTGTTGTAGCTGTGAAATAGTTGTTGTGTCTAGTCAAACCATCCCCTTTTATTGTGCATTTACATTTTCTGGCCATGTTTCTCCATATTGCAAAACTTTCAACATTGATATTTTGTTCCAGTTTCAATTCTTTTTTTAAAAACAACTTTTACACAAGGCTTGAGCTCTGCGGCAGGGGAGCTCAGTAACTCAGGGCTTATAGGCTGAAGTGTGTAAAGCCCCATGGATTGAATGAAAGCGATTCTTTTTCAGCCAAAATAAGTCGTCCCGAGTACGAAAGAGCTAAAAATCTAGTCTCTGGAAGATCTCTATTGTTTTGTATACATGCGTGTATAATTTCAAAAACGCGCGCGGGGTTTTGCTTTTATGGCGCGCTCGGTTTGTTTCCTTTGTATATTCAATTTGTAATTCTAAGTATGGCGTGTTACGCGTTTAACGGCTATTCACCCTGAGGAAGACCGGTGTATCCGGTCGAAATATAGGTGAAGGATACAAAACGTATTGTTTTACTCTTCATTTGCGTTGCTTTCTTAAATTATCTACTATTCTACTATGGAGAGGTTATCCGACATTGGATGTGTGTGATATATTATATATATATATTTAGTATAAATACACAGGTGATTATACAAAATCGCGCGCTCTCATTGGCTCGCTATCTCGGATTATCAGCCGATAATCACCTCGACGGACAAAATGGCTGCCAGTAGTCGTTTTGCCACTGTAAGTGAAGATGATTTTCGCGTTGAAATGTTTTTTTTTTCTCGTTTTTGAAATTATCACCTGTGTATTTATACTAAAACAATTATTCGCCTCAGGCTCAGTGATTATCGGTGAATATTCACCTCGACTTCGTCTCGGTGAATATTCACCGATAATCACTTCGCCTTCGGCGAATAATTGTTAAATAGTATAATTTTCAGCGATGAATATAAGAATTTAGTGTCATATTCACCGCGCTACCCGGTGAATATAACATTTTGGAGGCGCGGCTGCTAAGCCAATCAAGCACTTTTCCCGCCTTTTTATCGTGTTTTAGCATGTTGTTTTACACTTTTTTGATATTCACCGCTGAAAATTATACTAAAACAATTATTCGCCTCCGGCTCAGTGAATATTGGGGAATATTTACCCCGACTACGTCTCGGTAAATATTCACCAATATTCACTTCACCTTCGGCGAATAATTGTTAAATATATACTGAATGTACTAAATGGAGGCTGCCAATAAGCCCTCGCAGAGTGCTCAATAGCTAGTGAAGCTAGAGCTATGCATACAGTAACAGGTAAAATAGACTACATTCCGTGATCGGCAAATTTGTTTCGTAGGACCATGTCCCAATCTTCAGGATCGTACAATGATTACTATCTCTACAGGATTACTGTTTTTTACATGATGCTTTTACCCTGCTGCCCATCTGCGTGATTGTAAATTACAATTTTAATTACAATTTCTTTAACAGGAATTTGTTTGCATGCCGACAGCTGCTTGCTAATTCTGATCGTTTGTTGAGCGTGGAGAGCTCCGGATGACAAATTATATAATATTTCTCGAGTGTACATAAGTTGCATTTTTGGTGCTGTTAGAGTACGCGCGCACCCTTCCCAAATTTTTCCACTCAATGCTGTAATTTACTTTAGCATTTTCCAACCGCCACACATATTTACTTAACTCCGTCTGGTTCCTTTGCACCACATTCCAGAAGGACTGGTTATGGTTGGCAAATCTAGCCTTGAAGTCGGTGTCAGTTAGCCCTACGTAATGCTCATTTTCCTCGCTTGAGCATTGGTTGTCAAGGGGGGGCATGGTCCTATGAAACAAATTTGTCGATCACGGAATGTTATCTATTTCACCTGTAATCAATGTGAAACTTGATTTTCGCAAAACAGTGGTCAATACATAGAAGTGGAGCGAAGTATATATTGAAGAAAAAAACAACAAGTAAAACTACAAGTTCATCCCTACAAGCCTGTTTCGTGGTCGCTCACTTATACAAATAAATGAGTACACCCATATGTAGAATTATATTCAAGTGTACTTATAGAGATCGTTTCACTTATCGTAGGAGTGTTCTATGCAAAATTATGCAGAGTGAAATATAGGTGTAAGTTAAAGATGGAGAGTTGTCCCTTAAAATTTCATGTACTAAACACAAGTCTTATTCCTTTTCTTTGTTTTGACGCTATGCATTTCATTGCTCTCGTGTAGAGTCAAAGCAAATATCTAAAGTCAGTCTTGGTGATCGTTCTTCACATGAACTACTCTGGCATTGCCTATGATAATAATAATAATAATAACAATAATAATAATAATAATAATATTAACGATAACGATAATGATAAAGATAATAATAACAATAATAATAATAATAATAACATATGCATAAGGAACTAGATTTTTCCGCGTTTGTCACAACGGTTGTTAATATGTAAATGGTTTGTTTACAATGAAATAAAGGGCTATTAAATGGGAAAGAAGTCCTTATTTTCTCAGGAATGAAAGGTACTCCTCAGTTATTGGTCTGGTCTATTGTTTATGTAAATTGTCCATAGAATTGCAATTTAAAAAAACCCTCAATCATTTTGCACTCTTAAGATGCAATTTCTTTACTGAAGCATTTTAAGTTTTGACACTATTTGATAAGATGAAGAAACAACCTTTAATATTTTAAATTTTAGCCTAAAACGGGTTCTTTTATAAAGGTCCAAGCTGAGGAACGGGAAACTCGATATGATCTTTTCTTACACGTAAAGCGAAAATTTGTGCGAGCACAAGGAACAATCATTTCTAAGCGAGGATCTGCATGGGCGAATTGGCATGGCAATATGTGCGAGCACAAGGAACGTCATTTCCAAACGAGGATCTGTATGGGCAAATCGGCATGACAACTTCATGGTGCTTAACGATTTAGTGAGATGCAACGTATAAAGAAAGTTTGTGTAGAAGGTATACTTAAAGGTCATAGCCATTTTGCAATGTTTTACAAATTTCACAGCTATGTATAGACCGAATGCATAAATGGCGGCCAAAAATGTATTCTTTTGTTTATGCGCTAGTTAGACTGACTATAGCCTCGCTCTCAAGAAACATTTCTTTTGTATTTTGACCATGCAAACGAGGCTAGTAAGTCTAATTAGCACATAAACAAAAGAATTGTTTTTTTGGCCCTTATTTATGCATTCGGTCTATTATGCACATAAAAAGAAAAAGAAAAGGAAGAAAACTGTTTATTCCTCCTAATGCTCCTGGGCAACGAGAAATAAGAATTCGTTCCTTGACGAATCAATTTAGGAGTGGTAAAGTGAATAGCTGAGCATAGTATATTAATTTATATTATTTACAACACTTTTAACTCTATTTAACTGTTTGAGACAGTTGTCCAGTTGGCGAGTTTACATCCCTGTTTCTGGTTTCATTTGCCGTTGGAGCTTTGCAGCATCGCGCATATTCCAGCAACGAATTAGTGTTTCCAAAAACGCCTTTCACGTAATCAGAAGTTCCACAATGCACCCATCCCTCTCTGTCAAAGTCAAGCCTCCACTTTCCTTCTGTTCGGCATCGAATTTACCTCGAAGAAACACCCGTAAAAGCAAGAATTACGCCAAGGCAGTGTATGTTCTGAACCCACAGCCTCGTCACCGTACCTCCGTATCAAGAAACAGAGTCACCTCCTTCCAGTTGTTTTCCTTCTACAGAAACGCTGAACCATTCCATAAGCAGGTAGGGTGTGGCCACTCGCCATTCCCATTAGGCTCCGGCCTCTGATACATTCTTGCTAACACAAAATGTCCAAGCCCCCCAAAACACTGCACTTGCAAATAGCTAACTGGTTTGCCTCCGGCCAGTTAAGATTCTTGACAGTTGTTTCATGAATGGTCCGTTCTGTCGTGATTGTGTTCATTGGCCCTGTAAAGCCCCTATGGGGAGTGGTCAATAAGCCACGTCCGACCTCGAAATTAAGAAACGCCGGCTCAGATGGTCGGGACATGTACTACGAATGCAGTCAGAGAGGATACCCAACGTTGCTCTTAGGTGGATGCCTGCAGGCAGAAGGAAAAGGGAGAGGCCCAAAACCACTTGGAGGAAGACGGCTGAGATTGAACTAAGTGAGATGGGTCTGACATGGAGAGAGGCTCAGGTAATTGCGAAGGACAAGACTCGGTGGGGGGGGGGGGGGGGGGTCATTGTTGCGGCCCTCTGCTTCAATGGGGGCTATAAGGATCTATGATGATGATGATGATGATATATCAATACTCACACACGGCTACGATGCTTTATGGTTAAATTCGAAATTATTTTGTTTAGAAAATCTCCCTTGAGACTTGTGAGACAAAGAAACCAGAACTGAGCCGAAAAAATTGACCATCAAGCCTCGGAGCCATGCCTGATTATTGCTATATCGAACTCGGCCTATAAGTATGTATCATGTTTGTATGCTCACGCTTCACTTCCGAAAAGAAAAATGTAATCAGTGCAAGTTCGTTTTTTTGTGTTGTCCGTGGGAAGGTGGATAGAGGGTTTCAGATCCATTGACTTTGTCCTCGATATCACCGAAGCGAAGAAGTTAATCTTCTATTTGAGTTTAAAGTAAATCGTCATTCCCTATTCTCTCAAATCCCATAATACATCTTGTTTACCCCCGCCCCAAAATAAAAAATAAAATAAAAAATTCCAAAGGCATTCTTTTCGGAGCCTAGGCCCATTTTCAGGGCGGGGTAAGAGGGAGTCCCAGAACAGGACTAAAATATTGCTTGCGTAACCAAACCCCATGACAATTCGCACGCGTATCACGTTTGTCGTCGATCTTTAAGGGCGCCTGCTCTGCAGAACTTGTACTGACTCGTAGTTGTCGCTAATTGTAATGTAAAGGCTGCTCTATTCAGGTAAAGCTGTTCCCTGCTGTCAGAGATCTCCTTTCTTTTTGCTTTCGCTGGGCCAACGAGTACGAGAAAAGAGACCTCTGCCACAACATTGGACAGCACTCTTCAAGCCGCATGCACCATGATGTTTTTTTATGTTTTTGTTTTCCTTTATTTCCTTTTTACAGTATCTTTTTTTATGCGTACTTGTTACATCAGTTATTCCAAAATTACATTTACTAAACGCAAGCATGGCAAGAAATTATCTATAGCCACTTAAAAGGAATTCTTCATATGCTCAAGTTCAAGTTCAAGTTCAAGTTCAAGTTTACTTTCAAACATTACAGATAAATTTTACAATGAACCCTGCAAGCGCATGGCAATGCTAATCGAGGCGTGCAGTGTAATCTAGAGACAATACTAAGACAAAATAAAACCTCGCAATACATTGAGCCATTACACAATACAGACTGAAGAAACATTGCATAATTGTTACAATATTATTAAAATAAGTGAATTAAAAAAAAGAAAAAATTAATTAAGATAATAATAATAATAATAATAATAATAATAATAATAATAATAATAATAATAATAAGTGAATAAATAAATAGAATAACACGAAATTATAGGGTACGATAGTAATGATTATTCAGTTTTGTTATCAATGAGTAGGCATCAACATAAGCATCCTCAACTCCGAGTACTGTAAGCAGAAATTTCCTAATTCGTTTTTTGAATGGCCTTTTTTGCAAGCAAGCGCCAGTCAGGATGAAAAGAGTCCCAGAAGTTTGTTCCAGAGTTTACAAAAGACTTCAACTGTAAGCTCAGTCGCGATTCGCTAACATAATAGCTGCCCAGAGCTGATGATCCTGTATTACATTTATGAATATTAGATGAACGATTTCTGAATGTTCTTCGGTACAGAATTATTAGCGATATCATGCATAAGGGTAGATCCTGTTTCAAAGTAAAGCATATCAATTGGCAGAATATTAGAAGAGACAAACAATGGGATAGTAAGAGATCTAGTATTACAAAAGAAAATAAGGCGGAGGGCTCGTTTTTGAAGAACAAGAATCTTCCTTAAATCAGACTGAGCAGCTTGGCCCCCAAGCAGCTATACAATAATACATATGTGGAAATACGAGTGATCGATAAATTTGAATTTGAATGGTACATGGTGCCGCAACCTCGCTATTAAACCAACAATTTTACTCATCTTAGAAGCAATGTAATCAATGTGTTGTTTCCAAGTTAAGTGCTTGTCAATTAGGACCCCCAAGAAATTTAACATAATCCTTGCTTTGAAGAGCTGTTACAGAGCTTCCCATTTCTTGCGAAAAGAGACGAGTTTATTGGATATAAATACGCGAACTTTTCCAGTTTCGTATGTGTTTTTCAGAATTCTCTTAAGGTGGCTACAAGACGGTGCAATCTTCCATAAATGATCTTCCCTAAAATAATTACATTATTATGTTCACCATCACAATTAACAACATCTCGTAATTCTGACCACCATAATATGAGTTCACAATCGAAATCGGGCGTAATATTTAATTTAACAACATCATACATGAGTTGCAATCAAATAACACTGTTGTATACCTAGCCTTTCACTCAACAAAACGAGCACTGGTCACGTGCCCCTGATCAAATTCAAATGTATCCCGATCGGGATACAATTCCACAATTGTTGCCCGCTCCGGATGGTTTGCTGCGATTGTTGACGGAAAAGTCTAAATATACAACAAAGCACTTAACGTCTGGTCCCTCGGGAAACTAGTTAGTTTTGTTTTCCTTCGAGTCCTGATGTTTGGGAAACATCAGCACTCTCGGGAAAACAAAACTAACTGTTTCCCTAGGGACCATACATTAGGTGAATTTAAAAAAAAACCCCGTAACTTCGTAAAAGATTAGTAAGATAAAGTCTCCAAAAATCGTTGTAGCAGTCATCAGTTACTCGTCTTCACCAATTTAATCCTAGGGCTTTAATCATGTTTTCATAATCAACCATTTTGATACCATCACAATCATAGGGCGCATAAGTAGAGCGTCTAGTGACTGATATGTTTGCTGACTGTGACTTGAGCCCGCTGTGTCTGGCGCATTCCTTTACAGTATAAGTCTACTGTTGTTAAGTGACCCCACACAACATGAAGTATCACGTGAGAATTCAGTCGCTTTGTAACTGCCACGCATGCTCAACACCCATGGTAGAGGTCTCTTTCCCCACACTTGTCAGCCCAACGAACGCAAAAAGAAGGGAGATCTCTGCTATCAGGGAGGCAAAGCAAACAAGTGAGTACCGGACTTGACCACGCCCTTGTTGCTCAGTACGAACCGTGCAAAGCGGACCTGCATGGGATACGGTGATGAAATTTTATCAATGTCGAATCGCAAGAGGCTCATGTTAAAACGCTCGAAAACGAAAATGGATGAATGAACTAAATACATATTGATATCAATATCGGTAGGAAATAGTATTCTCCAAATATGAAAAATTAAAAATAAAGGTATATAAAAACTTTACTTAATTAAAAAGGTGCGCCTAGGGAAAGTAGTAGACCGACACCCTGAAAGCTTAACAGACCTTAACAACATTCAGTTTGAAGCGAAATTGTTTCAAAGTAGATGAGAATTTGTTAGTGAATTATACAATGTACAAAAGTATCGTAACGGAATAGTCAGACAAGTGGGGAGCAAATAGTTTATTTCCGAGTTCATGTCTGCCTCCTCTCAAAGGGAGTCTAAGTGCGAAGTTTTTTTTATGGTAATTAGTTCTACTTAACATATGAATAAAAAGCTTTGTACTAAAATAGTCAAAGTTTGGCAAAGTGCATAGCTAACCGGATCAGTAAGGGTTATTGACCTGGAGCGAGAGGATATACGTGATATATTTCCCTCGTGCCGAGCCCGAGGGCGTATAAACTTATTTCTCAGTTCGTTAGGTTTTCTACCTATAAAAAAATTCTCTCGAGGATTACTATGCAATAAGGTCTTGGAAGCAATGAGCAACTTTGAAGAAGAATTGTTTTTAACCCAAAGCAGCTTTTCCGGGTCTTTGGAAGTTGGTTCTCGCCAGTTGGATTTCCTTTGTGAATAGGACCAGTCAGACGCCCAGCCAGCATGCAGGGAGCATGTTCAGACTTAGTGAAACACAGTGCTGTCTCGGATTTATTTAACTTTAACACCCCTGGAGAATTATAATTTCGCATAATGTTAATTGAATGTTGACATTTCGTCTGTGAAATTGCATGATGATTGGTACGTTCGATGACATTTATAAAAGTCTGATATTTCCAAAAACTGTTAGAAACAGTATTCCGTATGTGGTGGCAAAGTAACTTCAGTTATAGAGACAGATCATAACGTTCGTTAATCCTTAGCTATCTTTGCATCTGCAAAGCCTGATTCGGAAACGCGAGGGCTTGATTCAGCTTGTCATGTCCTGAGAGGCTATTTGTATGGGCTTGTAGTTGTATATGTTGCGGTTTAATTTTATTTTTGGTTTGAAAAGTTCATTTTTTTTCAAACCAGTATAATTTTTTCAAACTGGTTTATTTTTTTTAGAACACTGCCCATTTTAACATATTTGATATCTTCCTGTAATTAATTTTATGGAGTATATTTAAAATAAACTAGAGAAATCATTTTAGGATTATTATGATGGATTGTTATCTCTGATGCTATCAAAGACAATAATAGTTATTTATGCATGTGAACAAGATTTTTAGTGTTTAGGGTTAAATGCTCAGCTTAAACAGATAAGTCTAAGCTCTCAATTAGGTTTACGTGGTTATTTGAAACAGTAAGCATTTCAGGAAGTGTATGGCAACTGCAGACTGCCTACAAATAGCGCTGATAAGTAGTGTTCAAGTCTATAAAGCACCCATTTCAAATAGCGCTGAGAAGCAGTATTTACATGTATGCAACCAGTTTAAAACGGTTAGCTTTTACTACCATTCTCGTCACCAGAGCCTCGGGTCGACCCAAGGCTCTGGGAAACTGTATGCCAAAAATTGGCTATTTGAACCTTACGGCGCCTGCTCACTCCTTGTACTAACATGGATGCACCAATTAGAGAGGCTTTTCATTGTTCTTCAAGAAAACCAATGAGAAGACACTTTGTTTCAGGGTTTCCCAGAGCTCTTCTCTCCCTCAGTCAAGAGAAGAGCTCTGGGGTCGAGATTGCTTTTACTACGAGTTACGGTTAATCTGCGGTGTACAAGTGTCAGACACTGCATTCTAGGTAAGGGATTGGCACGCATTGTGGTGATTGGAGTAATCACTTATTTGCAATGTTTAGTCTAAAACAACCGTTCTCTTGGTTTTTGGGTTAAGAATATTGGCCCATGGTTGGTGGAAGTAAATAATTCGTCCAGATGTAGGATAAAGGAGTTTTTAAACAAGCTGTAGTAAGTTGATCACTGTAAAGAAATTTGAAAGCTGACGTTTCGAGGGTTAACCCTTCGTCGGAGCTAAACCCTTTTCTGTCTTTCACAAGTTGGACTACTTTCCATAGTGAAAAAACAGTGATATACTTTAATCATTCCTTTGGCAATATAAACTGTATAGTACAAGATTTATAAATATTTGTCTATCAGATTTTCAATTAAATAGAGTAGTATACAACTGGGAAGTAACTACATTACCATTAAACGTAACAATGGTATTATTTGTACTGTTGCAATATTAATAAACTAGAATTTATCTTTACAAGCTGAATGTAAAGAATTTTTTTTTTTTGAAATAATCGAAAGTAAGATTAGTAGCACTGCACAAGTTTCATGTTCCAGGCGAAATAAGTCATTGGACTTCTCCAAACTTGGTCACTACAGGGGTACCCAACGAATCTGTTCCTCGCATTATCTGTTCCCCAGAGGAATCTTGCTGGCTGGCAAAAACACAGGTGTTTCGATGAGCTGGCTGGGAAATTTTGTTATTGATAGAGGTAAATTACTGGGAATTACCAGGAGCTCATCAAGAGGAGCCTCTGTCTCCCATACTTGGCCTCGGAGTCAACCCTTTCCCGAGTAGATTTATTTATAGAACACCTCCCTTGGGAGATTCAGCACGCTCACTGTTGTAAAAGCCAATCAAAACAGAGCTATCTCAGCGTCAAGGGAATTATCATACTTTTCGCTGGAAAAACCTGTTCCTAAAAATAAATTTACTCGGGAAAGGGTTGACTCAAGGAATTAGAGGAGATAGAGGCTCCTCTCGATGATCTCCTGGAATTACTGACTTTTTCTAGCATTTCAACCCGACCTGGCTGTAGAAACTCTGAAGACTGAGGACGACTAAAAAAAAAAAAAAGAACCCCTTCCCTCTCCCAGAGAGTAGTCACAAACATACGACGGCTGGTCAGAGTGATTGCGCTTGCGAAAAAAACCTGTTTTGTCCCGGTTTTGTCGCTTTTGTTCGGTCGTTTTGGATCGAGGGATTTGAAAGCGCGCGGAATTCCTGGCTGGGAAATAAATTTGATCAGCTGGCTGGGAAACCAACCAATTTTATCTAGCTGGCTGGGAAATTTCTCGTGTGTCTTGCTGGGAAAAAGGAACAGATAATGTTTTCCCAGCAACACTGAAAAACACGTGAAAATGCCTTAATAACATTTATTTTCATTAACTGGGGTATAATAATACATTTTACAACAAATTGGTCGTTGGGTGCCCCTGTCACTACTCCAGCATAATGGTTTTCGTTCTCAGTTATTTCCTAAAAGCATGTTGGGTTACAAGGGTGGCATTCCATCAAAGAGAGGAATCGAATGTCGGAGCTGCCATTGGCTGCTGGGCATTTTCTGTGAATGGAATGGATGTGTTGGCAACTTTATGGCTGATATGTGCATAATTTCTTGAAGCCACTTTTCCGTAACTCAACTGTGTGCTTGGAACAAGACTTAATACAGTTCCTGTTTTGGAACTATTTTGTTGTTGTTTCCTGTGAAGAGTTTCTTTAACCCATTTCCTTCGAGTTATAAAACGTTGTTCCATTTTGCTAATTGCTTCGCGATCGGCCTAGATCGATCCTTGTTTCCTGAAACTCGGAGATGCTTTTCTGTTTTTTCTTTCAAGAAATGTTTGGCCTTGTTGTAAAAATAATCTTGTAAATAGTAATTTTTTTGTGAGTCTTTTGTCTTTAGGTTGCCTTTCAATTTGTCTATTTCTCTACAGAAATTTATTTCATTTTCGCAAGTGCGTTGGCGTGGCTCTGCTATATGTAGCTCTGGTGTTGTTTTGCACATTTGTTGAGACATCAAAGTTTGGACCGAGAGTGGCGTGAGGTGAATAATTTAAACTGGTTTGAAAAAAAATGAACTGGTTTAGAAAAAATCAAACTAAAAACAAAATTAAACCACAAGCTGAACTGGGGTGCGCGGATGATCACTCGGCTCTCACCGATGTTGGAGGGGCCAGAGGGGCCCGCCCCCCTCCCCTTATTTTTGGACCAAAGCCACCAAAACACCATGGGTTGAGTTTGATGGTTCTGTGCTCTTCTCGGAGAGGTTTTCTCCGGGTACTTCGGTTTCTCCTCTCCTCAAAACCCAACATTTGACTTGATTTGCGGATTTATTTCAGTTTACAGTGTCCCTCCAGCGCTAGAACGACTAGACACTTAAATAAAGTTCCTTTCCTTTTCAAAGCAATTAATTTGTTTTAATTTTTGGTTTAGGAGTGCCTTTGAATGGTTAGCTTCAAACAGAAAGTGTGGATAGTTGTCACGATAGTGCATTTAGGCTTAAGAACTGCGTCAGTTTGAGTTTAGGGTTGTCGTTTGTTTTCAGAAGGTTAGGGTTGGGGTCATAAAATGGGTTGGTATTTTGACCTAATAATGAGAGGATTTCTGACTGGTTAACTAATTATAAGTAATGCGGTTTGGGTAACGCTGTCCACTAAAGTAACCAAATGTATAGATGCCTTATATGTTTTAAATTTAATCTGAATACAAGAAATAAAGATGGGAATCAAAACGAAGCGTTGTTACGTCATTTATTTGCAAACTGAATAAATGCTACTGACAAGTATTGTTAGCTTGCTTGCAAGCAGCTGCGAACGAAATTAAAGAAACTATTTCTTTAATTTCAATGGAATTTATTTCTTTACTTCCCTTAATTACATGCATCGCCTACGATTTGATTGGTTTTCCCCACAGTGTAGTCTCGTTTTGTTCTCTGTAAATCTCTCTATGTATTTGATTGTTTTTTGTCCTCCAAGAATTTAGACCTAGAAAAAAAGAAAATCTATTTGATAACAGTGCTCACCTCTATTTTCTATAACGTACTCACTTCTATTTTCACACTGACATTTTACGGTTAAAACCTTTAAGCGCCGCAACTGCAGAACACTACTTTAGCTTCCTGTAATCAAATCTGTCTTCCAAGGGCTTCCGAAGCTTAGTCTTAAGATTTACTTACTGTCATTAATATCAAAGGGATTACTTCACATTATTAAGACGTGAACATCTACGTTGACAGCAACAAACACTTTAATGACCATTTACTTGGTTGCCAGTTTGACAATCCCAGTTGGAAAATGAGTAATATTTTTCTCTTTCTTTTAATTTTTTTTTTTCTTGGAACGTCAATTGGATAAACAAGACAGGCGGTGAAAAATAAATATCTGGAATCTTAAAAGCGACGAGTAATGGACTTCGACAACAATCTATCGCCCATCGAACCGAAATCGTGTGTGCTGTTATGTAGAACACTGAAACCAAATGGAAAATTCTCTGGTAACGTATGGGTTCAACAAGACAGAAAAGGAATCAAACACCTTAAGTGGATCTGTGATCTCTGTTGTCTGGCTGTTTGTATTTATTTGTGCTCAACTCCGCTGCACAGTCTTCAGGTAGAAAAAATAACTGGAAATGTGACAGCCAAGATTAAATTATGAAAAAATATCTACGGATAGCTCGTTAAAAAATCTTTATTTTTAGCGGTTATTTGAACATAAAAGATGCAACGCTTGACGAGAGATAACATTTTTGTTAATATTAATCTTGATAGAAGAAAAATTTCGCGGGAATCGGGACGCGATGAAAATGAGCTAACAAATTTGCATACGTGCGTTGAAATGTGAGACGCGAGGAGACAGGAATTTTATTTCTCTGACAAACAGTGACTCTTGCCACTATAGTGTAAAATGAAGTTTATTTGGGAAGCCAACAATATTTTACTTGCTAGTGCGAAGATTGTTTACAAGAAACTCACGCTTTTTGCGAATTTTGAGTGTCATGAAATTACATTGCGTGATATATACCAAATATACCAAAGCTTAAAAAACTAGAAGACCTCAAAATGGGACAGGACATTACGAAATAATTAAAGGTGTGAACGTTTGAGCCAAAGGGCCTCTGCTCGCGCGACATGTGGGTGACCATCAAATGGTCTTAATGACCCCCCACTTGAAAAAATTAAGTGCCTTCTGTCTTTGTGTAACACATACCAAAAGCAACCCAGTGTACGCTTTATAGAACGTCTAGTTTAAATTAGGTGTTCGAAAGCAACATGACATCATTGGCAAATGATCAACGTACTGATGGTATCAGTATTCTAAAGATAAGGTAGGTTTTGCGTTTTTCAATTTTTCCTTAGTAGCTCCAGGTTTAAAAATCTGTTTTCAGTTATTCATCCACACAAATTTTGCGTAAAACCTCACGGGAAATCCCCAAGACGCGGGGAAAAGCGGCATAAACTTTAAACGATACTTTATCCGACAGAAAATGTAATTAAGTTAGTAAACTGGGCCACTTCGTAAGCTCACCTGTCTTTTTCTTGGGCATAAGTTACTCCCCTCACTCATCCACTTTCTATTTCTAAAGAAAAAAAGATAAATTTCCATCATTGGCGACAGTTGTAGTTGTAATTGAAAACGTTTTGACACCTGCACCTTGTCCATAATCCATTTTATTTAAGATATGTTTTTACTTTACAAGTTTTTTCATTAACTTGGCAGGCAATAAGGGCATTCAAAAACGTAAATTCAAATCAGATTCAGGGTAAACGGGGAAATGCAACGGACAAACACCATATTTTAACTTACGACACTATATTAAACTGGTGGCCGAGTATAATTTTTAGCCAATACCGTATGTCAACCTTCACCATCACCATTCCTGACACCAGAATGTTCAGCTTTCTAGATAAATGCCGTTTTTCCTAAAGCATCTCTAAATACACACCAACTCAATTGGGGGTAGCTGGGTCTTTATTGCCTAAGACCATACGCAATGCTCCCCATAACAGGGAGGTAAATAGAAAAAAAAAATTTTCAGATTGCACTAAATACAAATAACGTTGATCGCTCGCTGATCGCAAAGAGAATTCTAACTAGTATGGCAACTATTCGCTTATACTTGCCGGGCGTGGCGTGGAATTTCCGCTGCGGTATTTAATTGTGATAAACGAGTCTATCACTCACTTAAACGTTTTTCAAGGATAATTCCCCTTAACGTTGGATTAATTTATAATTTAGTTTCTAATAAGGCGATGGAAAAAAATTTTGATTACCTTGTTTGCAGCCATAGACTTCTACTCTCATTGATATGTGGCTGTGCCAAGTGACCGGTCGGAATCGTATGTAACGCGCCACGATTGGTTTTTTTAGTTTATGATATATGATTGAATTTTGATCGCTATTTGCAATAAATTCCTAATGGAAAAGAGAAAGACATATAGTGATGAAGAGAACGAAAACTTTTGCTAACTGGCTACTGAAAGAATTCATGATCCATAGCACAAGAAATGAGAGATACAAGGAAGAACATCCGCCGCATGTTGATAATGTACACATGATATCCCATCAATAAAAACTGGAAGATTTGAAAAATGGAGGAAAAAGGGGAAGGTTTCAATGGGGAACGATAACACACATCTGGCACCGTCAGAACGCTTGGGAGCTTACTACACTGGAAGACCTACTTTAGAAAATGATACAAAGGCCAACGAAATAAAATGTTGTTTCATGTTGTAGTCGGGTTTGTTTACCTGTCTCGTAGACGTAGTCGGGATTTATATTAAAATAAATAAAGAGGATAAAGAAAAAAAAAACCACAAGTCTAGTATACCCTTCAGAGCACGTTTTGACGAATTGCTTTTCATCACATCTTACCTTGTCAACGGTCTGTCCTTGTTCCCTGTAGTATTGGAAGGTAACTCCATCGTTACTGTATTGCAGTTTGTACTTTGTAACCCATTGGTTGACCTGATTCCTTCCTTGTGAAGCTACAGCCGTCACTTTAGTGTGGGATCCTTGCAGATCAATCTGCAACCATTGATTGTTATCGTTTTTCCTTGCTGACCAGGCACCTTGTTTTATTCCTGACTTTTGGAAGTTTAGTCTTCCCTGAATGGCGGCGTGATTTAGATCCCACTCAGAAGACGCTTGTATTTGCGCATCTTTGATTGCGCCAAATTCCATGCCAAGAGGTTGTTGACATTCTGGTTTTCAAATTGAGATAAAAAGTTGTGATCAGAAACAGTCTTTGAATGTCCACATTCTTTGAAAGTAACAGAGCCACTTCGAGTCGTTAGAAAGTTAGTAATAATGTCACTAGTTTTAAACATATAGACAGCAAATCAATACTGGAAAGCGAACAATTCCGGTTCACGTAATGGAATTAACTTTTGTCTTTACAGTATCTAACTGACTGAGTTGGTTTTTTAATTGGAAAACATGCAGATCATGGAAAGTAAATTAAATTGAAGTTCCTAGATTCAACTATAAAGAAAACGATTTAGAGATCGGACAATTTGCTTACACTCCGTAAAAGGGTTTCATCAAATAAACATCGTTTGCTTAAGTGCCACCTTCACCGTCATCTTTGCAGCATTATGCACATCTAAGGCTCTCTGGAAATTGCACCTGAGTTTCAGTGCAACTCATTTACCTATACGTGGGATGCCATAGGCAGGTCATACTGAAATCCAGCCGTGTTAGCTTCAATCGAAGTTGCATGAGGTTTTTACCCACGTTCTTGTTCTCATCTTAAAAGTTGTTAAGCCATTTTAGGTAAGGTTGCTTCTGAGATTGGTGGCCTCTTAGGTTATTTAATTTGGTAAATAAAAGACAGGCGATGTAGTAGCATTTGAAAATGTTTTGACACCTTAACCTTGTCCCCAATCTATTTTATTTAACCTAAGTTTTTACTTTACGAGTTTTTTCATTAACTTGGCCGGCAAAAAGAGCATTCAAAAGGATAAACTCAAATCAAATTTAGGGCGAACGGTTAAATACAACTAAAAAACACCCTATTTTAACCTACGACGCCATATCAAGTGAAGGGAGAGTATAATTTTTAGCCAATCTTCGCATGTAAACCTGGACCATCATCGTTACTAACACCAGAATGCTCAGCTTTCTAGATAAATGCCATTTTTTCCAAAGGGTCTCTTAACCCTTTTTGAAGGATAATTCCACTTAACGTTGGATTATTTAGTAATGTTATTTATTGTAGAGACAATGGAAACAAAAAAATCATGTTACCTTGTTCACAGCCATAGACTTCCACTCTCATTGATATGTGGCTGTGCCAAGTGACCGGTCGGAATCGTATGTAACGCGCCATGATTGGATTTTTTAGTTTGTGATAGATGATTGAATTTTGATCGCTATTTGCAGTAAATTCCTAAATGGGAAAAAAAGAAGACATATAGTGAGAACGAGAATACAAATTTTTGCTGACTGCCTAAAGAATTCATGATCCAAAGCACAAGAAATGAGAGATACAACGAAGAAAATCCACCACATGTTGATAATGTAAACACGATATCCAATGAATAAAAACTGAAAGTTTGAATAGGAGATTTGAAAAATGCAGGCAAATGTGACCTTGGTAGGAATGTTTGAATGGGGAACGACAACACTCATCCGGCACCGTCAGAACGCTTAGAAGCTTACTACACTGGAAGACGTACTTCAGAAATTGATACAAACAAAAGACAAGGACAAGTTGTTTCCACTGTCGGGTTTGTTTACCTGTTCTGTTTCGTAGTCATAGTGAGGATTTCTATTAAACAAAAGGAAACTAGAAGTCTAGTATTTCCTTCAGAGCACGTTTTGACGAATTGCTTATCATCACATCTTACCTTGTCAACGGTCTGTCCTTGTTCCCTGTAGTATTGGAAGGTAACTCCATCGTTACTGTATTGCAGTTTGTACTTTGTAACCCATTGGTTGACCTGATTCCTTCCTTGTGAAGCTACAGCCGTCACTTTAGTGTAGGGTGCTTGCAGATCAATCTGCAACCATTGATTGTTATCGTTTTTCCTTGCTGACCAGGCACCTTGTTTTATTCCTGACTTTTGGAAGTTTAGTCTTCCCTGGATGGCGGCGTGATTTAGATCCCACTCAGAAGACGCTTGTATTTGCGCATCTTTGATTGCGCCAAATTCCATGCCAAGAGGTTGTTGACATTCTGGTTTTCAAATTGAGATAAAACGTTGTGATCAAAAACAGTCTTTGAAGGTCCACATTCTTTAAAAGTAACAGAGCCACTTCAAGTCGTTAGAAAGTTAGTAATAATGTCACTAGTTTTAAACATATAGACAGCAAATCAATACTGGAAAGCGAACAATTCCGGCTCACGTAATGGAATTAACTTTTGTCTTTACAGTATCTAACTGACTGAGTTGGTTTTTTTATTGGAAAACATGCTGATCATGGAAAGTAAATTAAATTGAAGTTCCTAGATTCAACTATAAAGAAAACGATTTAGAGATCGGACAATTTGCTTACACTCCGTAAAAGGGTTTCACCAAAAAAACATCGTTTGCTTAAGTGCCACCTTCACCGTCATCTTTGCAGCATTATGCACATCTAAGGCACTCTGGAAATTGCACCTGAGTTTCAGTGCAACTCATTTACCTATACGTGGGATGCCATAGGCAGGTCATACTGAAATCCAGCCGTGTTAGCTTCAATCGAAGTTGCATGAGGTTTTTACCCACGTTCTTGTTCTCATCTTAAAAGTTGTTAAGCCATTTTAGGTAAGGTTGCTTCTGAGATTGGAGGCCTCTTAGGTTATTTAATTTGGTAAATAAAAGACAGGCGATGTAGTAGCATTTGAAAATGTTTTGATACCTTAACCTTGTCCCCAATCTATTTTATTTAACCTAAGTTTTTACTTTACGAGTTTTTTCATTAACTTGGCCGGCAAAAAGAGCATTCAAAAGGATAAACTCAAATCAAATTTAGGGCGAACGGTTAAATACAACTAAAAAACACCCTATTTTAACCTACGACGCCATATCAAGTGAAGGGAGAGTGTAATTTTTAGCCAATCTTCGCATGTAAACCTGGACCATCATCGTTACTAACACCAGAATGCTCAGCTTTCTAGATAAATGCCATTTTTTCCAAAGGGTCTATTAACCCTTTTTGAAGGATAATTCCACTTAACGTTGGATTATTTAGTAATGTTATTTATTGTAGAGACAATGGAAACAAAAAAATCATGTTACCTTGTTCACAGCCATAGACTTCCACTCTCATTGATATGTGGCTGTGCCAAGTGACCGGTCGGAATCGTATGTAACGCGCCATGATTGGATTTTTTAGTTTGTGATAGATGATTGAATTTTGATCGCTATTTGCAGTAAATTCCTAAATGGGAAAAAAAGAAGACATATAGTGAGAACGAGAATACAAATTTTTGCTGACTGCCTAAAGAATTCATGATCCAAAGCACAAGAAATGAGAGATACAACGAAGAAAATCCACCACATGTTGATAATGTAAACACGATATCCAATGAATAAAAACTGAAAGTTTGAATAGGAGATTTGAAAAATGCAGGCAAATGTGACCTTGGTAGGAATGTTTGAATGGGGAACGACAACACTCATCCGGCACCGTCAGAACGCTTAGAAGCTTACTACACTGGAAGACGTACTTCAGAAATTGATACAAACAAAAGACAAGGACAAGTTGTTTCCACTGTCGGGTTTGTTTACCTGTTCTGTTTCGTAGTCATAGTGAGGATTTCTATTAAACAAAAGGAAACTAGAAGTCTAGTATTTCCTTCAGAGCACGTTTTGACGAATTGCTTATCATCACATCTTACCTTGTCAACGGTCTGTCCTTGTTCCCTGTAGTATTGGAAGGTAACTCCATCGTTACTGTATTGCAGTTTGTACTTTGTAACCCATTGGTTGACCTGATTCCTTCCTTGTGAAGCTACAGCCGTCACTTTAGTGTAGGGTGCTTGCAGATCAATCTGCAACCATTGATTGTTATCGTTTTTCCTTGCTGACCAGGCACCTTGTTTTATTCCTGACTTTTGGAAGTTTAGTCTTCCCTGGATGGCGGCGTGATTTAGATCCCACTCAGAAGACGCTTGTATTTGCGCATCTTTGATTGCGCCAAATTCCATGCCAAGAGGTTGTTGACATTCTGGTTTTCAAATTGAGATAAAACGTTGTGATCAAAAACAGTCTTTGAAGGTCCACATTCTTTAAAAGTAACAGAGCCACTTCAAGTCGTTAGAAAGTTAGTAATAATGTCACTAGTTTTAAACATATAGACAGCAAATCAATACTGGAAAGCGAACAATTCCGGCTCACGTAATGGAATTAACTTTTGTCTTTACAGTATCTAACTGACTGAGTTGGTTTTTTTATTGGAAAACATGCTGATCATGGAAAGTAAATTAAATTGAAGTTCCTAGATTCAACTATAAAGAAAACGATTTAGAGATCGGACAATTTGCTTACACTCCGTAAAAGGGTTTCACCAAAAAAACATCGTTTGCTTAAGTGCCACCTTCACCGTCATCTTTGCAGCATTATGCACATCTAAGGCACTCTGGAAATTGCACCTGAGTTTCAGTGCAACTCATTTACCTATACGTGGGATGCCATAGGCAGGTCATACTGAAATCCAGCCGTGTTAGCTTCAATCGAAGTTGCATGAGGTTTTTACCCACGTTCTTGTTCTCATCTTAAAAGTTGTTAAGCCATTTTAGGTAAGGTTGCTTCTGAGATTGGAGGCCTCTTAGGTTATTTAATTTGGTAAATAAAAGACAGGCGATGTAGTAGCATTTGAAAATGTTTTGATACCTTAACCTTGTCCCCAATCTATTTTATTTAACCTAAGTTTTTACTTTACGAGTTTTTTCATTAACTTGGCCGGCAAAAAGAGCATTCAAA
This sequence comes from Montipora foliosa, assembly GCF_036669935.1. Lineage (NCBI taxonomy): Eukaryota > Metazoa > Cnidaria > Anthozoa > Scleractinia > Acroporidae > Montipora > Montipora foliosa. The sequence goes on from NC_090878.1 coordinate 20,462,523, forward strand.
AGGATAAACTCAAATCAAATTTAGGGCGAACGGTTAAATACAACTAAAAAACACCCTATTTTAACCTACGACGCCATATCAAGTGAAGGGAGAGTGTAATTTTTAGCCAATCTTCGCATGTAAACCTGGAGCATCATCGTTACTAACACCAGAATGCTCAGCTTTCTAGATAAATGCCATTTTTTCCAAAGGGTCTATTAACCCTTTTTGAAGGATAATTCCACTTAACGTTGGATTATTTAGTAATGTTATTTATTGTAGAGACAATGGAAACAAAAAAATCATGTTACCTTGTTCACAGCCATAGACTTCCACTCTCATTGATATGTGGCTGTGCCAAGTGACCGGTCGGAATCGTATGTAACGCGCCATGATTGGATTTTTTAGTTTGTGATAGATGATTGAATTTTGATCGCTATTTGCAGTAAATTCCTAAATGGGAAAAAAAGAAGACATATAGTGAGAACGAGAATACAAATTTTTGCTGACTGCCTAAAGAATTCATGATCCAAAGCACAAGAAATGAGAGATACAACGAAGAAAATCCACCACATGTTGATAATGTAAACACGATATCCAATGAATAAAAACTGAAAGTTTGAATAGGAGATTTGAAAAATGCAGGCAAATGTGACCTTGGTAGGAATGTTTGAATGGGGAACGACAACACTCATCCGGCACCGTCAGAACGCTTAGAAGCTTACTACACTGGAAGACGTACTTCAGAAATTGATACAAACAAAAGACAAGGACAAGTTGTTTCCACTGTCGGGTTTGTTTACCTGTTCTGTTTCGTAGTCATAGTGAGGATTTCTATTAAACAAAAGGAAACTAGAAGTCTAGTATTTCCTTCAGAGCACGTTTTGACGAATTGCTTTTCATCACATCTTACCTTGTCAACGGTCTGTCCTTGTTCCCTGTAGTATTGGAAGGTAACTCCATCGTTACTGTATTGCAGTTTGTACTTTGTAACCCATTGGTTGACCTGATTCCTTCCTTGTGAAGCTACAGCCGTGACTTTAGTGTAGGGTGCTTGCAGATCAATCTGCAACCATTGATTGTTATCGTTTTTCCTTGCTGACCAGGCACCTTGTTTTATTCCTGACTTTTGGAAGTTTAGTCTTCCCTGGATGGCGGCGTGATTTAGATCCCACTCAGAAGACGCTTGTATTTGCGCATCTTTGATTGCGCCAAATTCCATGCCAAGAGGTTGTTGACATTCTGGTTTTCAAATTGAGATAAAACGTTGTGATCAAAAACAGTCTTTGAAGGTCCACATTCTTTAAAAGTAACAGAGCCACTTCAAGTCGTTAGAAAGTTAGTAATAATGTCACTAGTTTTAAACATATAGACAGCAAATCAATACTGGAAAGCGAACAATTCCGGCTCACGTAATGGAATTAACTTTTGTCTTTACAGTATCTAACTGACTGAGTTGGTTTTTTTATTGGAAAACATGCTGATCATGGAAAGTAAATTAAATTGAAGTTCCTAGATTCAACTATAAAGAAAACGATTTAGAGATCGGACAATTTGCTTACACTCCGTAAAAGGGTTTCACCAAAAAAACATCGTTTGCTTAAGTGCCACCTTCACCGTCATCTTTGCAGCATTATGCACATCTAAGGCACTCTGGAAATTGCACCTGAGTTTCAGTGCAACTCATTTACCTATACGTGGGATGCCATAGGCAGGTCATACTGAAATCCAGCCGTGTTAGCTTCAATCGAAGTTGCATGAGGTTTTTACCCACGTTCTTGTTCTCATCTTAAAAGTTGTTAAGCCATTTTAGGTAAGGTTGCTTCTGAGATTGGAGGCCTCTTAGGTTATTTAATTTGGTAAATAAAAGACAGGCGATGTAGTAGCATTTGAAAATGTTTTGATACCTTAACCTTGTCCCCAATCTATTTTATTTAACCTAAGTTTTTACTTTACGAGTTTTTTCATTAACTTGGCCGGCAAAAAGAGCATTCAAAAGGATAAACTCAAATCAAATTTAGGGCGAACGGTTAAATACAACTAAAAAACACCCTATTTTAACCTACGACGCCATATCAAGTGAAGGGAGAGTGTAATTTTTAGCCAATCTTCGCATGTAAACCTGGACCATCATCGTTACTAACACCAGAATGCTCAGCTTTCTAGATAAATGCCATTTTTTCCAAAGGGTCTATTAACCCTTTTTGAAGGATAATTCCACTTAACGTTGGATTATTTAGTAATGTTATTTATTGTAGAGACAATGGAAACAAAAAAATCATGTTACCTTGTTCACAGCCATAGACTTCCACTCTCATTGATATGTGGCTGTGCCAAGTGACCGGTCGGAATCGTATGTAACGCGCCATGATTGGATTTTTTAGTTTGTGATAGATGATTGAATTTTGATCGCTATTTGCAGTAAATTCCTAAATGGGAAAAAAAGAAGACATATAGTGAGAACGAGAATACAAATTTTTGCTGACTGCCTAAAGAATTCATGATCCAAAGCACAAGAAATGAGAGATACAACGAAGAAAATCCACCACATGTTGATAATGTAAACACGATATCCAATGAATAAAAACTGAAAGTTTGAATAGGAGATTTGAAAAATGCAGGCAAATGTGACCTTGGTAGGAATGTTTGAATGGGGAACGACAACACTCATCCGGCACCGTCAGAACGCTTAGAAGCTTACTACACTGGAAGACGTACTTCAGAAATTGATACAAACAAAAGACAAGGACAAGTTGTTTCCACTGTCGGGTTTGTTTACCTGTTCTGTTTCGTAGTCATAGTGAGGATTTCTATTAAACAAAAGGAAACTAGAAGTCTAGTATTTCCTTCAGAGCACGTTTTGACGAATTGCTTATCATCACATCTTACCTTGTCAACGGTCTGTCCTTGTTCCCTGTAGTATTGGAAGGTAACTCCATCGTTACTGTATTGCAGTTTGTACTTTGTAACCCATTGGTTGACCTGATTCCTTCCTTGTGAAGCTACAGCCGTCACTTTAGTGTAGGGTGCTTGCAGATCAATCTGCAACCATTGATTGTTATCGTTTTTCCTTGCTGACCAGGCACCTTGTTTTATTCCTGACTTTTGGAAGTTTAGTCTTCCCTGGATGGCGGCGTGATTTAGATCCCACTCAGAAGACGCTTGTATTTGCGCATCTTTGATTGCGCCAAATTCCATGCCAAGAGGTTGTTGACATTCTGGTTTTCAAATTGAGATAAAACGTTGTGATCAAAAACAGTCTTTGAAGGTCCACATTCTTTAAAAGTAACAGAGCCACTTCAAGTCGTTAGAAAGTTAGTAATAATGTCACTAGTTTTAAACATATAGACAGCAAATCAATACTGGAAAGCGAACAATTCCGGCTCACGTAATGGAATTAACTTTTGTCTTTACAGTATCTAACTGACTGAGTTGGTTTTTTTATTGGAAAACATGCTGATCATGGAAAGTAAATTAAATTGAAGTTCCTAGATTCAACTATAAAGAAAACGATTTAGAGATCGGACAATTTGCTTACACTCCGTAAAAGGGTTTCACCAAAAAAACATCGTTTGCTTAAGTGCCACCTTCACCGTCATCTTTGCAGCATTATGCACATCTAAGGCACTCTGGAAATTGCACCTGAGTTTCAGTGCAACTCATTTACCTATACGTGGGATGCCATAGGCAGGTCATACTGAAATCCAGCCGTGTTAGCTTCAATCGAAGTTGCATGAGGTTTTTACCCACGTTCTTGTTCTCATCTTAAAAGTTGTTAAGCCATTTTAGGTAAGGTTGCTTCTGAGATTGGAGGCCTCTTAGGTTATTTAATTTGGTAAATAAAAGACAGGCGATGTAGTAGCATTTGAAAATGTTTTGATACCTTAACCTTGTCCCCAATCTATTTTATTTAACCTAAGTTTTTACTTTACGAGTTTTTTCATTAACTTGGCCGGCAAAAAGAGCATTCAAAAGGATAAACTCAAATCAAATTTAGGGCGAACGGTTAAATACAACTAAAAAACACCCTATTTTAACCTACGACGCCATATCAAGTGAAGGGAGAGTGTAATTTTTAGCCAATCTTCGCATGTAAACCTGGACCATCATCGTTACTAACACCAGAATGCTCAGCTTTCTAGATAAATGCCATTTTTTCCAAAGGGTCTATTAACCCTTTTTGAAGGATAATTCCACTTAACGTTGGATTATTTAGTAATGTTATTTATTGTAGAGACAATGGAAACAAAAAAATCATGTTACCTTGTTCACAGCCATAGACTTCCACTCTCATTGATATGTGGCTGTGCCAAGTGACCGGTCGGAATCGTATGTAACGCGCCATGATTGGATTTTTTAGTTTGTGATAGATGATTGAATTTTGATCGCTATTTGCAGTAAATTCCTAAATGGGAAAAAAAGAAGACATATAGTGAGAACGAGAATACAAATTTTTGCTGACTGCCTAAAGAATTCATGATCCAAAGCACAAGAAATGAGAGATACAACGAAGAAAATCCACCACATGTTGATAATGTAAACACGATATCCAATGAATAAAAACTGAAAGTTTGAATAGGAGATTTGAAAAATGCAGGCAAATGTGACCTTGGTAGGAATGTTTGAATGGGGAACGACAACACTCATCCGGCACCGTCAGAACGCTTAGAAGCTTACTACACTGGAAGACGTACTTCAGAAATTGATACAAACAAAAGACAAGGACAAGTTGTTTCCACTGTCGGGTTTGTTTACCTGTTCTGTTTCGTAGTCATAGTGAGGATTTCTATTAAACAAAAGGAAACTAGAAGTCTAGTATTTCCTTCAGAGCACGTTTTGACGAATTGCTTATCATCACATCTTACCTTGTCAACGGTCTGTCCTTGTTCCCTGTAGTATTGGAAGGTAACTCCATCGTTACTGTATTGCAGTTTGTACTTTGTAACCCATTGGTTGACCTGATTCCTTCCTTGTGAAGCTACAGCCGTGACTTTAGTGTAGGGTGCTTGCAGATCAATCTGCAACCATTGATTGTTATCGTTTTTCCTTGCTGACCAGGCACCTTGTTTTATTCCTGACTTTTGGAAGTTTAGTCTTCCCTGGATGGCGGCGTGATTTAGATCCCACTCAGAAGACGCTTGTATTTGCGCATCTTTGATTGCGCCAAATTCCATGCCAAGAGGTTGTTGACATTCTGGTTTTCAAATTGAGATAAAACGTTGTGATCAAAAACAGTCTTTGAAGGTCCACATTCTTTAAAAGTAACAGAGCCACTTCAAGTCGTTAGAAAGTTAGTAATAATGTCACTAGTTTTAAACATATAGACAGCAAATCAATACTGGAAAGCGAACAATTCCGGCTCACGTAATGGAATTAACTTTTGTCTTTACAGTATCTAACTGACTGAGTTGGTTTTTTTATTGGAAAACATGCTGATCATGGAAAGTAAATTAAATTGAAGTTCCTAGATTCAACTATAAAGAAAACGATTTAGAGATCGGACAATTTGCTTACACTCCGTAAAAGGGTTTCACCAAAAAAACATCGTTTGCTTAAGTGCCACCTTCACCGTCATCTTTGCAGCATTATGCACATCTAAGGCACTCTGGAAATTGCACCTGAGTTTCAGTGCAACTCATTTACCTATACGTGGGATGCCATAGGCAGGTCATACTGAAATCCAGCCGTGTTAGCTTCAATCGAAGTTGCATGAGGTTTTTACCCACGTTCTTGTTCTCATCTTAAAAGTTGTTAAGCCATTTTAGGTAAGGTTGCTTCTGAGATTGGTGGCCTCTTAGGTTATTTAATTTGGTAAATAAAAGACAGGCGATGTAGTAGCATTTGAAAATGTTTTGATACCTTAACCTTGTCCCCAATCTATTTTATTTAACCTAAGTTTTTACTTTACGAGTTTTTTCATTAACTTGGCCGGCAAAAAGAGCATTCAAAAGGATAAACTCAAATCAAATTTAGGGCGAACGGTTAAATACAACTAAAAAAGACCCTATTTTAACCTACGACGCCATATCAAGTGAAGGGAGAGTGTAATTTTTAGCCAATCTTCGCATGTAAACCTGGACCATCATCGTTACTAACACCAGAATGCTCAGCTTTCTAGATAAATGCCATTTTTTCCAAAGGGTCTATTAACCCTTTTTGAAGGATAATTCCACTTAACGTTGGATTATTTAGTAATGTTATTTATTGTAGAGACAATGGAAACAAAAAAATCATGTTACTTTGTTCACAGCCATAGACTTCTACTCTCATTGATATGTGGCTGTGCCAAGTGACCGGTCGGAATCGTATGTAACGCGCCATGATTGGATTTTTTAGTTTGTGATAGATGATTGAATTTTGATCGCTATTTGCAGTAAATTCCTAAATGGGAAAAAAAGAAGACATATAGTGAGAACGAGAATACAAATTTTTGCTGACTGCCTAAAGAATTCATGATCCAAAGCACAAGAAATGAGAGATACAACGAAGAAAATCCACCGCATGTTGATAATGTACACATGATATCCAATGAATAAGAACTGAAAGTTTGAATAGGAGATTTGAAAAATGCAGGCAAATGTGACCTTGGTAGGAATGTTTGAATGCGGAACGACAATACTCATCCGGCACCGTCAGAACGCTTAGAAGCTCACTGCACTGGAAGACGTACTTCAGAAATTGATACAAACAAAAAACAAGGACAAGTTGTTTCCACTGTCGGGTTTGTTTACCTGTTCTGTTTCGTAGACATAGTGAGGATTTCTATTAAACAAAAGGAAACTAGAAGTCTAGTATTTCCTTCAGAGCACGTTTTGACGAATTGCTTATCATCACATCTTACCTTGTCAACGGTCTGTCCTTGTTCCCTGTAGTATTGGAAGGTAACTCCATCGTTACTGTATTGCAGTTTGTACTTTGTAACCCATTGGTTGACCTGATTCCTTCCTTGTGAAGCTACAGCCGTCACTTTAGTGTAGGGTGCTTGCAGATCAATCTGCAACCATTGATTGTTATCGTTTTTCCTTGCTGACCAGGCACCTTGTTTTATTCCTGACTTTTGGAAGTTTAGTCTTCCCTGGATGGCGGCGTGATTTAGATCCCACTCAGAAGACGCTTGTATTTGCGCATCTTTGATTGCGCCAAATTCCATGCCAAGAGGTTGTTGACATTCTGGTTTTCAAATTGAGATAAAAAGTTGTGATCAGAAACAGTCTTTGAATGTCCACATTCTTTGAAAGTAACAGAGCCACTTCAAGTCGTTAGAAAGTTAGTAATAATGTCACTAGTTTTAAACATATAGACAGCAAATCAATACTGGAAAGCGAACAATTCCGGCTCACGTAATGGAATTAACTTTTGTCTTTACAGTATCTAACTGACTGAGTTGGTTTTTTTAATTGGAAAACATGCAGATCATGGAAAGTAAATTAAATTGAAGTTCCTAGATTCAACTATAAAGAAAACGATTTAGAGATCGGACAATTTGCTTACACTCCGTAAAAGGGTTTCATCAAATAAACATCGTTTGCTTAAGTGCCACCTTCACCGTCATCTTTGCAGCATTATGCACATCTAAGGCACTCTGGAAATTGCACCTGAGTTTCAGTGCAACTCATTTACCTATACGTGGGATGCCATAGGCAGGTCATACTGAAATCCAGCCGTGTTAGCTTTAATCAAAGTTGCAACAGGTTGTTACCCACCTGCTTGTTCTCATCTTAAAAGTTATTAAGCCTTTTTAGGTAAGGTTACTACTTAGATTGGTGGTCTCTTATGTTATTTTATTTGGTAAATAAAAGACAGACGATGTAGTAGTATGTGAAAACGTTTTGACACCTTAACCTTGTCAATAATCTATTTTAGTTAACCTAAGTTTTTACTTTACGAGTTTTTTCATTAACTTAACTGGCACTAAGGGCATTCAAAAAGGGAAAATCAAATCTGAATCAGGGTAAACCGGGAAATATAACGAAAAAGCACCCTATTTTACCCTTCGCCGCCTTATCAGGTGGAGGGAGAGTATAATTTTTAGCCAATCTTCCCATGTAAACCTGGACCATCACCGTTACTGACACTAGAATGCTCAGCTTTCTAGGTAACTGCTGTTTTTCCTAAATTGTCTCTACACCTTTTTTTAAAATATGTTTCCACTTAACTTTGGAGAATTTAATAATTTTGTTTATTGTAGAGACGATGGAAAAAAAATCATGTTACCTTGTTCACAGCCATAGACTTCTACTCTCATTGATATATGGCTGTGCCAAGTGACCGGTCGGAATCGTATGTAACGCGCCATGATTGGATTTTTTAGTTTGTGATAGATGATTGAATTTTGATCGCTATTTGCAGTAAATTCCTAAATGGGAAAAAAAGATGACATATAGTGATTAAGACAACGAAAAGTTTTGCTGACTGGCTAAAGAAATCATGATCCAATGCACAAGAAATGAGAGATACAAGGAAGGAACTCCACCGCGTGTTGATAATGTACACATGATATCCAATGAATAAAAACTGGAACTTTGAGTAGGATATTTGAAAAATGGAGGAAAAAGTGTCCTTGGTAGGAATGTTTGAATGGGGAATGACAACAACTATCCGGCACCGTCAGAACGCTTGGAAGCGTACTACACTGGAAGACGTACTTCAAAAATTCATACAAAGGGCAACAAAATGTTGTTTTCACTGTCGCGTTTCTTGACCTGTCTCGTAGACGTAGTTGGGATTTATATTAAAATAAATAAAGAAAAAAAACAAAACAAAACAGAAGGCTAGTATTCTCTTCAGAGCACGTTTTGACGAATTGCTTATCATCACATCTTACCTTGTCAACGGTCTGTCCTTGTACCCTGTAGTATCGGAAGGTAACTCCATCGTTACTGTATTGCAGTTTGTACTTTGTAACCCATTGGTTGACCTGATTCCTTCCTTGTGAAGCTACAGCCGTTACTTTAGTGTAGGATGCTTGCAGATCAATCTGCAACCATTGATTGTTATCGTTTTTCCTTGCTGACCAGGCACCTTGTTTTATTCCTGACTTTTGGAAGTTTAGTCTTCCCTGGATGGCGGCGTGATTTAGATCCCACTCAGAAGACGCTTGTATTTGCGCATCTTTGATTGCGCCAAATTCCATGCCAAGAGGTTGTTGACATTCTGGTTTTCAAATTGAGATAAAAAGTTGTGATCAGAAACAGTCTTTGAATGTCCACATTCTTTGAAAGTAACAGAGCTACTTCAAGTTGTTAGAAAGTTAGTAGTAATGTCACTAGTTTTAAATATGTAGACAGCAAATCAATACTGGAAAGCGAACATTTCCGGGTCATTTAATGGAATTAACTTTTCTCTTTGTAGTAACTAACTGACTGAGATGGTTATTTAATTTCCAGATCACGGAAAGAAAATTAAATTGAAGTTCCTAGATTCAACTATAAAGAAAACGATTTAAAGATCAAACAATTTGCTTCAACTCACTAAAAGGGTTTCATCAAATAAACATCGTTTGCTTAAGTGCCACCTTCACCGTCATCTTTGCAGCATTATGCACATCTAAGGCACTCTGGAAATTGCACCTGAGTTTCAGTGCAACTCATTTACCTATACGTGGGATGCCATAGGCAGGTCATACTGAAATCCAGCCGTGTTAGCTTTAATCAAAGTTGCAACAGGTTGTTACCCACCTGCTTGTTCTCATCTTAAAAGTTATTAAGCCTTTTTAGGTAAGGTTACTACTTAGATTGGTGGTCTCTTATGTTATTTTATTTGGTAAATAAAAGACAGACGATGTAGTAGTATGTGAAAACGTTTTGACACCTTAACCTTGTCAATAATCTATTTTAGTTAACCTAAGTTTTTACTTTACGAGTTTTTTCATTAACTTAACTGGCACTAAGGGCATTCAAAAAGGGAAAATCAAATCTGAATCAGGGTAAACCGGGAAATATAACGAAAAAGCACCCTATTTTACCCTTCGCCGCCTTATCAGGTGGAGGGAGAGTATAATTTTTAGCCAATCTTCCCATGTAAACCTGGACCATCACCGTTACTGACACTAGAATGCTCAGCTTTCTAGGTAACTGCTGTTTTTCCTAAATTGTCTCTACACCTTTTTTTAAAATATGTTTCCACTTAACTTTGGAGAATTTAATAATTTTGTTTATTGTAGAGACGATGGAAAAAAAATCATGTTACCTTGTTCACAGCCATAGACTTCTACTCTCATTGATATATGGCTGTGCCAAGTGACCGGTCGGAATCGTATGTAACGCGCCATGATTGGATTTTTTAGTTTGTGATAGATGATTGAATTTTGATCGCTATTTGCAGTAAATTCCTAAATGGGAAAAAAAGATGACATATAGTGATTAAGACAACGAAAAGTTTTGCTGACTGGCTAAAGAAATCATGATCCAATGCACAAGAAATGAGAGATACAAGGAAGGAACTCCACCGCGTGTTGATAATGTACACATGATATCCAATGAATAAAAACTGGAACTTTGAGTAGGATATTTGAAAAATGGAGGAAAAAGTGTCCTTGGTAGGAATGTTTGAATGGGGAATGACAACAACTATCCGGCACCGTCAGAACGCTTGGAAGCGTACTACACTGGAAGACGTACTTCAAAAATTCATACAAAGGGCAACAAAATGTTTTTTTCACTGTCGCGTTTCTTGACCTGTCTCGTAGACGTAGTTGGGATTTATATTAAAATAAATAAAGAAAAAAAACAAAACAAAACAGAAGGCTAGTATTCTCTTCAGAGCACGTTTTGACGAATTGCTTATCATCACATCTTACCTTGTCAACGGTCTGTCCTTGTACCCTGTAGTATCGGAAGGTAACTCCATCGTTACTGTATTGCAGTTTGTACTTTGTAACCCATTGGTTGACCTGATTCCTTCCTTGTGAAGCTACAGCCGTTACTTTAGTGTAGGATGCTTGCAGATCAATCTGCAACCATTGATTGTTATCGTTTTTCCTTGCTGACCAGGCACCTTGTTTTATTCCTGACTTTTGGAAGTTTAGTCTTCCCTGGATGGCGGCGTGATTTAGATCCCACTCAGAAGACGCTTGTATTTGCGCATCTTTGATTGCGCCAAATTCCATGCCAAGAGGTTGTTGACATTCTGGTTTTCAAATTGAGATAAAAAGTTGTGATCAGAAACAGTCTTTGAATGTCCACATTCTTTGAAAGTAACAGAGCTACTTCAAGTTGTTAGAAAGTTAGTAGTAATGTCACTAGTTTTAAATATGTAGACAGCAAATCAATACTGGAAAGCGAACATTTCCGGGTCATTTAATGGAATTAACTTTTCTCTTTGTAGTAACTAACTGACTGAGATGGTTATTTAATTTCCAGATCACGGAAAGAAAATTAAATTGAAGTTCCTAGATTCAACTATAAAGAAAACGATTTAAAGATCAAACAATTTGCTTCAACTCACTAAAAGGGTTTCATCAAATAAACATCGTTTGCTTAAGTGCCACCTTCACCGTCATCTTTGCAGCATTATGCACATCTAAGGCACTCTGGAAATTGCACCTGAGTTTCAGTGCAACTCATTTACCTATACGTGGGATGCCATAGGCAGGTCATACTGAAATCCAGCCGTGTTAGCTTCAATCGAAGTTGCATGAGGTTTTTACCCACGTGCTTGTTCTCATCTTAAAAGTTGTTAAGCCATTTTAGGTAAGGTTGCTTCTGAGATTGGTGGCCTCTTAGGTTATTTAATTTGGTAAATAAAAGACAGGCGATGTAGTAGCATTTGAAAATGTTTTGACACCTTAACCTTGTCCCCAATCTATTTTATTTAACCTACGTTTTTACTTTACGAGTTTTTTCATTAACTTGGCCGGCATAAAGAGCATTCAAAAGGATAAACTCAAATCAAATTTAGGGCGAACGGTTAAATACAACTAAAAAACACCCTATTTTAACCTACGACGCCATATTAAGTGAAGGGAGAGTATAATTTTTAGCCAATCTTCGCATGTAAACCTGGACCATCATCGTTACTAACACCAGAATGCTCAGCTTTCTAGATAAATGCCATTTTTTCCAAAGGGTCTCTTAACCCTTTTTGAAGGATAATTCCACTTAACGTTGGATTATTTAGTAATGTTATTTATTGTAGGAACAATGGAAACAAAAAAATCATGTTACCTTGTTCACAGCCATAGACTTCTACTCTCATTGATATGTGGCTGTGCCAAGTGACCGGTCGGAATCGTATGTAACGCGCCATGATTGGATTTTTTAGTTTGTGATAGATGATTGAATTTTGATCGCTATTCGCAGTAAATTCCTAAATGGGAAAAAAAGAAGACATATAGTGAGAACGAGAATACAAATTTTTGCTGACTGCCTAAAGAATTCATGATCCAATGCACAAGAAATGAGAGATACAACGAAGAAAATCCACCGCATGTTGATAATGTACACATGATATCCAATGAATAAAAACTGAAAGTTTGAATAGGAGATTTGAAAAATGCAGGCAAATGTGACCTTGGTAGGAAAGTTTGAATGGGGAACGACAACACTCATCCGGCACCGTCAGAACGCTTAGAAGATTACTACACTGGAAGACGTACTTCAGAAATTGATACAAACAAAAGACAAGGCCAAGTTGTTTCCACTGTCGGGTTTGTTTACCTGTTCTGTTTCGTAGACATAGTGAGGATTTCTATTAAACAAAAGGAAACTAGAAGTCTAGTATTTCCTTCAGAGCACGTTTTGACGAATTGCTTATCATCACATCTTACCATGTCAACGGTCTGTCCTTGTTCCCTGTAGTATTGGAAGGTAACTCCATCGTTACTGTATTGCAGTTTGTACTTTGTAACCCATTGGTTGACCTGATTCCTTCCTTGTGAAGCTACAGCCGTCACTTTAGTGTAGGGTGCTTGCAGATCAATCTGCAACCATTGATTGTTATTGTTTTTCCTTGCTGACCAGGCACCTTGTTTTATTCCTGACTTTTGGAAGTTTAGTCTTCCCTGGATGGCGGCGTGATTTAGATCCCACTCAGAAGACGCTTGTATTTGCGCATCTTTGATTGCGCCAAATTCCATGCCAAGAGGTTGTTGACATTCTGGTTTTCAAATTGAGATAAAAAGTTGTGATCAGAAACAGTCTTTGAATGTCCACATTCTTTGAAAGTAACAGAGCCACTTCAAGTCGTTAGAAAGTTAGTAATAATGTCACTAGTTTTAAACATATAGACAGCAAATCAATACTGGAAAGCGAACAATTCCGGCTCACGTAATGGAATTAACTTTTGTCTTTACAGTATCTAACTGACTGAGTTGGTTTTGTAATTGGAAAACATGCAGATCATGGAAAGTAAATTAAATTGAAGTTCCTAGATTCAACTATAAAGAAAACGATTTAGAGATCGGACAATTTGCTTACACTCCGTAAAAGGGTATCATCAAATAAACATCGTTTGCTTAAGTGCCACCTTTACCGTCATCTTTGCAGCACTATGCACATCTAAGGCACTCTGGAAATTGCACCTGAGTTTCAGTGCAACTCATTTACCTATACGTGGGATGCCATAGGCAGGTCATACTGAAATCCAGCCGTGTTAACTTCAATCGAAGTTGCATGAGGTTTTTACCCACGTGCTTGTTCTCATCTTAAAAGTTGTTAAGCCATTTTAAGTAAGGTTGCTTCTGAGATTGGTGGCCTCTTAGGTTATTTAATTTGGTAAATAAAAGACAGGCGATGTAGTAGCATTTGAAAATGTTTTGACACCTTAACCTTGTCCCCAATCTATTTTATTTAACCTAAGTTTTTACTTTACGAGTTTTTTCATTAACTTGGCCGGCATAAAGAGCATTCAAAAGGATAAACTCAAATCAAATTTAGGGCAAACGGTTAAATACAACTAAAAAACACCCTATTTTAACCTACGACGCCATATCAAGTGAAGGGAGAGTATAATTTTTAGCCAATCTTCGCATGTAAACCTGGACCATCATCGTTACTAACACCAGAATGCTCAGCTTTCTAGATAAATGCCATTTTTTCCAAAGGGTCTCTTAACCCTTTTTGAAGGATAATTCCACTTAATGTTGGATTATTTAGTAATGTTATTTATTGTAGAGACAATGGAAACAAAAAAATCATGTTACCTTGTTCACAGCCATAGACTTCTACTCTCATTGATATGTGGCTGTGCCAAGTGACCGGTCGGAATCGTATGTAACGCGCCATGATTGGATTTTTTAGTTTGTGATAGATGATTGAATTTTGATCGCTATTTGCAGTAAATTCCTAAATGGGAAAAAAAGAAGACATATAGTGAGAACGAGAATACAAATTTTTGCTGACTGCCTAAAGAATTCATGATCCAAAGCACAAGAAATGAGAGATACAACGAAGAAAATCCACCGCATGTTTATAATGTACACATGATATCCAATGAACAAAAACTGAAAGTTTGAATAGGAGATTTGAAAAATGCAGGCAAATGTGACCTTGGTAGGAATGTTTGAATGCGGAACGACAACACTCATCCGGCACCGTCAGAACGCTTAGAAGCTTACTACACTAGAAGACGTACTTCAGAAATTGATACAAACAAAAGACAAGGACAAGTTGTTTCCACTGTCGGGTTTGTTTACCTGTTCTGTTTCGTAGACATAGTGAGGATTTCTATTAAACAAAAGGTAACTAGAAGTCTAGTATTTCCTTCAGAGCACGTTTTGACGAATTGCTTATCATCACATCTTACCTTGTCAACGGTCTGTCCTTGTTCCCTGTAGTATTGGAAGGTAACTCCATCGTTACTGTATTGCAGTTTGTACTTTGTAACCCATTGGTTGACCTGTTTCCTTCCTTGTGAAGCTACAGCCGTGACTTTAGTGAAGGGTGCTTGCAGATCAATCTGCAACCATTGATTGTTATCGTTTTTCCTTGCTGACCAGGCACCTTGTTTTATTCCTGACTTTTGGAAGTTTAGTCTTCCCTGGATGGCGGCGTGATTTAGATCCCACTCAGAAGACGCTTGTATTTGCGCATCTTTGATTGCGCCAAATTCCATGCCAAGAGGTTGTTGACATTCTGGTTTTCAAATTGAGATAAAACGTTGTGATCAGAAACAGTCTTTGAATGTCCACATTCTTTGAAAGTAACAGAGTCACTTCAAGTCGTTAGAAAGTTAATAATAATGTCACTAGTTTTAAACATATAGACAGCAAATCAATACTGGAAAGCGAACAATTCCGGCTCACGTAATGGAAATAACTTTTGTCTTTACAGTATCTAACTGACTGAGTTGGTTTTTTAATTGGAAAACATGCAGATCATGGAAAGTAAATTAAATTGAAGTTCCTAGATTCAACTATAAAGAAAACGATTTAGAGATCGGACAATTTGCTTACACTCCGTAAAAGGGTATCATCAAATAAACATCGTTTGCTTAAGTGCCACCTTCACCGTCATCTTTGCAGCATTATGCACATCTAAGGCACTCTGGAAATTGCACCTGAGTTTCAGTGCAACTCATTTACCTATACGTGGGATGCCATAGGCAGGTCATACTGAAATCCAGCCGTGTTAACTTCAATCGAAGTTGCATGAGGTTTTTACCCACGTGCTTGTTCTCATCTTAAAAGTTGTTAAGCCATTTTAAGTAAGGTTGCTTCTGAGATTGGTGGCCTCTTAGGTTATTTAATTTGGTAAATAAAAGACAGGCGATGTAGTAGCATTTGAAAATGTTTTGACACCTTAACTTTGTCCCCAATCTATTTTATTTAACCTAAGTTTTTACTTTACGAGTTTTTTCATTAACTTGGCCGGCATAAAGAGCATTCAAAAGGATAAACTCAAATCAAATTTAGGGCAAACGGTTAAATACAACTAAAAAACACCCTATTTTAACCTACGACGCCATATCAAGTGAAGGGAGAGTATAATTTTTAGCCAATCTGCGCATGTAAACCTGGACCATCATCGTTACTAACACCAGAATGCTCAGCTTTCTAGATAAATGCCATTTTTTCCAAAGGGTCTCTTAACCCTTTTTGAAGGATAATTCCACTTAATGTTGGATTATTTAGTAATGTTATTTATTGTAGAGACAATGGAAACAAAAAAATCATGTTACCTTGTTCACAGCCATAGACTTCTACTCTCATTGATATGTGGCTGTGCCAAGTGACCGGTCGGAATCGTATGTAACGCGCCATGATTGGATTTTTTAGTTTGTGATAGATGATTGAATTTTGATCGCTATTTGCAGTAAATTCCTAAATGGGAAAAAAAGAAGACATATAGTGAGAACGAGAATACAAATTTTTGCTGACTGCCTAAAGAATTCATGATCCAAAGCACAAGAAATGAGAGATACAACGAAGAAAATCCACCCCATGTTGATAATGTACACATGATATCCAATGAATAAAAACTGAAAGTTTGAATAGGAGATTTGAAAAATGCAGGCAAATGTGACCTTGGTAGGAATGTTTGAATGGGGAACGACAACACTTATCCGGCACCGTCAGAACGCTTAGAAGCTTACTACACTGGAAGACGTACTTCAGAAATTGATACAAACAAAAGACAAGGACAAGTTGTTTCCACTGTCGGGTTTGTTTACCTGTTCTGTTTCGTAGTCATAGTGAGGATTTCTATTAAACAAAAGGAAACTAGAAGTCTAGTATTTCCTTCAGAGCACGTTTTGACGAATTGCTTATCATCACATCTTACCTTGTCAACGGTCTGTCCTTGTTCCCTGTAGTATTGGAAGGTAACTCCATCGTTACTGTATTGCAGTTTGTACTTTGTAACCCATTGGTTGACCTGATTCCTTCCTTGTGAAGCTACAGCCGTGACTTTAGTGTAGGGTGCTTGCAGATCAATCTGCAACCATTGATTGTTATCGTTTTTCCTTGCTGACCAGGCACCTTGTTTTATTCCTGACTTTTGGAAGTTTAGTCTTCCCTGGATGGCGGCGTGATTTAGATCCCACTCAGAAGACGCTTGTATTTGCGCATCTTTGATTGCGCCAAATTCCATGCCAAGAGGTTGTTGACATTCTTGTTTTCAAATTGAGATAAAAAGTTGTGATCAGAAACAGTCTTTGAATGTCCACATTCTTTGAAAGTAACAGAGCCACTTCAAGTCGTTAGAAAGTTAGTAATAATGTCACTAGTTTTAAACATATAGACAGCAAATCAATACTGGAAAGCAAACAATTCCGGCTCACGTAATGGAATTAACTTTTGTCTTTACAGTATCTAACTGACTGAGTTGGTTTTTTTAATTGGAAAACATGCAGATCATGGAAAGTAAATTAAATTGAAGTTCCTAGATTCAACTATAAAGAAAACGATTTAGAGATCGGACAATTTGCTTACACTCCGTAAAAGGGTATCATCAAATAAACATCGTTTGCTTAAGTGCCACCTTTACCGTCATCTTTGCAGCATTATGCACATCTAAGGCACTCTGGAAATTGCACCTGAGTTTCAGTGCAACTCATTTACCTATACGTGGGATGCCATAGGCAGGTCATACTGAAATCCAGCCGTGTTAGCTTTAATCAAAGTTGCAACAGGTTGTTACCCACCTGCTTGTTCTCATCTTAAAAGTTATTAAGCCTTTTTAGGTAAGGTTACTACTTAGATTGGTGGTCTCTTATGTTATTTTATTTGGTAAATAAAAGACAGACGATGTAGTAGTATTTGAAAACGTTTTGACACCTTAACCTTGTCAATAATCTATTTTAGTTAACCTAAGTTTTTACTTTACGAGTTTTTTCATTAACTTAACTGGCACTAAGGGCATTCAAAAAGGGAAAATCAAATCTGAATCAGGGTAAACCGGGAAATATAACGAAAAAGCACCCTATTTTACCCTTCGCCGCCTTATCAAGTGGAGGGAGAGTATAATTTTTAGCCAATCTTCCCATGTAAACCTGGACCATCACCGTTACTGACACTAGAATGCTCAGCTTTCTAGGTAACTGCTGTTTTTCCTAAATTGTCTCTACACCTTTTTTAAAAATATATTTCCACTTAACTTTGGAGAATTTAATAATTTTGTTTATTGTAGAGACGATGGAAAAAAAATCATGTTACCTTGTTCACAGCCATAGACTTCTACTCTCATTGATATATGGCTGTGCCAAGTGACCGGTCGGAATCGTATGTAACGCGCCATGATTGGATTTTTTAGTTTGTGATAGATGATTGAATTTTGATCGCTATTTGCAGTAAATTCCTAAATGGGAAAAAAAGATGACATATAGTGATTAAGACAACGAAAAGTTTTGCTGACTGGCTAAAGAAATCATGATCCAATGCACAAGAAATGAGAGATACAAGGAAGACACTCCACCGCGTGTTGATAATGTACACATGATATCCAATGAATAAAAACTGGAACTTTGAGTAGGATATTTGAAAAATGGAGGAAAAAGTGTCCTTGGTAGGAATGTTTGAATGGGGAATGACAACAACTATCCGGCACCGTCAGAACGCTTGGAAGCGTACTACACTGGAAGACGTACTTCAAAAATTCATACAAAGGGCAACAAAATGTTGTTTTCACTGTCGCGTTTCTTGACCTGTCTCGTAGACGTAGTTGGGATTTGTATTAAAATAAATAAAGAAAAAAAACAAAACAAAACAGAAGGCTAGTATTCTCTTCAGAGCACGTTTTGACGAATTGCTTATCATCACATCTTACCTTGTCAACGGTCTGTCCTTGTACCCTGTAGTATCGGAAGGTAACTCCATCGTTACTGTATTGCAGTTTGTACTTTGTAACCCATTGGTTGACCTGATTCCTTCCTTGTGAAGCTACAGCCGTTACTTTAGTGTAGGATGCTTGCAGATCAATCTGCAACCATTGATTGTTATCGTTTTTTCTTGCTGACCAGGCACCTTGTTTTATTCCTGACTTTTGGAAGTTTAGTCTTCCCTGGATGGCGGCGTGATTTAGATCCCACTCAGAAGACGCTTGTATTTGCGCATCTTTGATTGCGCCAAATTCCATGCCAAGAGGTTGTTGACATTCTGGTTTTCAAATTGAGATAAAAAGTTGTGATCAGAAACAGTCTTTGAATGTCCACATTCTTTGAAAGTAACAGAGCTACTTCAAGTTGTTAGAAAGTTAGTAGTAATGTCACTAGTTTTAAATATGTAGACAGCAAATCAATACTGGAAAGCGAACATTTCCGGTTCATTTAATGGAATTAACTTTTCTCTTTGTAGTAACTAACTGACTGAGATGGTTATTTAATTTCCAGATCACGGAAAGAAAATTAAACTGAAGTTCCTAGATTCAACTATAAAGAAAACGATTTAAAGATCGAACAGTTTGCTTAAACTCACTAAAAGGGTTTCATCAAATAAACATCGTTTGCTTAAGTGCCACCTTCACCGTCATCTTTGCAGCATTATGCACATCTAAGGCACTCTGGAAATTGCACCTGAGTTTCAGTGCAACTCATTTACCTATACGTTGGATGCCATAGGTAGGTCATACTGAAATCCAGCCATGTTAGCTTCAATCGAAGTTGCATGAGGTTTTTACCCACGTGCTTGTTCTCATCTTAAAAGTTGTTAAGCCATTTTAGGTAAGGTTGCTTCTGAGATTGGTGGCCTCTTAGGTTATTTAATTTGGTAAATAAAAGACAGGCGATGTAGTAGCATTTGAAAATGTTTTGACACCTTAACCTTGTCCCCAATCTATTTTATTTAACCTACGTTTTTACTTTACGAGTTTTTTCATTAACTTGGCCGGCATAAAGAGCATTCAAAAGGATAAACTTAAATCAAATTTAGGGCGAACGGTTAAATACAACTAAAAATCACCCTATTTTAACCTACGACGCCATATCAAGTGAAGGGAGAGTATAATTTTTAGCCAATCTTCGCATATAAACCTGGACCATCATCGTTACTAACACCAGAATGCTCAGCTTTCTAGATAAATGCCATTTTTTCCAAAGGCTCTCTTAACCCTTTTTGAAGGATAATTGCACTTAACGTTGGATTATTTAATAATGTTATTTATTGTAGAGACAATGGAAACAAAAAAATCATGTTACCTTGTTCACAGCCATAGACTTCTACTCTCATTGATATGTGGCTGTGCCAAGTGACCGGTCGGAATCGTATGTAACGCGCCATGATTGGATTTTTTAGTTTGTGATAGATGATTGAATTTTGATCGCTATTTGCAGTAAATTCCTAAATGGGAAAAAAAGGAGACATATAGTGAGAACGAGAATACAAATTTTTGCTGACTGCCTAAAGAATTCATGATCCAAAGCACAAGAAATGAGAGATGCAATGAAGAAAATCCACCGCTTGTTGATAATGTACACATGATATCCAATGAATAAAAACTGAAAGTTTGAATAGGAGATTTGAAAAATGCAGGCAAATGTGACCTTGGTAGGAATGTTTGAATGGGGAACGACAACACTCATCCGGTACCGTCAGAACGCCTAGAAGCTTACTACACTGGAAGACGTACTTCAGAAATTGATACAAAGGACAAGGACAAGTTGTTTCCACTGTCGGGTTTGTTTACCTTTTCTGTTTCGTAGACATAGTGAGGATTTCTATTAAAAAAAAGGAAACTAGAAGTCTAGTATTTTCTTCAGAGCACGTTTTGACGACTTGCTTATCATCACATCTTACCTTGTCAACGGTCTGTCCTTGTTCCCTGTAGTATTGGAAGGTAACTCCATCGTTACTGTATTGCAGTTTGTACTTTGTAACCCATTGGTTGACCTGATTCCTTCCTTGTGAAGCTACAGCCGTGACTTTAGTGTAGGGTGCTTGCAGATCAATCTGCAACCATTGATTGTTATCGTTTTTCCTTGCTGACCAGGCACCTTGTTTTATTCCTGACTTTTGGAAGTTTAGTCTTCCCTGGATGGCGGCGTGATTTAGATCCCACTCAGAAGACGCTTGTATTTGCGCATCTTTGATTGCACCAAATTCCATGCCAAGAGGTTGTTGACATTCTGGTTTTCAAATTGAGATAAAAAGTTGTGATCAGAAACAGTCTCTGCATGTCCACATTCTTTGAAAGTAATAGTGCCAATTCAAATCGTTAGAAAGTTAGTAATAATTTAACTAGTTTTAAACATATAGACAGCAAATCAATACTGGAAAGCGAACAATTTCGGCTCATCTAATGGAATTAACCTTTGTCTTTACAGTATCTAACTGACTGAGTTGGTTTTTTAATTTGGAAAACATGCAGATCATGGAAAGTAAATTAAATTGAAGTTCCTAAATTCAACTATAAAGAGAGCGATTTAGAGATCGAACAATTTGCTTACACTCCGTAAAAGGGTTTCATCAAATAAACATTGTTTGCTTAAGTGCCACCTTCACAGTCAACTTTGCACCATTATGCACATCTAAGGCACTTTGGAAATTGCACCTGAGTTTCAGTGCAACTCATTTACCTATACGTGGGATGCCATAGACAGGTCATACTGAAATCCAGCCGTGTTAGCTTCAATCGAAGTTGCATGAGGTTGTTACCCACCTGCTTGTTCTCCTCTTAAAAGTTATTAAACCTTTTTAGGTAAGGTTACTACTTAGATTGGTGGTCTCTTATGCTATTTTATTTGATAAATAAAAGACAGACGATGTAGTAGTATTTGAAAACGTTTTGACACCTTAACCTTGTCAATAATCTATTTTAGTTGACCTAAGTTTTTACTTTACGAGTTTTTTCATTAACTTACCTGGCACTAAGGGCATTCAAAAAGGGAAAATCAAATCTGAATCAGGGTAAACCGGGAAATGTAACGAAAAAGCACCCTATTTTACCCTTCGCCGCTTTATCAAGTTGAGGGAGAGTATAATTTTTAGCCAACCTTCGCATGTAAACCTGGACCATCACCGTTACTGACACCAGAATGCTCAGCTTTCTAGGTAACTGCTGTTTTTCCTAAATTGTCTCTACACCTTTTTTAAAAATATATTTCCGCTTAACTTTGGAGAATTTAATAATTTTGTTTATTGTAGAGACGATGGAAAAAAAATCATGTTACCTTGTTCACAGCCATAGACTTCTACTCTCATTGATATATGGCTGTGCCAAGTGACCGGTCGGAATCGTATGTAACGCGCCATGATTGGATTTTTTAGTTTGTGATAGATGATTGAATTTTGATCGCTATTTGCAGTAAATTCCTAAATGGGAAAAAAAGATGACATATAGTGATTAAGACAACGAAAAGTTTTGCTGACTGGCTAAAGAAATCATGATCCAATGCACAAGAAATGAGAGATACGAGGAAGAAACTCCACCGCGTGTTCATAATGTACACATGATATCCAATGAATAAAAACTGGAACTTAGAGTAGGATATTTGAAAAATGGAGGAAAAAGTGTCCTTGGTAGGAATGTTTGAATGGGGAATGACAACAACTATCCGGCACCGTCAGAACGCTTGGAAGCTTACTACACTGGAAGACGTACTTCAAAAATTGATACAAAGGGCAACAAAATGTTGTTTTCACTGTCGCGTTTCTTCACCTGTCTCGTACACGTAGTTGGGATTTATATTAAAATAAATAAAGAAAAAAAACAAAACAAAACAGAAGGCTAGTATTCTCTTCAGAGCACGTTTTGACGAATCGCTTATCATCACATCTTACCTTGTCAACGGTCTGTCCTTGTACCCTGTAGTATCGGAAGGTAACTCCATCGTTACTGTATTGCAGTTTGTACTTTGTAACCCATTGGTTGACCTGATTCCTTCCTTGTGAAGCTACAGCCGTCACGTTAGTGTAGGGTGCTTGCAGATCAATCTGCAACCATTGATTGTTATCGTTTTTCCTTGCTGACCAGGCACCTTGTTTTATTCCTGACTTTTGGAAGTTTAGTCTTCCCTGGATGGCGGCGTGATTTAGATCCCACTCAGAAGACGCTTGTATTTGAGCATCTTTGATTGCACCAAATTCCATGCCAAGAGGTTGTTGACATTCTGGTTTTCAAATTGAGATAAAAAGTTGTGATCAGAAACAGTCTTTGAATGTCCACATTCTTTGAAAGTAACAGAGCTACTTCAAGTCGTTAGAAAGTTAGTAGTAATGTCACTAGTTTTAAATATGTAGACAGCAAATCAATACTGGAAAGCGAACATTTCCGGTTCATTTAATGGAATTAACTTTACTCTTTGTAGTAACTAACTGACTGAGATGGTTATTTAATTTCCAGATCACGGAAAGAAAATTAAATTGAAGTTCCTAGATTCAACTATAAAGAAAACGATTTAAAGATCGAACAATTTGCTTAAACTAACTAAAAGGGTTTCATAAAATAAACATCGCTTGCTTAACTGCCACCTTCACCGTCATCTTTGCGCCATTATGCACATAAAAGGCACTCTGGAAATTGCACCTGACTTTCAGTGTAACTCATTTACCTATACGTGGGATGCCATAGGCAGGTAATCCTGAAATCCAGCCGTGTTAGCTGCAACCGAAGTTGCATGAGGTTGTTACCCACCTGCTTGTTCTCATCTTAAAAGTTATTAAACCTTTTTAGGTAAGGTTACTACTTAGATTGGTGGTCTCTTATGCTATTTTATTTGATAAATAAAAGACAGACGATGTAGTAGTATTTGAAAACGTTTTGACACCTTAACCTTGTCAATAATCTATTTTAGTTGACCTAAGTTTTTACTTTACGAGTTTTTTCATTAACTTAACTGGCACTAAGGGCATTCAAAAAGGGAAAATCAAATCTGAATCAGGGTAAACCGGGAAATATAACGAAAAAGCACCCTATTTTACCCTTCGTCGCCTTATCAAGTGGAGGGAGAGTATAATTTTTAGCCAACCTTCGCATGTAAACCTGGACCATCACCGTTACTGACACCAGAATGCTTAGCTTTCTAGGTAACTGCTGTTTTTCCTAAATTGTCTCTACACCTTTTTTAAAAATATATTTCCACTTAACTTTGGAGAATTTAATAATATTGTTTATTGTAGAGACGATGGAAAAAAAATCATGTTACCTTGTTCACAGCCATAGACTTCTACTCTCATTGATATGTGGCTGTGCCAAGTGACCGGTCGGAATCGTATGTAACGCGCCATGATTGGATTTTTTAGTTTGTGATAGATGATTGAATTTTGATCGCTATTTGCAGTAAATTCCTAAATGGGAAAAAAAGATGACATATAGTGATTAAGACAACGAAAAGTTTTGCTGACTGGCTAAAGAAATCATGATCCAATGCACAAGAAATGAGAAATACGAGGAAGAAACTCCACCGCGTGTTCATAATGTACACATGATATCCAATGAATAAAAACTGGAACTTAGAGTAGGATATTTGAAAAATGGAGGAAAAAGTGTCCTTGGTAGGAATGTTTGAATGGGGAATGACAACAACTATCCGGCACTGTCAGAACGCTTGGAAGCTTACTACACTGGAAGACGTACTTCAAAAATTGATACAAAGGGCAACAAAATGTTGTTTTCACTGTCGCGTTTCTTCACCTGTCTCGTACACGTAGTTGGGATTTATATTAAAATAAATAAAGAAAAAAAACAAAACAAAACAGAAGGCTAGTATTCTCTTCAGAGCACGTTTTGACGAATCGCTTATCATCACATCTTACCTTGTCAACGGTCTGTCCTTGTACCCTGTAGTATCGGAAGGTAACTCCATCGTTACTGTATTGCAGTTTGTACTTTGTAACCCATTGGTTGACCTGATTCCTTCCTTGTGAAGCTACAGCCGTCACGTTAGTGTAGGGTGCTTGCAGATCAATCTGCAACCATTGATTGTTATCGTTTTTCCTTGCTGACCAGGCACCTTGTTTTATTCCTGACTTTTGGAAGTTTAGTCTTCCCTGGATGGCGGCGTGATTTAGATCCCACTCAGAAGACGCTTGTATTTGAGCATCTTTGATTGCACCAAATTCCATGCCAAGAGGTTGTTGACATTCTGGTTTTCAAATTGAGATAAAAAGTTGTGATCAGAAACAGTCTTTGAATGTCCACATTCTTTGAAAGTAACAGAGCTACTTCAAGTCGTTAGAAAGTTAGTAGTAATGTCACTAGTTTTAAATATGTAGACAGCAAATCAATACTGGAAAGCGAACATTTCCGGTTCATTTAATGGAATTAACTTTACTCGTTGTAGTAACTAACTGACTGAGATGGTTATTTAATTTCCAGATCACGAAAAGAAAATTAAATTGAAGTTCCTAGATTCAACTATAAAGAAAACGATTTAAAGATCGAACAATTTGCTTAAACTAACTAAAAGGGTTTCATAAAATAAACATCGCTTGCTTAACTGCCACCTTCACCGTCATCTTTGCGCCATTTTGCACATAAAAGGCACTCTGGAAATTGCACCTGACTTTCAGTGTAACTCATTTACCTATACGTGGGATGCCATAGGCAGGTAATCCTGAAATCCAGCCGTGTTAGCTTCAACCGAAGTTGCATGAGGTTTTTACCCACGTGCTTGTTCTCATCTTAAAAGTTATTACACCTTTTTAGATAAGGTTACTACTGAGATTGGCGGCATCTTTGATGATTTGATTTGGTAAATAAAAGACAGGTGATGTACTAGTATTTGAAAACGTTTTGACACCTTAACCTTGTCCATAATCTATATTATTTAACCTAAGTTTTTACTTTACGAGTTTTTCATTAGCTTGGCCGGCACTAAGGGCATTCAAAAAGGGAAAATCAAATCTGAATCAGGGTAAACCGGGAAATATAACGAAAAAGCACCCTATTTTACCCTTCGCCGCCTTATCAAGTGGAGGGAGAGTATAATTTTTAGCCAACCTTCGCATGTAAACCTGGACCATCACCGTTACTGACACCAGAATGCTCAGCTTTCTAGGTAACTGCTGTTTTTCCTAAATTGTCTCTACACCTTTTTTAAAAATATATTTCCACTTAACTTTGGAGCATTTAATAATTTTGTTTATTGTAGAGACGATGGAAAAAAAATCATGTTACCTTGTTCACAGCCATAGACTTCTACTCTCATTGATATATGGCTGTGCCAAGTGACCGGTCGGAATCGTATGTAACGCGCCATGATTGGATTTTTTAGTTTGTGATAGATGATTGAATTTTGATCGCAATTTGCAGTAAATTCCTAAATGGGAAAAAAAGATGACATATAGTGATTAAGACAACGAAAAGTTTTGCTGACTGGCTAAAGAAATCATGATCCAATGCACAAGAAATGAGAGATACGAAGAAGAAACTCCACCGCGTGTTCATAATGTACACATGATATCCGGCACCGTCAGAACGCTTGGAAGCTTACTACACTGGAAGACGTACTTCAAAAATTGATACAAAGGGCAACAAAATGTTGTTTTCACTGTCGCGTTTCTTGACCTGTCTCGTAGACGTAGTTGGGATTTATATCAAAATAAATAAAGAAAAAAAACAAAACAAAACAGAAGGCTAGTATTCTCTTCAGAGCACGTTTTCACGAATCGCTTATCATCACATCTTACCTTGTCAACGGTCTGTCCTTGTACCCTGTAGTATCGGAAGGTAACTCCATCGTTACTGTATTGCAGTTTGTACTTTGTAACCCATTGGTTGACCTGATTCCTTCCTTGTGAAGCTACAGCCGTCACGTTAGTGTAGGGTGCTTGCAGATCAATCTGCAACCATTGATTGTTATCGTTTTTCCTTGCTGACCAGGCACCTTGTTTTATTCCTGACTTTTGGAAGTTTAGTCTTCCCTGGATGGCGGCGTGATTTAGATCCCACTCAGAAGACGCTTGTATTTGAGCATCTTTGATTGCACCAAATTCCATGCCAAGAGGTTGTTGACATTCTGGTTTTCAAATTGAGATAAAAAGTTGTGATCAGAAACAGTCTTTGAATGTCCACATTCTTTGAAAGTAACAGAGCTACTTCAAGTCGTTAGAAAGTTAGTAGTAATGTCACTAGTTTTAAATATGTAGACAGCAAATCAATACTGGAAAGCGAACATTTCCGGTTCATTTAATGGAATTAACTTTACTCTTTGTAGTAACTAACTGACTGAGATGGTTATTTCATTTCCAGATCACGGAAAGAAAATTAAATTGAAGTTCCTAGAGTCAACTATAAAGAAAACGATTTAAAGATCGAACAATTTGCTTAAACTAACTAAAAGGGTTTCATAAAATAAACATCGCTTGCTTAACTGCCACCTTCACCGTCATCTTTGCGCCATTATGCACATAAAAGGCACTCTGGAAATTGCACCTGACTGTCAGTGTAACTCATTTACCTATACGTGGGATGCCATAGGCAGGTAATCCTGAAATCCAGCCGTGTTAGCTTCAACCGAAGTTGCATGAGGTTGTTACCCACCTGCTTGTTCTCATCTTAAAAGTTATTACACCTTTTTAGATAAGGTTACTACTGAGATTGGCGGCATCTTTGATGATTTGATTTGGTAAATAAAAGACAGGTGATGTACTAGTATTTGAAAACGTTTTCACACCTTAACCTTGTCCATAATCTATATTATTTAACCTAAGTTTTTACTTTACGAGTTTTTCATTAGCTTGGCCGGCACTACGGGCATTCAAAAAGGGAAAATCAAATCTGAATCAGGGTAAACCGGGAAATATAACGAAAGAGCACCCTATTTTACCTTACGACGCCTTATGAAGTGGAGGGAGAGTACAATTTTTAGCCAATCTTCGCATGTAAACCTGGACCATCACCGTTACTGACACCAGAATGCTCAGCTTTCTAAATAAATTCTGTTTTTCCTAAATTGTCTCTACACCTTTTTTTAAAATATATTTCCACTTAACTTTAGAGAATTTAATAATTTTGTTTATTGTAGAGACGATGGAAAAAAATCATGTTACCTTGTTCACAGCCATAGACTTCTACTCTCATTGATATGTGGCTGTGCCAAGTGACCGGTCGGAATCGTATGTAACGCGCCGCGATTGGATTTTTTAGTTTGTGATAGATGATTGAATTTTGGTCGCAATTTGCAGTAAATTCCTAAATGGAAAACAAAGATGACATATAGTGATTAAGACAACGAAAATTTTTGCTGACTGGCTAAGGAATTCATGATGCAAAGCACAAGAAATGAGAGATACAAGGAAGAAAAGTCCACCACGTTTTGATAATGTACACAAGATATCCAATCAATAAAAACTGGAAGTTTAAGTAGGAGATTTGAAAAATGGAGGAAAAAGTGTCCTTGGTAGGAATGTTTGAATGGGGAATGACAACACCTATCCGGCACCGTAACGCTTGGAAGCTTACTACACTGGAAGACATACTTCTAAAAATGATACAAAGGGCAGCAAAATGTTGTTTTAACTGTCGCGTTTCTTGACGTGTCTCGTACACGTTGGGATTTATATTAAAATAAATGAAGAAAAAAAAAAAAAAAACATAAGGCTAGTATTCTCTTCAGAGCACGTTTTGACGAATCGCTCATCATCACATCTTACCTTGTCAACGGTCTGTCCTTGTTCCCTGTAGTATCGGAAGGTAACTCCATCGTTACTGTATTGCAGTTTGTACTTTGTAACCCATTGGTTGACCTGATTCCTTCCTTGTGAAGCTACAGCCGTCACTTTAGTGTAGGATGCTTGCAGATCAATCTGCAACCATTGATTCTTATCGTTTTTCCTTGCTGACCAGGCACCTTGTTTTATTCCTGACTTTTTGAAGTTTAGTCTTCCCTGGATGGCGGCGTGATTTAGATCCCACTCAGAAGACGCCTGTATTTGCGCATCTTTGATTGCGCCAATTTCCATGCCAAGAGGTTGTTGACATTCTGGTTTTCAAATTGAAATAAATAGTTGTGGTCAGAAACAAGTCTTTGCATGTCCACATTCTTTGAAAGTAACAGTGCCAATTCAAGTCGTTAGAAAGTTAGTAATAATATAACTAGTTTTAAACATATAGACAGCAAATCAATACTGGAAATCGAACATTTCCGGCTCATCTAATGGAATTAACCTTTGTCTTTACAGTATCTAACTGACTGAGTTGGTTTTTTAATTTGGAAAACATGCAGATCATGGAAAGTAAATTAAATTGAAGTTCCTAAATTCAACTATAAAGAGAGCGATTTAGAGATCGAACAATTTGCTTACACTCCGTAAAAGGGTTTCATCAAATAAACATTGTTTGCTTAAGTGCCACCTTCACCGTCATCTTTGCACCATTATGCACATCTAAGGCACTTTGGAATTTGCACCTGAGTTTCAGTGCAACTCATTTACCTATACGTGGGATGCCATAGACAGGTCATACTGAAACCTAGCCGTGTTAGCTTCAATCGAAGTTGCATGAGGTTGTTACCCACCTGCTTGTTCTCATCTTAAAAGTTATTAAGCCTTTTTAGGTAAGGTTACTACTTAGATTGGTGGTCTCTTATGTTATTTTATTTGGTAAATAAAAGACAGACGATGTAGTAGTATTTGAAAACGTTTTGACACCTTAACGTTGTCAATAATCTATTTTAGTTAACTTAAGTTTTTACTTTACGAGTTTTTTCATTAACTTGGCTGGCACTAAGGGCATTCAGAAAGATAAACTGAACTCAGATTTAGGGCGAACGGTTAAATACAACGAAAAAACACCCTATGAAGCAGGGACCACAAATGGCAATGCGGATGCATTGAGTCGACTCCCCTTGTCCAAGATGCCAGAGTCTGTTCCTGTACCTGGAGAGACAGTTTTGCTGTTAGAACATCTGGACCACACTCCAATCAACTCACGCCATATCCAAGAATGGACAAGGCGCGATCCTGTGCTCTCAAAAGTGCACCAGTTTACACTTAATGGATGGCCACACCTCTGCCAGGATGTGCAGTTACACCCGTATTTCAGCCGGAAAGCAGAATTAACCATAGAAAGTGTTCTATGGGGAAACAGGGTTATAGTACCACCTCAAGGACGAGCAAAAGTCATAGCCGAGCTTCACGAAGCCCATCCGGGCATATCAAGGATGAAAGCCCTTGCACGTGGCTATGTGTGGTGGCCAAACATGGATCGTGAGTTAGAGGAAGCAGTAAAAAGGTGTCAGCAATGCCAACTACATCAGAAGGTCCAAGCAGAAGCGCCACTTCATCCATGGGAGTGGCCCGGTCAACCCTGGGCAAGGGTACACATTGATTATGCAGGGCCACTTAAGGGTCACATGTATTTAGTGGTGATCGATGCACATTCCAAGTGGATGGATGTCCACCTAATGCGCAGTACAACATCAGCCGCTACCATAGCGAAGTTGAGAGAAATCTTCGCGACCCATGGTCTCCCGGAAACCATCGTCAGCGACAACGGTCCCAATTTCACAAGTGCTGAATTCGAGAATTTTCTCTCAAAGAATAGTGTCAAACACACCAAAGTATCGCCATACCATCCAGCTTCGAATGGACAGGCGGAGCGAGCAGTTAGAGCTTTCAAAGAAGGGATAGAGAAGATGGAAGAGGGAACCATACAAGACAAGTTGTCACGTTTTCTGCTCAAGTACAGAACAACACCACACACAACAACAGGGGTTACACCAGCAGAGCTGCTGATGAAGAGGAAGCTGAGAACTAAGCTTGACCTCCTAGTACCCAACACTGCAAGGCTGGTGAGACAGAAGCAAGAACATCAAAAACAGACCCACGACCACCACGCCAAACATAGGGACTTTGAAGCCAATGATCCTGTGTTCATAAAGGACTTCAGTTCCCCCAAGTCCTGGCAAAAAGGTACTGTGGTGCAGACGACGGGCCCAGTCTCAGCCCTAGTCCTAGTCGAATTACTGGATGGTCGAGTTGTTCGACGACATCAGGACCACATGCAGAGGAGCCACAGCACAGACCCAGCAAAGTCTAATCCTGAAATTGTGGTACCAGGAGTGGTGCCGGGGACAGATTGCACAACAGACGCAACCCAACCGAGTGGCCCACCCAAGCCAGTCGTGAGTTCAACTGATGCACAAGAGGCTAAACCATCACGCCCGGTTCGTGACCGACGTTTACCCGAACGTTTCAAAGATTATGAACTGTAAAACTTATGTGACATTGCTTTTGAACATTGATTAGCGATCTGCAAGAATCATTGCGTGACAGACATTGTGTGAAAGACACTAGATTGACTTTATTATGCTTCTATACAGTGTTTCTTTTTTTTTAGAATAGCAAAGATCTTAAGGGGGAGGAATGTTATAATTTAGTCACGTGCGGAGTCACGTTGCCAGTAATTGGATATGTATGTTGTGTAATGCAGGATTTCATTTTCATTCTTTTTCGTGATCCTTAAAATCATATAGCTACATTATTCGCTTCACCCTAGTTTATTACACTCCCAAAACGTATTGAATCATGGGATTTGGAAAATAGTCTATAACAAAAATAAAACACGTTAAAAACCAAAACCGTGACGTGATTTGCTTT
Organism: Montipora foliosa; assembly: GCF_036669935.1. NCBI lineage: Eukaryota > Metazoa > Cnidaria > Anthozoa > Scleractinia > Acroporidae > Montipora > Montipora foliosa. The sequence goes on from NC_090878.1 coordinate 20,493,910, forward strand.
TCGTTGAAAAACAGACTTAAAGAACATTTCACTTTCAACTTTTACTTTTGAAAAGCTTATTTCTTCTTTATCTAAAAGTATAAATTTGAAAATTGTACAAAGCGTTTATCAGATTTGCCATAGTATTAGGTCACGCGTTTTTGAATTACATGTCTTCTCCTACACTCTTCTTGTGCTCACCATAAAGAATCGAGAAAAGACTAACCGTAGAGAGATGGCATGCCACAATGGCGGCAGATTTGATCGCTTTAATCATTGAATTGGTTACTAAAGAGTAATTCTTTCAAGCCGCATGATTGCTGAGCTTACGTGATGATAATGTAGATTCGGGTCAGAAATTAGAAAAAAAGGTCATGGCTCATACGCACTTTAAGGTCGTTTTAATGAAGCAGTGACGCATGAGAAGTTCAATTAACTTACCATGGAGAGAGTGGTCCAACTCTGCCGTCATTAAGACGGTAAACAGGAAAAGAACTATTTTCATCCTTGCAACACTGGGTCTAACCTGTAAAGGGAAAATAATTTACTTTAACTAAACCCTTGTAAGTTTGCTTTAATTAAAGTAGGCTACGCTGTAAAAGAGACTGAAAATAAGGGTTTCTTTCAATCCTAATCCAGCGTGCAGGATTTTGGAACTACACACACTGTCTGAAACGACCTGTGATTAAGTCATCAAAAATATCATATTTTTTTGCACCACACATTCCTTGATTTGACGTGAACATTTTAATTTATTATAAGCTTAATTAAAACAACGCTGTGTAGGAATTTTCAGCAAATAAGTTAAAATCTTGCTTAACCTCTACTTTATCCGATAGGATTGAAAAATTTCAAGTCGCCAGCAGTGAGCTCACTTTCTGCCTCGGTCTCCCCTCTCCTTCCACTTCTGAGTCAATTGAAGTGGATTTCAGTTCACCACTAAGTGTCGGGTAGAGTTGTACAAGGTATATGTCACTCACGGTAGCCACTTAACCCCATTCACCCATAAAGCGCAGGCCGCAATTTAGGAGTATTAAAATCGTCTGGCGTTATACAGAGTAAAATCTGAAAATCTTACTCTCAGGAGGGAAGGGGTTAAACATTTGGGCGAAGATAGCAAAATGGGCCAAGTAGGAAAGGCAATAAGTGTTATAGCGTCACATTGACAATAGAACTTCAAGAAGACTTTAAAAGAAAGACTGCAGAGTACTTCCATCTTTTACACCGTATTCACAATGAAACGATTATTTTTTTTTCATTTACTTAGACACCTTCTCCTTTTCCCTCTTAGATGAAAGCGAACTATGTTAAGAAAATAGTACCAGCCAAGCACAGGTACGCCTACTTCTTGCACGCCGAGTTGGGGGTCAGGATTCATATTACATCAAGCGGTTGTAACACTGAAGCGTGTCTTTCAGAGCTACTTTCAAAGGAGAAGTGACATCACTGTTCTTTGATTTCGGAACCAGGGTCGCATTTGTTTCGAGATTTTATCTCTGAATACTCTAGGAAATTGCCCGCGCACTCTCGGGTATGGAAGCTGATAACTCTCAGAGGATTTCCGCGCACTGTGCACACAATTTTACAGTTTCATCTTGCACAGGACATTCCATTACATATGGTATCAGGAGTACACAACGGGGCCGCTCCACAAAAAAACCGCTCTGCAAGCAAAAATCGAGCTGGCTGGGAAGTCAAACCTTTTATATTTAACTTGCTGGGAATTTTTAAAACGCCTTTTTCTTGCTCGGAATATATTCACTAACAATGGCTCTGGCTGGTAAAAAACGTCCCGAGTTGTCCTGGCAACCAGATTTCACACATGTTAACGCCTGCCGTCACACCGAACTTCGATGTCACAAGATTTCCATCAGCAGGACAGTATTAATTTGTCTGTGCGATACCGCAAAGCATAACTCGCGCTACGAGTTCCTGGCAATATAGAACTTTGTACTTTCACGCCTTTTTTTGTTAAAAACATTGACCCGACATATGTAGCCCCAAAAAGCCAAGGACATTAGGCGGTGTCTGTTGGACGTATTTTCCAATCAGTCGACTGTGGCGAACAATCTAGAGGTAAGCAAATGTTACGTTAAACGTCAGAATCAAACGCTAAAATTATCCTCCGGTAAACCTGGTTGTAGACGTGTTTTGGAAGGTTTCTAAATTGGCGTTGGCGAAAAAAAAAATAAATAAATAAATAAATAAATAAATAAATTGGCGTTGCAAAACCTGTGGATTGCTTCATGTGATGATGCTGTAGAAATCATTCAGTATGATATCCAATTCAATGTGATTTTAAATGGGCTAGCCCTTTTGATTGAGTATTATAAATTTTAAATTTTTAGGTTGTAAAATACTAAATTCCAAGTCCGAAAGGACGAGAGCTGCGTGTATTTGTTAATTCAAATTCATCTGGAGATACAAGTATCTCGATGTCCTAAATTTCCGTCACCTGCTTATTTTATTTATTTCGCAGCACCTTGAAACGCCTTCGACCTTTTCTGGAAACTGTCAAACCCTGCTCATAGACAGGACGAAGGTATGATGAATTCAACAATGTTTTACGTCTTAACACGATGCTATGACTAATTGTTGTATTGCAATTTGGTTGACCTGGCATTAGTGCTGATGGCCACAATCAGTCTGTACAGGGGTATTTAAAAACGATTGCTTGGCATTAGGTAGCATCTTCCAGACTGCATAAATTCTATATGAAGTTATTTTAAAACAGCTAGGAGACCGCGGTGTTAGAGCGATACCGCATAAATAGCCACGGGGCCCGCGACTTCTGTTTTAAAAAAGTTTAATTGTACAGCTCATTCCGTTAGACAGCGATACATTTCCTATGTACGTGATCTGGTTGATCTTTGTTATGATTTGATGACCACACAAACTTTGCAGTCATTCCGGGAAGACTTTTTTAAGATTTTTTAGATTTTTTTAAGCGATATTTTGCACGACATATGATTTCTCTCTTAAACTTTACAGCACTGACTGTGCCAAAAAATATAAGCACTAATCAAATTTTTGAAAAAATGTGCTTTTGCAAAAGGAAACCTGATTACTTACATTGTCGGAATGAAAATAAACTAGAACGCAATGAGGGACATTCAACGCGAAACTTGGTTGAAATATCTGTTCATGAGTGTCAACAGTCTAAGATTTTTGGATTTTGCGTTGCCGCAAAATTAAAAGCAGTACATTTCTTCAATGACAAATCAAATTAGCGATTCACAACCAGGGAAAAAGAGTCCCTTGTGTCTTCGCACATTTTGACGGTCAAGAAGGAAGAAAGAAATTCTGCCCCTTGAATTATTTCACGCATGCACCTCATATATAACTTCCCTGCCCATAAGAGGTATGACTTTTTTTAGGTTTACCGAAGGAACGGCACGATATCTTAGTACTTCATCTGCTCAAAAGGGCGTTCACTCGGACCTGGAAAAACCCTTAACCATCTTCGTGTACAGATAATAGCTAAATTCAAAGGTGTTTGTTTTTATTAGTTTTTTTTAGGGTAGAGAAGGTCTTAGCCCAATAGGAAGATTTAAGAATTGAGAAAATCAGCGTGAAATTCCGTTCTACTGCCGGAATATATTGTATATTTATCTACTCTGTGTAACAATACAACAGTTCAATTTCTCTTCTACGCGGTGGACATCTGTTGCCTTCGCCATGCACTGAATTTGTATCTTATGAGCCTTTGCGGGTCTTCTGGAATCCCCTCGACTCCATTTCGACTCTTCCAATACATAGTTAAATTAGAATGGAACGAAAATCCATCAATGCACATTAAGTCTCGTTGTAGGTAAATTTGAATCATGAGTCGGAATATCTTTACAATGTGTTTATCGTTTATTACCATTTGGTATCCCAGACAGTGTTGCTATCCGTTAGTGGCACGAGCAGGAGGGAGTTACTGGCATTAAGTGTTGCTCTGACTTAATCGCCCTGTTTCACCTCAATACACTTTGAGTCTGAAATTGCGAGGATTTCGTTCCAACTTGTACGTCTTTCCCCTGACAAGGTCCTGTCCGGCGCCATAAAAACACATACCAACTGGTCTTACTCTTTTTCCAGGGATGGCGTTTACTTCCTCCTTGATATTTACTTGAACATGCTCAGGTGAATACTGCATTTTGGCTCGACCGTCTGAGTATGCTCAACTGTATCGTTGAACATGAGGATAAAAACGGCTCGCTCGTTCTGTTCTTATTGCATGCGAAACGTATTTGATAATATTCACAGCATGCGCTGCTACTTACTTCCCCCCCAAAAAAAAGGGATTTCAAAAAACAGAAAAAGCGTGTTTGTGTTTTTGCAAGTAGAGTCCGAAAGAGGTTACTTTTATTTTCGTCCTCAGCGCTTCTCTCGCTCGCCAGCTGTTTGCTGAATTTTCTTGGGTAAAACATTCCTCTTCTCCCAGGGTACCGCTCTGATTGATTTTGCCGTCGGAAATGAAAATTAATTAAAACTTTCAACAATGAAACTGACCAGAGTGCACTTCAAGAAACATCTCGCATCCAAAATAGATCGGAAGGAAAAGTTTTGTTTGTTTGAATGCACAGTCGGCGATTGAGACAAAGGGTTGGTTTCAATTTTAAAACCCTGTGGCCGTGTTTAACGAAAGCTTTTTCAGGTCGCTCAGCGAGTAGTAACCACAAGTTGCTTGCTTGTTCCATTGTCAGTGTGCTACATAATTACATTTGCATCTGGTTCCTGGTTTGATCGAATCACTACCTATAACTCAATGGAGAATTAACCGCTGTTCTGGGGAATAATGAGTTAAAATAATCCCGTTGTCACATACAGGAAAGGAAGATCCGTACGACATGCGCTTGTGATGGCTAAACGATCCCTTGAATGAAGACTAACGAAGACGAATTATCACGGAGATGTCTCTCTGCACTTCTTGCTACCCTCAATAATTAGGAATTAGCTGTAAATGAGCAAAACGAAGAGATAAATGAAGGAAATTATTTCCGACGAACCTACAGTGTAGAAGGGTGCACTTGTATCCAAAAAAAATGTTTTTTTTCGGGTTCAATAAACAGTGTATGTCGCAAATTGTGAATTGGACTGTCGCAGACAGACATTTCCAGAAACGTTCAAAGAAATGTCACGCTTTTAGTGTGAGTTACACTGGTCAATTAAAACATGAAAAATTCCTCAATTCTTCTCGACATGGATCTGCGGAACAATCCACAGTTCTGTAAATTGCTTTATTGACAATCTCCACGGTTTTCGACATCAGCACCTACACCGCTTATCAAAATAATCGAAGGTTTTGGGAAGACTTATTACCAGGTCTGAAGCATTAATCTTATATTTTGGGCCGTCAGATGTTTTGTTTACAGGTTTTATATGTCTTGGCCGCTGTCCAAGGTGTCACAGCAAGAATGGGATGACGTTTGTAGTGATTAATCAGTGTATATAACAATTACTTTTGATACACTCTGTTTTTTTTTGTAACAACCTTTCTTATAAGAACGTTGAAGCTAAGATTAACCAAATTTAGCCAGAGTTGGTTGGCGCGACATCTTGCACGTGGCATCAGAGCAAGTCGCGCAAAGTATGTGACAAGCAACTTGATAATAAGCAAGCTCTTTGATGGGTTTCCTGGTCACGTCCGCATTAATTAAGGAGATATAACAAATTTCAGTCTAAGCTCCAAAATTAGACGTACTTATATATAAAAAAAGAATGTATGTCAATTGAAACGATTTGCTATCAATTGAACTCGTCCCGGCTACTTTGCTGCGAGACTTTCTACCAGTTCCGTTTGAACTTACAGTGACCACCTGTGGACCTAAGCTCGGTGTTTTTTAATGATAGAGAAGATCACGTAGAATTTCCTTCCGTCAACCATGTTACTGAAAGTGATCCGGCAAGTTCGAAGATAAATTACGGATTATGAATGAAATGAAATAAGCTTCGCACTTACTGAAGTGAAATAACTCTATTCGCTCTTTTCTTAGACATTGCCAGATAATTCGAGATGCAGGACTGCAATGTACAAATTGCCTAATTATTTTATCCTCGTTGCCGTGGTTGCCGACGCCAACTAATGTGAGCCCTGCTTGCATCCGGTCTTGACGACCACACCTCCAGTGAGAGACACAATAATTGCGATTTGTATTATTCAGTTTCGCTCATCAATTAGAAGTCGACAGGTTCTTTTCTTAGACATTGCCGGATACTTGGAGATGCAGGACTCCAATGTACAAATTGCCTAATTATTTTGTCCTCGTTGCCGTGGTTGCCGACGCCAACTAATGTGAGCCCTGCTTGCATCCGGTCTTGACGACCACACCTCCAGTGAGAGACACAATAATTGCAGTTTGTATTATTCAGTTTCGCTCATCAATTAGAGGTCGAAAGGTTCTTTTCTTAGACATTGCCGGATACTTGGAGATGCAGGACTCCAATGTACAAATTGCCTAATTATTTTGTCCTCGTTGCCGTGGTTGCCGACGCCAACTAATGTGAGCCCTGCTTGCATCCGGTCTTGACGACCACACCTCCAGTGAGAGACAATAATTGCGATTTGTATTATTCAGTTTCGCTCATCAATTAGAAGTCGAAATGCTCTTTTCTTAGACGTTGCCAGATAATTTGAGATAAACAAATCGCCAGTGTGAAATAACAATTGCCGTTTGTTAGCCCTTTGTCCGTTTCTCAGTTGTGTTTGACGAAAAGTTGTTGGCAATTTACATATGTAATTCTTTTTTCACATCAAAGCACTTCACGATGCTCTCCGCCACGTTTTTTTTTTTAGTTTTCATAGTACAGTTTTGCTTTTGACGGATTGCATTGTAGTATTGAACAATGATATTTAGTTGAAGTTGCGTTTTACATCAAGTATTTATTGATGTGTCTGATTTCAACACCATTGTTCTGAAGTCAACCATTGCCTAACACATGAACCTAACACTGGTGAATATTTCTTTTTTAGGTATTCAAAAGCGAGTGGTGGGTGGGTATTTTTGAAACAGCAATAGGGATACTCAACGTATGCATTTAATTTTTGCTATCTTTAGAGAAATTTGTTTTAACATATGCAGATTCTCCTAAGAGTGATCGAAATGATAGACACATTGGTTTGTGCCTCGTAATAGAAACTCAAAACATGGAATTGCTGTTTACTGAATGAACAAATTTGATACTGCAGCAATACGAATTCTGTCGGGGTACAAGAGCTGTATAGGGGCAACCGTAGAAAACCAGTTATAAAACACCATTAAGAGCAGGAAGTTTTTTTTTTCTTCACAAATATTGCTTAACACAATACGCAACTCTTACAACTGACTCTGGCGATGGTGGTGAAGACCCCTACGTGGAGGTCTCTAAACATCATCTATGTTTAAAATTTTAACCTGCGTATAATGGGTAGTCTGCTGGCAGCCGTTTTTTTTCTCTAAGGGTCACTAGGACGAGCGCTTAGTCATCGCGAACTCGAAAGGACGGTATGGCGTTGGCCGTGTAGAGAAGAAGGCGAGACAAGGGTGGTATGTCCGAGAAAAACAGACTGCCAGCAGTCTATACAATGGGTATTACTTTATTCAAGTAATGTGTCGTTTTTCATTGTTAATCAGATGGTATTGACAGCGATGCTTGTTGAAAAGTGGGTAAAAGAGAACGTGTCTCCTTTACAAGACAACGGGAGTAATAAGCATTACTTCAAAAAAGATGAAATCTGGCAAGCATTCTGTAACAGTTTTCCTATGATTCCAAACGACCAGAAGGATATATTTTTCTCTCACTTTGGAACAGCCGTAAAAAAAATTGACAGTGTGAATGTCGTTAGAAAAAAAATTAAAAATGTAGGATACCAGGGGTTTCTTTTGAAGTGTCTAGCCCAAGTGAATAGCGAAACAGTTGTAAATTGGGCCAATTGCAATTTAGCCCCAGGCTCTTCAACTGATGCCGTTGATAAAAAATGTCTGTGGCAAAGTTTCCGAGGATTTATAAAAATGGGTCTGTTGGAGCAACACCGTGAGCTTTTCTTTTCCTTGTTTGGACGTCATGTCGTCGGCAAGGGCACCTCACTACAGTGTCTTTACCGAAGAAAAAGAAGAAATCTTACATCGGTATCAAGATCATCGAACGACCAACCTCCAATATGACTGAGGTCAGAAACAACGCCGAAGAATGTTTTCAAGCAGAGCAATTGGGTGCTATTGGCGAAATTAAAGCGGAGACTGGTGGCGAGAGTGTTCCAGGTTCCCAGTACTGTGAGGGCAAAGGAAATGTATGCTATGGTACGAAAACGATCACTTGTTCCTCTGAGAAACAACCTGTACTTGAATTCGTGTACAATGATCAAAAATTAGTAACCGGCAAAGATAGCGACGGTGACGATGACAACAACACCATTTTGGAGGATGATCTAGTCACGGAGCGGTCGCATTTCTACGAAGACGAAATTCTACATTTTTCGCATAATGATAATCATGACAGTATTAAAAGCATAGGGGAATTCGAAAGCGTAAGTACTGCGGAGTCTATAACAAGCAAAGAAGAAGTGGACAGTAGTTTGATGTTGAATCCCTCAAATAAAAGTGATGCAGTCCAACGATCAGATTCACCCCCCTTTGGAGACGATTCTCGAAGTGATGATGTGGAAAAAGAGGCATTATTTCAACGTTTTCACAAAAAAGTCAATCGCTTGTTGCCGAGCAATCTACCAGGAAAGCCGAAGAGTTTTAAGGAGTACCTGGAAGCGATTTTCGAAAACAGCAATTCAATGGATATGGAACGAATGACCATCCAGAAGCGTAGTAAGAGCACGGCCAGCTTCTACGACTGCCAGCTTAGAGCACTTGTGGCCGCATCGTTCCCTCCAGTGAAGGTTGGCCAGCTGGCAGGGAAGGATGTGACTGTCACCTTTGAAGGAGACAAATTCCCGCAGTTTAGCCAGCTCCATAAAAGTACTTTTTTATGCGAGGTTTGCATCCCTTATCAGAAAATGACAAAATACAAAACTAATGCCTTGAAATGTAATGGTTGGGACCTTGAGGGGAAACTGACTCTTTCTCCCCTGTCCAAGCAGGACCTGCTATGGTGGATTTCTAATGTTGAACAATACCCAAAAGCTCTTACTCCACTACCCCTTGATATCACACTCATGACAGACAGCTCACTGAAAGGTTGGGGAGGGGTGATAGAAGGTACACCAAATGTGACTGGTAGTAGATGGTCATACCAGGAATCCAAATTCCACATAAATTACTTGGATCTGAAGGCCATTCTGTTAGTTCTGCAGTCCCTTTGCAACCATATGCAATGTTGCCACATAAAATTGTTTTGTGACAACACAACTGCTGTCTCCTACATCTGCAATATGGGTGGTACGAAATCTAGAGTTGCAATGAGATAAATAGAGAAATAATTATGTGGTGCATGGCTAGGCACCTAACATTGTCAATATTTGCCAGGCAAACTAAATGCAGAGGCGGACAGGGCTAGCCGCGTTTTTCACAACAGTAACACTGAATGGTCTTTGGCCCTTTCTGTCTTTAATGAACTTACGGCAAAGTGGGGTGAGCCTCACATAGACATGTTTGCGTCAAGGCTAAATTATAAAGTATCCCAATATGTAGCCTGGAAACCAGATCCTGGTGCAATAGCCATTGATACTTTCACACTAGACTGGTCAAGGTATAAGCTCATATACTGCTTTCCTCCTTTCAGTCTCACAGGCAAAGTTTTACAATACATCCAAGAAAGCAATACCACAGCAATACTGGTGATCCCTTATTGGCCAACCCAGTTCTGGTATCCACATCTCCTGCAGTTGCTGAAATCTCAACCATTGGATATCAAGACGCTAAAATCAACCTTCACACTTCCATACCACCACATGGAAGTTCATTTATTGTAACCCAAACTTCAACTTCATGGCTCTCTTGTGTCAGGGCTTCCTTAGTAGCTCAAGGTGTTGAGGGAGAACCTCTAAACATAATTCTGGACTCATGGCGTACTAGGGACACGAAAGCAATACCAGACTTATGTGACCGCCTGGCTTAAGTTCTGTAAGGATACCTCCATAAAGCTACATACACCCAACACTACAACAAGTCCTGGACTTCCTTACGCACCAATCTAAAACTGTGGGATACAGCGCTGTAGCAACTGCACGAAGCGCCCTGTCGTCCTTTATCACAGTAGACGGTATAAAAGTGGGTGAACATCCTTCAGTATCAAGGTTTATGTCTGGCCTGTTCAATTAAAAACCGGCCTTACCACGCTACACCGAAACATGGAATCCCCAGATTGTACTCAACTACCTCAAAACTTTTCCAGCTGTTGATAGTATGTCATTTTTATGACATACTATCAACAGCTGGAAAAGTTTTGTGAGTTTTTTGAGTAGTTTAAGGGTGAGCTGTTTTAAAAAACAGCTCACCCTCAAACTACTCATGCTAATCTCCCTTCTGTCAGCACAGAGAACTCAGACTTTACAGAAACTCTCACTGGAGGAAATGTGCATATCACCTGGAAAATATACATTCTACATATCATCTCTGTTGAAACAAACCAGTGCTAAGGGGGGCCAGAATAGACATTTATTTCCTGTTCTCTTTCGGAGTTTCACCTTGGACAAAAGACTTTGTGTTGTTGAGTTATTAGAAGCTTATATCAAGAGGAATGCCCCTCTTAGGAAGGGAACAAAGCAACTGCTGATTTATTATAAAGCACCACATGGACCAGCCTCTAAAGACACCATCTCACGGTGGATTAGACAAACCATGAAATCTGCAGGAATTGATACCACAGTTTTCAAACCCCATAGTACTAGGGGTGCAGCCACCTCTGCAGCTAAAGCTGCTAATGTTCCCATTCAAGAGATCATGAACACGTTCTGACTCAACTTTTGCTAAGTTTTATGACCGTCCAATTAGAAGTGACAATAACTTTGCAGAGGCTGTTCTCAGTAGTACTAGCTTAAAATAACTACCTCTTTAATTTGTATGTACTAATCTCTAGTACGTGTCCACTACAGAGGTTGTGAATGAGTTGTTGTTATAAAGTTACATGGCATGCCATACATGTGTGGTACTCTTGGTTAGAATAACCATTAAATGATCAGTGTGCCATTTGGATATCAACTGCTTGAGTCTTATGTGGCTTCTAGCTTTGAAGTCTCGCGTGACCTCCGATTGTATGCAAGAATTGGAAAATTAAACGAGACTTACCTGTAAGTCGTGGTTTGATTCAGGAATGAGGAGGTCACATCCCACCCATTACCCTTTTGTACCCTTGTACATTTTGCTGGTGACCTCCCATTCCTGCATAGTCTAAGCCACACAAAACCAAAGCTCAGATATCGCATGCTTCCTATCTCACGTGACCTCCTTATTCCTGCAAAGCCACGGTAGAATCTCAATCAAACCACGACTTACAGGTAAGTCTCGTTTAATTTTCCAATTTTATTGGAAACGACCCAGAGAACTCTAGAGAATATGATCCTCAGTGAACTGTGCGTTCTCTTTTGATGGCGCTGAACGAGACGTCAAATCCGTAAACAATTATTACAGGGTTGTTTGGCGGATCGAATTTGGAAGAGAATCATCTACACATGTGAAAACTCTAACGAGGAGATATCAAACCAGAGGAAAGAGTGGAAGAAAAGGAAGCCGCTAATAGTGACAAGAAATGTTGCATAGCGCAAGAGACATCATTTCAGCGGAAATTATTCGAAGAAACAAATGCAACATTGTTTCACACTAAGGCTTGAAACGGGGAAAATCACTATAGTTTAGCACGGTAGTGAGAGAACTGTTGAAAACAATGGTACATCAAAGGATGTTGCCAATATACAGTTTCCCGCTCGTCTTCCCTGGAATGCAGTTAATTTTACGGTAAGCTTACGGTAAACCGCTACTGGTTGAAGGAGCATTAAACGATGTGCAATACAGGAAACAACACTTCTTCTCATAGACAATCATATTATGGACACGCGTATTAAAAAAAAAGATTAAGGCTACTTTATATCACAGTTCATCGTCATTTAAGGGTCGATTGGTCCTTTACTGGAATAAGAATTAACATAAATATATACATGTACAATTTGCAGCGCACTCGGCAAAGTCCCTGACTTTTAGCCGTTCTGGCTTAGGTGACCTTATGCATTCTAACGCAGCCTTTTTGAAGCATCACTACAGGCCATGACGGCCTCTTATCGCCTATTAACATGATTAAAGAGAATAAAAACCCACCAGTTCAGATGACAAAAACGCAACATGCATTGTTACAAATTATCTAGTAAACAGCTAAACCTACTTATCATGTTACATCGAACTGTTTGAGGTGTGCCACCATGTCTCCCATACACGGACAATCATATTATAGCGCGGAAATTTCTGTCCCTTTTCGCTTATTTTTGCAACCCTCGGTCAGTAAGCTTTGGTTATCAAGGTGCGATAAATTGAGAGCAAAGATCATTTTCTTTTCATATTTGTCATCTTTTACAATATTAAGTCCTTTTAACCAGCTTTAACTATAACCTAAGCTCAAGTATAGATGAGAAAAAAAAAACTTTCTAAGACTCTTACCTTCCGCAAAGGTGAAAGATGGACTTTAATCTGAACACGGGCCTGACTTGGCTATTCTGGAAGAGCTTCACTGCTGAAGCTGAATTTATTTCAGTACCATCAATGAAGGGGGCTTCAATTAAGGCCACTTCGTAGCATATTTTTTCAACCCCCGTTTGTCTAAATGTTACAAAATAAATTACTACTAATATTTACTTAGTCTGTAGAAGGCCTTCACAATTTTTGCTCAAAAACTCCTTTTCTCTAATGCAGACATACTGTCACCAAAGTAAAAAGTGGATTGGGGCATGAGGATGAAGGTGAAAATTTAACTTTAAAAAAACTCTCTCTTTTGGTAACTTTGACGGGCTTATGAAAGTATCGCGAATCCATTACTTTCTAGAAATGTGTGAGTTTCCATGTGTCCTAAACTCTTATTTATCAATCAATTTATTTACTTATTTTTTATCGTTGACATCATTTTAACTTTTTCTTAAAAGGAATTTTGTTGCGCGATCATTGCTTTTATCTATCGTTTCGTTTCTGTCTTGACAACGTTCTTCACGTGAGCAATTGTCATTTTGTGACATTACCTTTTAGTAGTAATTCAAAAATGTGTTATTTCAATTTAATCAATTCATTAGTTATTTAACATTAACTTAAACTGGATCCCTCTTTGTATTTATATGCAATATATGTTTACAGTTTCAGAGCTTGCTCATAAAAAAATGTCTTTTATTCAAATTATTATTTCAATTATGCTCGACTATTTTATCTAGGACTTACAGAAAACTTGATTAAGTAACTACGTTCGCAGGACCTTTCCCTTCGCTTTAGGCCCCATCCCAAAGCGAAAAGAAAATAGAGAATAAATCTGTTGACGGTTGCAACTAGCAATTAGTCCAGTCTTAGGCTCTTGTACAATTGGGTTTTGGCTTCCTAACATCGTGTACATCATGTGCGAGGAGAGTGTTTGTTTAATATGTGCTTAGCTTATAATAACTATTCAGGCTATTACTGAAAGATCTGTTTCCTAAGTCTTCAATGCATTTTCGGCCAGGTCTGTCTAGCCCCCCAGGGATTTTGCATATCAGAGAAATATTTACATGTACAATTTGCAGCGCACTCGGCAAAGTCCCTGACTTTTAGCCGTTCTGGCTTAGGTGACCTTATGCATTCTAACGCAGCCTTTTTGAAGCATCACTACAGGCCATGACGGCCTCTTATCGGCCATTAACATGATTAAAGAGAATAAAAACCCACCAGTTCAGATGACAAAAACGCAACATGCATTGTTACAAATTATCTAGTAAACAGCTAAACCTACTTATCATGTTACATCGAACTGTTTGAGGTGTGCCACCATGTCTCCCATACACGGACAATCATATTATAGCGCGGAAATTTCTGTCTCTTTTCGCTTGTTTTTGCAACCCTCGGTCAGTAAGCTTTGGTTATCAAGGTGCGATAAACTGAGAGCAAAGATCATTTTCTTTTCATATTTGTCATCTTTTACAATATTAAGTCCTTTTAACCAGCTTTAACTATAACCTAAGCTCAAGTATAGATGAGAAAAAAAAAACTTTCTAAGACTCTTACCTTCCGCAAAGGTGAAAGATGGACTTTAATCTGAACACGGGCCTGACTTGGCTATTCTGGAAGAGCTTCACTGCTGAAGCTGAATTTATTTCAGTACCATCAATGAAGGGGGCTTCAATTAAGGGCACTTCGTAGCATGTTTTTTCAACCCCCGTTTGTCTAAATGTTACAAAATAAATTACTACTAATATTTACTTAGTCTGTAGAAGGCCTTCACAATTTTTGCTCAAAAACTCCTTTTCTCTAATGCAGACATACTGTCACCAAAGTAAAAAGTGGATTGGGGCATGAGGATGAAGGTGAAAATTTAACTTTAAAAAACTCTCTGTTTTGGTAACTTTGACGGGCTTATGAAAGTATCGCGAATCCATTCCTTTCTAGAAATGTGTGAGTTTCCATGTGTCCTAAACTCTTATTTATCAATCAATTTATTTACTTATTTTTTATCGTTGACATCATTTTAACTTTTTCTTAAAAGGAATTTTGTTGCGCGATCATTGCTTTTATCTATCGTTTCGTTTCTGTCTTGACAACGTTCTTCACGTGAGCAATTGTCATTTTGTGACATTACCTTTTAGTAGTAATTCAAAAATGTGTTATTTCAATTTAATCAATTCATTAGTTATTTAACATTAACTTAAACTGGATCCCTCTTTGTATTTATATGCAATATATGTTTACAGTTTCAGAGCTTGCTCATAAAAAAATGTCTTTTATTCAAATTATTATTTCAATTATGCTCGACTATTTTATCTAGGACGTACAGAAAACTTGATTAAGCAACTACGTTCGCAGGACCTTTCCCTTCGCTTTAGGCCCCATCCCAAAGCGAAAAGAAAATAGAGAATAAATCTGTTGACGGTTGCAACTAGCAGTTAGTCCAGTCTTAGGCTCTTGTACAATTGGGTTTTGGCTTCCTAACATCGTGTACATCATGTGCGAGGAGAGTGTTTGTTTAATATGTGCTTAGCTTATAATAACTATTCAGGCTATTACTGAAAGATCTGTTTCCTAAGTCTTCAATGCATTTTCGGCCAGGTCTGTCTAGCCCCCCAGGGATTTTGCATATCAGAGAAATCTTTACTTTTTTAAAGAGCATTTGGTTTGCAGTTTTCATTAGAAAGCAATATTTTGGTTAGTTAAACAACATACATACATCCTTTATGGACTTTCAAAGAGGGCGTTTCAAAGACAATAATCCTATACTGAGGCAAAATAAAATTGGATCATACATCTTTTAAGAAGTTCTCGTTTAAGACTGTGCTTGAAGGCTGATACTGAATTCAGAGAGCTGTCTAAAACCACATTTCATGAAAGAGTGGTTAC
>NC_090878.1:20514352-20529352 GCF_036669935.1 Montipora foliosa
CCCGACACACGCGGTCAGCGAAAGGAAAGTTACCGACAGTTCGGTCAGATTTATAGTATTAAGATTGTCAACTTTGGAATAACCTGACGAGGATCTACCCTTCAGGCACATATGAAGTTTATTATTTTGTTATCATTTATTAGCCTTTTTTCTTTGTAATTTCGTGTCATTTTGTAATTTCAAAGCTCTAAGATTGTCTGTGCTACGCCTCAAATATGCTGGGAATGTCGATGTAAAATCTTTGTTTTAATCTTCATTTTGAGAATAAATCATTAATTAGGAAATCCTTGTGGTCGGTTAGTGTCTTCCGAATCGTTCTTACCAGTTGTCTTAACACCGAGCACCATGGAAGAGAACTGTATTAAGGGATTAAGGTGGCTTGATTTCTGAGAGCCCTGAATCCGTTTGACTCTCTCTCCTCCCTTTGCAAGATTTATCTGCATTGTGGCACATCTGGCTTGAAATGCAAGCAGCTAACCTGCTTGTCCCGCAAACTTAACAGAGTTCTGTTACAGTTTCCGTAAAGGTGCTTGTGAAGACAATCGTCCTCCTGTACTCACACTTTTGCAAAGTCACTTATCAAGCGCTGCAATTTTACGATTCCATGATCCGAAAAAAAAAAACAAAATATCTCCGATTGGTATTTGTTGTGTTATCCCAAAGATGGTGCAAGTTTTTTTTTTTTTTTTGTCAAATGTTGGAAGTTCTCCTGACAGCGCCATATTTGTAACATTTGAAAAATTCAAGTTTGCCGCGGAAAACCACCCAAATGTGCAAAGAAGGGATTGGACAAGAGTGAAATTGAGCAGCCAATCAAAAAAAGAAAATTTTCCTACTTGACCAAATCTCGCATTCAGCCTCGCCCACAAGAGATCTGGGAACCAACCGACCGAAGCTTTGAGGCCGAGTGAAAGTGTGGATTAAACACTTATCGATGTAGTATTACTGAAGTCCAGATTAAAGTGTGAGCACTGCGTTGTTATTAAAAGTATACATTTCTCAAAGCAAAGCTAGACACTGGATTGACAACAGGATATAAGAACTTCAATACAAGTATTCTGTGTGGCCATATAATATCATTACAATGAGCACTTTCTATTCAACCAAATATTCCTGAAAACTCAGTCCAGAAACAACTTTCGGAAATTAGTAGGTTCACAAAGATCTCAATCAGTTTACTCACTATGCGGGAATCTGTCATATCTTGATTGGCTGTTATTTCAGGGTAACGTCAGTTTCAATGCCATTATGCCGAAAAGGAAAACGTAAAACGACAGTTTGAAATCCGTTTTGCAATACCATACGAAGACGAAAAAAGAAAAGCAAAATTCAACTCCGCTTTGGTGCTATAAAACACGAAAAAACGAATTAAGTGAATTCGAATACCGTCGTTTCCTCCAAGTGAGGATAATTGAAAAACGAATTCCGTTTTCTATGGCAAAGAAAAAAGCCGGGTTTTGGAAATAGAATCTTTTATAGCGCGGAAGGAAACGGGAAAGGAAAATGAAATTTGAATTCCATTTTCCCATGCCATTGAAAATCGGTTGGCACTAAGGTACACTGATCAGTTCAAGTAAGTAAGTAAGTAATGTCGCGATTGATTGATAGGACAAACATACGTGTCCTATTTACATAGCATTTTTGCAGTGGGCTCGGACATCAGCATACTAAGGGCGCCGATGGCAGCCGCTATCAGTCCATTTATGAGCCCACTGAACCCTCCCAACCCATGATGAGTGATGATGTAAGTGATGAAGATAGACCACAACACCGGGAACCACGTCCCCTACACTTTTCGAATAGTGTGTGGGTTCTTTAACGTCCCACAGAGTTATATGTGAACAAGGTTTGTGAGACGGGACCTCCGGTTTATTGTCCTTATCCGAGAAGACTTGAAAGTCTAATCATTTGCAGATGTCATTACAAAGACAGCACTTTCTCCTCAGTTATTTAAAGACCCTGAGTGTTGGTCCGGCCAGAGTTGAACTCACGACCTCCCGCGTGACAGCCCGGTGCTTAGCCAACTGAGCCACCGGTGCGCGGTTATGCACCGGTGCGCGGTGCTTATGAACAATTAACTAGACTACACCGATAGGATCAGTTCCCCGCAAGGTGGATAGCCTTATTCTTTCACGCTGCACATGATATCCTTTGCAGTGTAAATAACATTAAAGCAGTCTTATGCCTATCCCAGGGTATGCTCGCTTCATTCAGAAGCTGCCTTGCATCTAGCTTTATAATACGCTGTATGTACCTAACCCAAATTAGAAGAGTATCTGCAGATAAACTTTTTTGTGCACACCTGCACTGCATGCCTTTGCAACAATAATAATCTATAGTGACATTTAGTATCATTGTACCTGCCATGCGGGATCGAGGACGTCTAGAGTGGGTTGCTATTCTTCTCTTCAGTCTTCTTGTTAAAGGAGATAACGAGACTGAACACATGAAAAGAGTTGGAAGTTTGATAGTTTTCTATACCAGAGTCATAATCCGTCGGGGCGGACTTGGACAGGTGCTTTTAGTGGCTTGCTATGCTTTCCAGTATTGGGCAGAACACGGATAATTCGTCAGTAAGAACTATATCTGCTTTCGTGAAAGCTCAGTGTAATAGTATATGTCATCTCTGACACCACAGCAGACACATGATTAACCGCTCGAGGAGTTGGCGTGGAATCAGTTGTTTGGTTGAATAGAGCGGTTTTCAATTGAGTGTCGAAAGCAATTCGCGAATTACTTTGGTTTTCCATTACTTCACTCGTTGATTGGTTCAAAGTTCTCGCGACACTTTTTCAATCAATCAGAAGTGAAACCAAAACCAATCGTGGCTTCCGCGTGCACATTTTCCCGCGCTTTGTGTCGGCTACGTGTAACTACTTCGATTTTTGATTGGTTTACTGAATTGTCTCCGTCCTTTTTCATAGGTCAAAGTAATTACTTCGGTTTTGGTTTTACGACAGTCATGTGAAAACCAATCTAATCCGCCAAGGGCTTCACAAACCACTATTACTGGTTTTAAAACTTCTTTGTATTAGTTTTATGATTGCTTCTCGTTGCGGTTGATAGCCGTTAGCAGTAACAAAAGTTAAGCACATTCTTCGACGCTTTCAATTAAAAGGAATAATTTAACGTTCAAGTACGTGTTTGGTATAAATGCAGAAGTTCTCATTTTTCTACGCATGATTTAAGAATTGATTCATGCTTTTAGCTGTGCGTATATCCAGTTATACCCACAGCTGAAAGCATGAACCAATTCTTTTATAACATAGTGACAACAACTTGGGTGCTAAAACATGTTTTATTTATGATTGATTAGAAAGTTCTTGCAATGCGTAGTGAAGGAATACAAAGGATTCCATAACGCCTGGTTAAAAACACGCCGCAGTTAAGCGACAGTTTAACAAAAACGCATCATCTGGTTTTTGAATTTGTCAACTGCAAACTTCGCCTCGTCGAATTAACAGCGAAAATGAACCCAAACAAAGTCAAAATAGTCGTAATATTCACGTTTTAGTAAACATCTTTCCAAAGACATCTTTTGAGGGTTAAAAACTCACTGAGATGGTTTTAGACTTCAAACAGAGAGCCGATTCCTTGAGTGCTCTCTATCTCTTCTGCGGTTGTGATAAACATAACAATGTTATTGGGAAGACCTTGGCGGCAATTTGGAAGCTAGTTAGTTGGTCTCTGGAGTTTTCACTTTGAAATCTTGCAGAATAAAAAATGATTTCCTCTTTACAAATCATGGGGCATCATTTCGAAGTCTCTTGCGAATATGACGGGTCGACTGAGGTTCACAGTTGGATCGAGTCGATATGATCTGCCAACATTTCTTTCCCCCCCCCCCCCCCCCCCTGTAACTTTATGCTGCAATTAATATTTCCAAATCTCTCGTGATTGTCTACAATGTTCTCACAATGCATATCGAAGAAAAACAAAGGATTCCATATCACCAGCTTAAAAACACGCGCAGTTGAGAGACAGTTTAGCAAAAACGCATCATCTGGTTTTTGAATTTGTCAACTGAAAACTTCGCCTCTTCGAATTAATGGCGAAAATGAAGCCAAACAAAGTCAAAATAGTCATAATATTCAAGTTTTAGTAAACATCTTTGATTGGTGGTAAAATTCAAAGACTCGAACTAGGGTTTGGATTGTTCAGAATGATGTTCACACTGCCGCGCGCAGTGCAATTACTTTGCAGCTATAATGAAACTGTACACGTCATGTCATTTGACATCCGCGCCGTGCATAGTAACGAAATAGAAAAGATTTTCTCTGTTCCTATCGAGTTTTAGTATATAAATCCACAGGGCGCGCGCTATCTTAAAAATTTCAACCCTTCTTTTATTGTAAATAAGAGAAGCAATAGCCTGTTCCCTCGATAAAAGGATTATTTGTGACAATTCGCGTTAAAGTCAAATCATTAATAGCCTAGCCTTAATAACCGAAGAAAGATTAGAAGAGTCTCTGAAAATGTCGTTTTACTCGCTTCTTGTACTTCAGGACCAACGCTATCATAATTAGCCTAATCAGTTAGGTTCGTCGTAAGGTATGCCCGAACATTAGCATGCAAAGGAAACTGTACCAGTGCTGGTAACACGCCTACAGAATAAATTCTTACTAAACGAATACTTTATAGTCCTGACACAGAAGGTCAGGAGACTACAGACGACCTCCTAGGAATGGGAGTATTCCGAAACGCACAGAACACAAATACATTCTAAACTTCGCATCACGCTTATCACGTTATTTTGGTGAAAGGACCAGATGGAATACACAACCACACTCGAGTAGATACCAAAATGAGACTTACCTTTGGTATGGCTCTCTCAGAGTTTGCGAGCAGACTGTTTGCGTGCTAATATATATCTAAAGTGATGTGCATATCCAATAAAGCATTCTGTTGGTAATAATGGAGGCTTCAGCTATCGGACGAAAACTTAGTGTCGTCATAAACACAAGTATTGGAAGGAACTTAGCGACAGTTTGGAAGGTAATTATTTTTTCTCAGGAGTGGTTATCGGTAGGTGGTAGTTAGGTTCAGTGATTTGCAAAGACATTTTTTGAGGGTTCAAAACTCACTGAGATGGTTTTAGACTTCAAACAGAGAGCCGATTCCTTGAGTGCTCTCTATCTCTTCTGCGGTTGTGATAAACATAACAATATTATTAGGAAAAACTTGGCGGCAATTTGGAAGCTAGTTATTTGGTCTCTGGAGTTTTCACTTTGAAATCTTGCAGAATAAAAAATGATTTCCTCTTTACTTATGACAAATCATTTCGAAGTCTCTTGCGAATATGACGGGTCAACTGACGTTCACAGTTGGATCGAGTCGATATGATCTGCCAACATTTCATTCCCCCCCCCCCCCCCCCCGGCTACCCCCCTGTAACTTTATGCTTCAATTAATATTTCCAAGTCTCTCGTGATTGTCTACAAAGTTCTCACAATGCATATCGAAGGAAAACAAAGGATTCCATATTGCCTGGTTAAAAACACGCCACTGAGCAACAGTTGAACGAATACGCTTCATCTGGTTTCTAAACTTGTCAACTGAAAACTTCGCTTCTTGGAATAAATGCGGAAAATGTAGGCCAACAAAGTCAAAATAGTCAATGAAACTGTAGACAAACGAAGTCACAATACTCAACTTTTAGTAAACATCTTAGCCAGTAATACATTTCCTAAATTCCTAGGCAGCAAGTAGGGTTTGGATTGTTCAGAATGATATTCACACTGCTGTGCACAGTGCAGTTACTTTGCAGCTAAAATGAAACTGTACACGTCATGTCATTTGAAATCCGTGCCGTGTATAGTAACGAAATAGAAAAGATTTTCTCTGTTCCTATCGAGTTTTAGTATATAAATCTACAGGGCGCGCGCTATGTTAAAAATTTCGACTCTTCTTTTATTGTAAATGAGAGAAGCAATAGTCTGTTCTCTCGATAAAAGGATTATTTGTGACAATTTGCGTTAAAGTCAAATCATTAACAGCCTAGCCTTAATAACCGAAGAAAGATTAGAAGAGTCTCTGAAAATGTCGTTTTACTCGCTTCTTGTACTTCAGGACCAACGCTATCATAATTAGCCTAATCAAGTTAGGTTCGTCGTAAGGTATGCCCGAACATCAGCATGCAAAGGAAACTGTGCCAGTGCTGGTAACACGCCTACAGAATAAATTCTTACTAAACGAATACTTTATAGTCCTGACACAGAAGCTCAGGAGACTACAGACGACCTCGTAGGAATGGGTGTATTCCGAAACGCACAGAACACAAATACATTCTAAACTTCGCATCGCGCGTATCATGTTATTTTGGTGAAGTATACCAAAATGAGACTTACCTTTGGTATGGCTCTCTCAGAGTTTGCGAGCAGACTGTTTGCGCGCTAAGATATATCTAAAGTTATGTTCATATCCAATAAAGCATTCTGTTGGTAATAATGGAGGCTTCAGCTATTGGACGAAAACTTAGTGTCGTCATAAACATTTTAAAAACAACACTGGAATAAAGCTTTATTTTAAAGAATCACGAAAAAATGACTGAGGCAAGCGCCTCCACTACAACGTGATCAAAGCGTCATTTATTAGCTGTAGTAGTATTTTAATTCAGTAAAACCCTCCCTTCTTGAATTGGAAGCGGGATTCCCGAATAAAATTTTCAACTTTCAATATTGTTGCTTTGGCTATACATTGGAGAAAAGAAAACAATTTTCATTTTGCTTGGAACGACTATGGCAAAATGTAATTGCAACTAAACGTTTTCCTTCTAGTGTACCCAACATGAGGTGAAATGACATATTAAGTATGATATGGGTTAATATTGCTGCTAAATTCACTTTAGAACTATTTTTGACCAACTGAAATACATTTCTAAACTTTCAGAGACCTCTTGCATTGCTTTTTTTCGTCAGTCTTAATATATTTGCCTCTATGGATCTCTTGAATGGCAATTTGAACAACTTAATTTTGAAAACACAGCAGAAATCTTCGCATTTTCTGTTGAATGCGGACCCACGCGAAAACAGTATGTAACTATTTAGTCGGAGGAGAAAACCGTTTGGAAATTTATTCGTGTCATTTTTGCCCCATTTTTAAAATATTTCAACACATGAATTCAAACCAAGATGTTAATCCATTAGCCGGCCAAGCTCCAAAAACGAATTTCCACTCAAAACACTGTCACAGCAACTGAGACTCACGTTGACCTTGAAATTTCCTAAGATATTTCCCTGGTAGCACCGTTGACTCAAAGGAGAATCTCGCTGGCATAGAAATGAACTATGCAGTCAAAACATTTGTCGGTTTTACTGGCCTGAAAAAGAGAATTTTTTATCGAGGGAGATCTGATTTTAATATACCCGATGGCAGCCCTATTGAAGTCACATGGCAAGGCGTCGACCAATCAGACATTTGTCGCCAGTGAAAGCGTTTGTCACCTTGCTTTTTGCTTTTACGTTGGGCAAGGCCCCAAGAAGTCGAAGGACAGAAGCTTCGAGAAACCGCCTCAGTAATTGAAGTTAGAAGTTGACCAGTGAAGAACCAAACAATGAAAATCACTGGTTTTTAATAGATGGAAGAATTGGAGATAGTCAGCCAGCAAATCGAAAGTCATAAATATCTTACATTGAGCTAAATGCGTTAAGGACAGCATCATAAAGTGATCGTGTTTCCGAAGCTGTTGCTGAGCAGGAACTGACATATCGCTGGCTAAACCGAAGAGGAAATATGCGCACTAAGGTGAAATGTTCGAAGCAATCATTCAAGGTCCATTTATGTCACACCATTTCACCTTTGTAGAAAAGGGGAAAATCTAAACTGCAGGATATACCCAGCCACTTATTTGTATGCGAATTCAAGCGATGCCGCTACAACTTAAACAAAAAGAAATTGGGATGTGCATTATAGAGAGCGACTGATCCAAAACAGTGAAAAAATGCCAGACGTTAAGTAGTACTACGTTTAAAGATTACGTGTTGTAATCAAAGGTGTCATGAAAAATGGTTTGAGCATTTACCTGGTGTTAGAGGAGGAGACGTCGTTATTTCTTTGATCTTTGAAATAAGATAACCTACCGGTCAGTATAAAATACAGACTATAGACTGCAGGTTCCAGATTGCAGATTGGGTTTAAAATGCAAGCTATTGTAGGTACAAAATGCAAACTGCAGACTGGGTCCAAAACTGACTAATGTTTTGACTGCATAGTGCGTTTCTATGCCTGCGAGATTCTCTTTTGAGTTAACGGTGCTACCAGGGAAATATCTTAGGAAACTTCAAAGTCAACGCGAGTCGACTCGGTTGCTGTGACAGTGTTTTGAGTGGAAATTCGTTCGTGGAGCTTGGCCGGCTAATGGATTAACATCTTGGTTTGAATTCATGTGTTGAAAATATTTTTAAAATGGAGCAAAAAGCACATCAATAAATTTCCAAACGGTTTTCTCTTCCAACTAAGGCCCCGTTCACACGTATCTGGATATTTTTGAATCCGTAACTTTTTATTCCCAGATTCAAAAACAATTCCATCCACACGTAGCGTATTCAAATCGAATTTGCCCGTCCACACGAATCCGAAACGTATCCGGATGCTCATGGTCATAAAGCTCTGGATAGATGTAGGTCTACATGACGTCTATTCGGCGATAGATGTAGATTTCGCAAGAGAATGTGAAAAGACGGACCGGCCGCACCCTCCTAGCGAATTTGGATCCCGGGTGACTAGATCCCCTAACGGATTTAGTCCCCCTTCGCGGATTTGGACCCTTCCATATTACACTTGCATGATAACCCCTCGCATTCTTCCGGAGGATTGTGTATAATCCTCAAAGAGTGTTAATTTGAAGGCGGTCTAAAGTTAGTCCTTCCAAATGCCTGGTGTGGCCGGTCAGTTCTGTCAAATGCAAAGCACCGTAAGTGTAACAGTATCAAATATGGTGATAAATATTCGCAACGTTTGTTGGAGGAATGTATAACTGGCACAAAAAGTGTTAATAAATACGGAATGAATGTACCTTGACGCCAGCCCTTAAAATAGCGATGAGAAAAATCGCTCTCCGTGTTCAGTAACAAAATTACAAAGGATTCTGACGATATATTTTATATATGTCGGGAAAATCCAAGAGAATCAACGGTTCCACCGTTTCCTGACAATTCAGACCATTTTTTAAGTGAAGAAAGACTCTCAGGCAAGGCGTCCTTTCCACGGATTTTTCTCGATTAAAGGAAAATACGTTCAATTTGATGTGGATTATAAAACTTTAGAATAGGTCGGGAATGAACCCACTACAACGTGATCAAAGCGTCATTTATAGCTGTAGTAGTATTTTAATTCAGTAAAACCCTCCCTTCTTGAATTGGAAGCGGGATTCCCGAATAAAATTTTCAACTTTCAATATCGTTGCTTTGGCTATACATTGGAGAAAAGAAAACAATTTTCATTTTGCTTGGAACGACTATGGCAAAATGTAATTGCAACTAAAAGGTTTCCTTCTAGTGTACCCAATATGAGGTGAAATGACATGTTAAGTATGACATGGCTTAATATTGCTGCTAAATTCACTTTAGAACTATTTTTGAACAACTGAAATACATTTCTAAACTTTCAGAGACCTCTTGCATTGCTTTTTTTCGTCAGTCTTAATATATTTGCCTCTATGGATCTCTTGAATGGCAATTTGAACAACTTAATTTTGAAAACACAGCAGAAATCTTCGCATTTTCTGTTGAATGCGGACCCACGCGAAAACAGTATGTAACTATTTAGTCGGAGGAGAAAACCGTTTGGAAATTTATTGGTGTCATTTTTGCCCCATTTTAAAAATATTTCAACACATGAATTCAAACCAAGATGTTAATCCATTAACCGGCCAAGCTCCAAAAACGAATTTCCACTCAAAACACTGTCACAGCAACCGAGACTCACGTTGACCTTGAAATTTCCTAAGATATTTCCCTGGTAGCACCGTTGACTCAAAGGAGAATCTCGCTGGCATAGAAATGAACTATGCAGTCAAAACATTCGTCGGTTTTACTGGCCTGAAAAAGAGAATTTTTTATCGAGGGAGATCTGATTTTAATATACCCGATGGCAGCCCTATTGAAGTCACATGGCAAGGAGTCGACCAATCAGACATTTGTCGCCAGTGAAAGCGTGTGTCACCTTGCTTTTTGCTTTTACGTTGGGTAAGGCCCCAAGAAGTCGAAGGACAGAAGCTTCGAGAAACCGCCTCAGTAATTAAAGTTAGAAGTTGACCAGTGAAGAACCAAACAATGAAAATCACTGGTTTTTAATAGCTGGAAGAATTGGAGATAGTCAGCCAGCAAATCGAAAGTCATAAATATCTTACATTGAGCTAAATGCGTTAAGGACAACATCATAAAGTTATCGTGTTTCCGAAGCTGTTCCTGAGCAGGAACTGACATATCGCTGCTAAACCGAAGAGGAAATATGCGCACTAAGGTGAAATGTTCGAAGCAATCATTCAAGGTCCATTCATGTCACACCATTTCACCTTTGTAGAAAAGGGGAAAATCTAAACTGCAGGATATACCCAGCCACTTATTTGTATGCGAATGGCGTTTATTGTCATATGCGTCGTAATTCAAGCGATGCCGCTACAACTTAAACAAAAAGAAATTGGGATGTGCATTATAGAGAGCGACTGATCCAAAACAGTGAAAAAATGCCAGACGTTAAGTAGTACTACGTTTAAAGATTACGTGTTGTAATCAAAGGTGTCATGAAAAATGGTTTGAGCATTTACCTGGTGTTAGAGGAGGAGACGTCGTTATTTCTTTGATCTTTGAAATAAGATAACCTACCGGTCAGTATAAAATGCAGACTACAGACTGCAGGATTGGGTTTAAAATGCAAACTAGGTACAAAATGCAAACTGCAGACTGGGTCCAAAACTGACTAATGTTTTGACTGCATAGTGCGTTTCTATGCCAGCGAGATTCTCTTTTGAGTTAACGGTGCTACCAGGGAAATATCTTAGGAAACTTCAAAGTCAACGCGAGTTGACTCGCTGTGACCGCGTTTTGAGTGGAAATTCGTTCGTGGAGCTTGGCCGGCTAATGAATTAACATCTTGGTTTGAATTCATGTGTTGAAAATATTTTTAAAATGGAGGTTAAAACACACCAATAATTTCCAAACGGTTTTCTCTTCCAACTAAGGCTCCGTCCACACGTATCCGGATATTTTGAATCCGTACGTAAGTTTTTGTTCCCAGATTCAAAAATATTTCCATCCGCACGTAGCGTATTCAAATCGAATTTGCCCGTCCACACGTATCCGAAACGTATCCGGATTCTCTCTAGTGCTCAGGACTCCTCAAGGAAACAGAGGTAACAGAGCATGCCCCATGAAGCCTTCGGCAGCCATCTTGAGAATTGATTTCAAGTTAAGAAACTGGGCTCGATCTTGTTATGTCAGGATTAAACTCTTCTTCTCTAAGCGGGCCTCAAACGGGTTCCCCCAGGAACCGGGTTTGGTAGGATTCGTTAAATGCCGCAATTTTCACCGATCGCTCTGAAATTTGGCGTGTTTACTGGGGAGATATGGCCCCAGTTTCTCTGAAAATCTCGGCTTTGTAGCTTTTATTACGCTTGCACAACGGGCATTCTACTTCAGGGGATTTGTGGCCATCCGGTAGCCATGCGAAGGGGAAATTTTCAACCGATCACGGAGCGGTTTTACTAAAGTTTTTCAGGCAAAAAATTACACTACAGGCTTCGAAAAGGATAAAGAAAAGGTTTTGTGGTTCATTGGATGGAATTTCAAGCGTCAAAATCGCTGAAAAGGTAAAATTATTTTCTTAGCGATACAATTGCGTGTCTTGAGCGCATTTCCTTTGATCTCACAGAATTGTGCTTTCCCTCAAAATATTCGCTTGTTTTCGCTTTCGCTCGAACATATTTACCTTTAATACATGTCAAGTGAATAGTTTTATCCTCTGGGATGAATTTTCCGTCGAAAAATCGGTTATTTGGGTGGTTTTTGGCAAACAGAGGTTAATTATTCGTAATGCGACCGTTTCCGTTGCCGTTCGCAACGGGTCGCAAATTTGACACTTTTATCGCATTATCACATTACGCATTGATCGCTAATCCGATTATTCCTAAAAATCCAAAAATATTCGTGCCTCATCAGTTTTCGGTCGAATTTTGGTCCAAGAAAGCTGATCAAATGAGGAACATTGTTGGCGGTCATTAAAAAATTCGTAATTGACGTTGAAATGACCAAATTTTGTGAAGTAACTGATTTTAATGTTATTTTTTCTTTCAACTTTCTCTTTATAAAATGTTGTAGTTCTATGTAAAGAAGTTATATGTTTTTGGAAAGCTTATTTTCGTAGCTTTAAAATGATGTATTTCTTTCCCCCTAACTGAAAACACTTTTTGAGAAAAAAAACATTTTGTTGTGATGACTGACTTTGTGCGGCCATATTTGCAAAGTACCCTAGAGAAGAAGAGTTTAAAAAAATCCGGATTTATAATTGATACACTGCCTAAATATGATCATAAAGCTCACGATAGATGTAGGTCTACATGACGTCTATTCGGCGATAGATGTAGATTTCGCAAAAGAAAGTGAAACGACGGACCGGCGCCACCCTCCTAGCGAATTTGGACCCTGGGTTACTGAATCCCCTAACGGATTTAGTCCCCCGTCGCGGATTTCTACCCTTCTATATTACACTTGCATGATAACCCCTCGCATTCTTCCGGAGGATTGTGTATCATCCTCGAAGAGTGTTGATTTGAAGGCGGCAGGGCTGTAGCCAGAAAAAAAGTATGACTGAGGCAATGTCCATGGTTAAATTCTCTACGTAGGTATTCTAGGTGTTAATGATAAGTACATTTTAAAGACAACACTGGAAATCATCCTTTATTTTAAAGAATCACAAAAAAATGACTAAGGCAAGTGCCTCGGTTTGCCTCATACTGGCTACGGCCCTGGGCGGTGTAAAGTTGGCCTTCCAAATGCGTGGTTTGGCCGGTCAGTTCTGTCAAATGGAAAGCGCCCTAAGTGTAACAGTATCAAATATAGTGATAAATATTCGAAAAGTTTGTTGGAGGAATGCAAAAAGTGTTAATAAATACTGAATGGATCTGCTCTACTTGCCTAACCTGATGACATCAACAATATGACCTGGCAACAAAAATCGACCTTATTCAAAATTACCCTGTCATCTGTACTAGGACCTTTGAACACATGGTACAGCTCTTTATAGAGAATGTGTTAAAGAGTAATCTTATGCCTATTGGAGAAATGGTAGACTTACTTTACAGTGTTGAATTGCAGCAAAGGGGATCATGATCACCTTACATTCTCTGCATTATTTTGGGTATCGAGTTGCATATGAGAGCCCTCCGTGCTGTTACACAATTATACAGCTGTTATATCACACTGACTAATGCATAAAGAAAACTTCAGCCTGCCAATTTTAAATTTTAAACATATCCACGAGAAACTACAGTGGCACTTTGATTCTTCAGGTAATTCACAGTTCCTTTATCGGCAAAATCGAAAATTGCCACTCCCCTTGCGTTACAGATGCACAAGTTCATTTCTCGCATACGACCAGCAAAATTATTCTCGCTATCAAGAGAAGAACAATGCATGCGCCTTCTCGGTTAGGGTTTCCAACTTAAGTGGTTCTTCATCAGTATATGGAATGAAGCGATTTCCACCACCGTTCTTTCGTCGAACAGTAATAAATTCTTTCTTCCTTTCCTCATAATGACACCACCTCACCTGACAATTTTGCGTTTTTTATTTGCGCTGTTGCTACCGTGATTCCTGGCACGATTCGGTAGCCCCGATATATAGGCGATTCACTGTTCGCGATGAAATTGTTGGTCCGGTAATTGTGATAAAATCTGTCGGCCAACTGTCGGTCGACTGTCGGCCTACAGATTACCGACAGGTTAGCAACAGGCTACCGACAGCTAACCGACAGCTAACCGACAGCTAACCGACAGTTAACCGACAGTTTCCCAAAGAAGAAACACGTAGTATTAGAAACATGACCCAGAAACGATAACTTTACGTACAAATCGGCCCCTTTAGGAGCCACTAAATAAAAGAAAGTCTTGAACGAACATTAGGGCCGTTTATACGAGAGAAAATAAGCCGCGGCTTACTCTGGCCGCGGCGTACATAATACGCGAAAGGCACTATTTATACGAGTATAAACTCCAAGGCCGGGATAAGCCACGGCTTGAGAAAACCGTGAACGTAGATTTTGTACCATTTATACGAGGTGTTCGCGTCTTGTGTAAGCCGCGGCCAGAGTAAACCGCGGCTTATTTTCTCTCGTATAAACGGCCCTAATGTTCGTTCAAGACTTTCTTTTATTTGGTGGCTCCTAAAGGGGCCGTTTGTTTTCAAACTAAGAAAACTTAGTTTGGTGGGCAGAACTCAGCAATGTCAGTGTAAGTTGTCGAAGGGATCTCCAGGGTAACATTTCCAGCGTCGCGCTCATGGCCTTCAACTTTCTCTTGATTTCGGACTCGATACTCCAAGAACATGCACTGAGAGAAGACTTCTTCAGGCGAAAAAGGTGATCGCAGATCTGAAGGCAGATGTCCAGTCACTCCGTAGCCGTAACGATCACCAGGAACCTGACCACCAGAAGCAAACACCAAAGCAACAGCAACAGTCAGAGACAGACAGACAGGCTATCCAGTATCCACAGTCGGCACGAGAAGGTCCTTCAGGTCATTCACTGTCGTAGCCGAGTCTGACGATTCCACTTCTGAAGAAGCCACTCTTTCTAACACAATGGAAGCTGAACGTCTCATTTCTTCGCGCACAGTTTGCCGAAAAATGGCATCCATCACAAAATGGTACGTCAAATTGGCCGTCTTGAAGACAACATGCACAACACATGAGTATGGCAGTAGACAGGGGCACCCAAGGAGAATATGGTTCAAAACCACTAAACATAGCATTGTTAAACGTATTTTAGTATTTAGACGGTAGATATAGG
>NC_090878.1:20536852-20541852 GCF_036669935.1 Montipora foliosa
TTTCACTGCAAGATAGTCAAGCAGATGATCAGCCCGAGAATTCATTTGCTTTAGAAAGCACTTCATTTTTCAGCAATGCCATTGCAGCTGTTCCAGTGGTTGACATTTTGTCTGTTGACGAAATTGAGGATAAAGTGGTATCCTGCTGTTTGACTGAGAACATCAGCAATCCAGTTGAAGTTCTGGGGTGTCTTAAAAAAATATCTGGCAACTGGGCAACCACTTGAACTGTCGGATGCCACAGAATGTAGCAGAGGGCAGACAAATTTCATCTTAGTTGACAGAAATAATTTACTACTACAGCCTTTGATGAATTAACATCTTCTGAGAATTATCGTGTCACATTGGAAGTTCAATTTTATGGTCAAAAGAACTACGTCGTTTTTAAGAACTTTATCTTGGCCATTAGGAGGCACAAGTCCATCAGATTTAAAGTGTTCAATTGATAAGCCTGAGAAAGGAAATTGCCTTTTAACGGCACAGGTGCGAGTGCCAATCACAGTTGTGATTCGTAATTAAGGCCTCTCTACTTTGTTTGCAGTTCACTGCTGTTCTTGACTGGCACTGATGAATTATTCGACAGAACATCATGATGATAAACCAGAGGATTTCCTGACTTCTACGTAGTTTCACGAAATATCTTTGGAACTGATGCAGAGAACAAGATAAGATTGTGATTATGGTAACCAAGATAACTGTATGGCTTAAAAATCCTTAATTTATTTTTTTTTTTTTGTTTTTTTAGTGGAGCGTAAGTTGTACTGCAAACCACTGTTTTTCTAAATTGACTGAATTCTTTGCATACAAAGTAGTTTTAACTAAATTCAAACAGCTGATTTTTTATTTATGTCTGTTATTATGTCGAACACTCGAACTCAGTGATTTCGATTCATTTTTTTAGTAAGAATTAAAGCCACAAATCCTAAAGCTTAAGTCATTAATTACGGCAAAGCACTAAATAATGCAGAAGCAGAGGAAAGTATAACCGAGTAGCTTTTACTTAAATTTCATTGAAGGACTCAAAAACACTTCAGGGTTCGCCCACAAACTCTAAAGTCAATAACTACTTGGTGCACCTGTACAATCAACAACTACCTACTACTTCTCAGTACATTTCATTGAAATGGGCACACTTAAGGGCTTCCCCCACTGCATCACTCAACTAGTAGAAAAGATTAATTGATTGCTCGAATAGCCCTATGTAGGGATTTCCTTTCCTACTTTCGCGAGCCTCTCATTCGTGGTGACACGCGTTATAAAAAGGCCAACAAATCGCAAGACGTGAACTTCTTTTTCAAAGAAGAAAACACCAAATACAAACACAGCTTTCGGAGCTAGGGGTCTTTTTTTTTTCTTTTGAAGCGCGCGTGATAAAGAGTTCTTGCCCTTGTCCTCCGCCCCATTCCCCTCGCGATTTTCGCTTTCTTGAAATCACTCAACCGTCGTCACCTACGCACTTTAAAAGAACCACGAGCTTGACACGTCACGCTAAACATTTTTAATGGCCCTGTCACACTCCAGAGTTTCGCGTACTGAAACAAAAACTCGATCCGCAGTTGAGGTGAAATGTTGTGTGTTATTTGGCCACTAATACTCGCGAGACAAGTAAACCTTTTCAAAGCAGACAGTTTTCTGAGTGAAATAAAGACTGAATTTATTGGCCCGTTAAGCCTGGTTTTCACTAACGACGCAAGTACAAAGCACAAGAACTCTTATTTTTCCGTGAAAATGGGGTTGAAGCAATTTTGATCCTTGCACAAGAGCACGGTTCAAAATTCTTCCTTTCCCTTATGCTAGCGTTCGCTTTCGTCGTGTGAAAACGCAACACAGCATTTGCTACGTCTGGCCAATTTAAAAAGCACTCGTTCCAGATTCCCTGTGTCTGAGCATTTGAACAAATGCCAGGGGCCTTGTTTGATTTTTACTCTCATGTCGACGTTTGCCTGATTCACTAGGATAAGCTACTTGCTACTTGCTTGTGCTCGTGCTTGGGTCTCCAGTGAAAACCAGGCTTAAATGGCTGTAACCATGCAAAATATACTCTTTCGAGAGTTCGGAAAAAGACAAGCGACTTATTGATTTCAATTAACATTATTTTCAGACACAGTTATTTAAGGATGCAATTGACTTGTCAATTTCATCTACATATATTATGAATTGAATAAATGGTCCTCAGTTCTAAATTACTTTATGCAGTTTTATTTGCATAAACTTGTTTGCACAACTCCAATATCACTTTTTAAAAAAATCAGAAAATTTACTTAGCAAAGCTTTAGGATAACATTCGTTTTAAATCTTTTATTCATCGCTCCCTACTACCGTTCCGCGGGACGTAATAGGGAGTTTTAGCAAAGACGACGGCTACAGCAACGAAAACGTTAGTCCAAAATATAACTTAGCGCTATCGCAAGTATTTCACGATTAATCCGTCTTGTTCACATTGTACAATACAGGCGAACTATCCTGTAAATGGATGGGTACGAACGGTTTTAAAGTCAAAACTGAAAATGACTTTTTCGTTGTTATATGCTCTCGTTGTCGTCAAAACCTTAAATTTGGTGATTTCACGTTGTGTTGTTTTGTGGAGTACGGCAAAGAAATGCACGGAAATTCGTGTTGCACGTGCAGCACGAGCATTTTTCCTTTTTCAACCAGTAATATTCTTGCTTTGTGGCGTTGCCGTTGCCGTACCCGTCGTCTTTGCTAAAACTCCCTAATGATGACGTTCCGCGAGTATTCCTCTAGACTCTCGACTCGACGTACACGACTGCTGGTAAATGGAGCGTTGGCCACAGGGAACGAACGTAACAATTCATTTCCAATCAAGTTTAAACTTCTTAATTTTTATTTTTCTCCTTTGTTTGGAACCCTTTCGATTCAATAAGAAAAAAGTATCTATTTTTGGATTGTGCACGTGACCGGAAACGAGCTTTTGTATTTTCTGTCCACGAAAATACAATCAAATGGCGGCCATGTTGAGTCCCGCGGGATTTAAAACTTTTGTTTTTGCGCATGCACCGACACTCGTTCCCAAACATTTCAAATCGAGGCTCGGGGTACGAACTCTATATAGCCGCAGCGCGAATAAAGCCCATTGAATGACTCATAAACACACCTTAGGCGGCTATTGTTATGATAATGCCGAGGAAACGTAATAGTTTTTGTCTAAATAGCACCAAAAGACCTGTTCAGCGTCGTTTTACCAGTCCTGATACAAATTTGATGTAAAAGGGAGGGATGTCACAGTGGTGAGAGCACTAGCATCCCACCAATGTCACCGGCGCCCGGGGTTCGATTCCCTGACGCGGCGTCACATGTCGGTTGAGTTTGTTAGTTCTCTACTCTGCTCCGAGAGCTTTTGCTCCAGGTACTTTGGGTTTTCTCTCTCCTCAAAAGCCAAGCTACGATTTGATATGATATGGTTTGATTTCTGTACCTTGTCCCTATAATTAGTTCCTCAGCTCTGAATGCACTTGACACTTTTAAGTGTATTTAAAAATACCGTAAATCCTCTATTAAGCCCCCACCCCCCATCCCCACGAGGCTTGTTTATTTCAAGCACGTTTGAGAGGGGCTTAATAAAGAAGGGGGGGGGGGGGGGGGCTTATTCAGTTTGATTTAGTGAAAAGCATATAGCTTTGTTTGTTTGTTGAGCCTCCAGCACTTGGCAAAGTAGCCTGACTTCTGGTTGTTATACACGATTGTGGTCTCATTCACAGAGTCAAGCTAATCCTGCCAAGCTGACCAAGTGCTGGAAAGGTCAGACCACAACACCGGGAACACTGTCCCCTACTCTTTTCGAATAGTGTGTGGGATCTTTAACGTTCCACAGAGTTAATGAACAAGGGCTGTGAGACGGCACCTCTGGCTTATCGTCCTTATCCGAGAAGCCTTGAAAGTCTAACCATTTGCAGATGTAGTTACAGAGGCGGTACTTTCTCCTCAGTTATTTTAAGACCCTGAGTGTTGGTCCGGCCGGAGTTGAACTCACGACCTCCCGCGTGACCGCCCGGTGCTCAACCAACTGAGCCACCGGGGCGCAGTTACCTGCAGCAAAAAGAAAAGAAAGAAAGAGACTAGAGTTAAGGCCTGGCCAAACGCTCGCAACATTTCAACGCAACATCTTGCAACATTTTTGCATGATGTTGCGACACATGTTGAACGGGCTGAGCAAACGCACGCAACTTTTTCAACATTTTCAACGCAATATGTCGATGTTTATGCGCCCCAGCCCCAGGCGCGCAACAAAGTGGACCTAACTCGCATGCCCCAATGCAACAATGTTGCGTGACCGTGGCCAATCTCGACCCCAGAGCTCTTCTTTTTACTGAGGGAGAGAAGAGCTCTGGGGAACCCTGAGAAAAAATCTCTTCACATTGGTTTTCGTGAAGAACAATCAAAAGCGTCTCTAATTGGTGCATACATGTTAGCACGAGGAGTGAGCAGGCGCCGAAAAGCTCAAATAGCCAATTTTTCCCTATAAAAACCCTACGGCGCATGTTCTCCAACATAGAGTTTCCCAGAGCCTTGAGTCGATCCGAGGCTCGGGTGACGAGAACGGAACGTGACCAAACGAGTACAACATCATGCAACATCCAAAATGTTGCACGAAAAATTTGACCGTTTTCAAATTTGATACATCATCATCCAACATGTTGCAACATATCGCAACAGGGCGGCCAAACGTATGCAACACGTTGTGCCCAACAATCTTGCAAGATGTTGCGTTGAAATGTTGCGTGCATTTGGCCAGGCCTTTACGGATCTCTACTTCCTCTTTTGGACCAGGGCAATGACTGCCTAATATGGAGATTTGAGTGATATTACACGCGTTGTACAAGTCATTTGCGACATTTTTTTTCACTGGCGGGAACAAATCCGAACTTCCAGCATGTGAATAAACCATACCGGATCAGTTTACTGTCGTGATTAATTGATACAGTGTATCATTTGTTGATTTTGTTGTAAAAAATAAGGGGGAGAGTGGGGGAGGGGGGGGG
>NC_090878.1:20554352-20576852 GCF_036669935.1 Montipora foliosa
TGAGAAACATTGGCTACTGGGCTGACATGTTGATAAACTTCTTTTCACCACAAGTTTAAAATTAAGCGTGCCCTCTAAGCATCTGACAGCTTTGTAATACTAAAGTTTACTAAAGTTAAGCCCTCTCCGGCGGGATTAGTGTCTGGATGAGTGACCAAAAACATATACGCCTTCGTAAAACAGAAGCATTGGACCGAAAATACTATTAACGCTAACAAATGCGAACTTAGCAAGGTACAGATTTTGTTAGCTTGCCTTATGCAAAAACAAATATTCATGCAAAAGTAAATAAATATTGATGCACAGTTTTTAGAAAGAGCAGAAGGAAGTTTCCAGGACGGTCGCTCGAGAATAACATATTTACGACATGAAAACAACATTAATTTTGAACCGTGAATATAGAATATAAACAGTCACGATCAGCGACAAACATTTTGGGAGATTTTTGCTACGTTCAATTTTGTTATTGTGCGTTTTGGCTGCACAAATAAATCGCAAAATCGAAAGTGACATCGCCGGAATTCAGCGGGCGCCGTGATTACATGTATTTTCCTTCGGAAGTTTAGCGTGAGCATTCCAGTCGTGGCGCTAACACATTGGTGTTAGCGCGTGGGGTCTCTGGAGACCCCAGATAGGTATATAAGAGTATTTAGCGTCAAGGTAGTCATCACGTGCGAAGCTACTGGGCGGTTGTTGCAGAGGAATTGTTTTCTTTTCGTTATGCCGTTCTCTCCAGAGCATAGGACATCAACCGAGGACGGAGACAACACATCTCATACTAATACTGTCGTAGACGTATTTGAACGTTTCAAGAACCATCTAGACGAGAAAGTCGAAAGTCTTTCGTCCGGCCTCGTGTCCCGTACGTCGACTGAGACTCAAAAGTTAAGCAGAGTAGCCGAAGCAGAGAAGTTGAAGTTCGCGGGAAACAAGGATCAATTTTATCTTTAACTCCGAACTTTGCCGAACCCTTGACGAAGTAAGTGACCTTTTAGCCGCCAAGCAAACAGAAAAGGCAGAGGAGAAGGTCGCTGAGCTAAGTAAGAATCTTAAACGCCAGCAGAAGATTATCAAACTCGCCGACAAAAGCGAAGCAGGTTGGCTCGCCGTTAAAGAGTACCAGACAGAGGAGCTTGCCAGTGACTCCGAAGACGAGAAACGAATTCGTAAAGCACAGGAAAGAGCCTTGAAGAAGAAGAAACAGAATGTGTCAAGGAAGCAGGACAGGGATAGAAACTCGTCGCTTGGCGCTTCTCGTTTTCGCGCTACTGACGATGACAGGATGCTTTTTCGTGGTATTGTCCTTGCCCTTTCTTTGTATTTCACAGGCAAGTGTTTGCACTCTGCCTGCCTTTTAATACCTTGTTGTAGTGTGTTTTATGCGTCAGCATACTGGAGAAGGAAAATTATTTTCCTTCGCACGAACGCAGTGAGAAAGACGGAAAATGTATTTTCCTTCGGAAGTTTAGCGTGAGCATTCCAGTCGTGGCGCTAACACATTGGTGTTAGCGCGTGGGGTCTCTGGAGACCCCAGATAGGTATATAAGAGTATTTAGCGTCAAGGTAGTCATCACGTGCGAAGTCACTCGGCGGTTGTTGCAGAGGAATTGTTTTCTTTTTCGTCTATTTATTTTCTCGTTTACTTTATAAAGGTACACTTATGTGTTGTTCTAATTTTTCGTTTTTCCGTTTTTTCTTTCTTTTTTTTTTTTCCCCATTCGTTTCCGTGCCCTTCTTTTATTTTTTTCTCTTCCAGGCCGTCGATTGCCTTCTCAATCGGACACGTGTTTTCCGATGTGGTAGAAAGGGGCACTGGAGCACCGACAGTAGAAGATACGGGGGCGGATACAAATTTGGGACCGGCTTCGGAACGCAAGCCAAAAGCACCTCTCTCACCTCCTCCAAGCAAGTCAGAGCAATGACGTAGATATCATCGATAATGAGGAGACACCTGGACTTTTACCGGATAATTGTTCCAGTTATTTTTTGCCGGGTGGCAGTGTTATTTACCCTGTTTTGAGGAGAGTTCTATTACTCCTTGCCGGGTGGCAGTGTCATCTACCCAGTTGAAGGAGAGGTCAAGTGCTCCTTCGCCAGTTGGCAGGGTTCTATATGCCGGGTGGCGATTTGTCCTCGTTTGAGGCCAGATATTCCTTTTTTTTTTCGGCTGCGTGGTCCATATTTTGGATATTTTTCTTTTTTCTTTTTCGTTACTTTTTGCTAGGAAGTGCATATTCGAGGGTATTTTCTCTCGCATGCCTAATTTTTTATTTTTCTCAACAGCTTTACTGTTATTGGTTTTTCTTTTTCGTGATCCTTTGCAGGATTTGCAGAAGGCTACCACCTGGGGTGATATGTGTGGTTTCCGTAGACAACGTATGGTACAGCAATTGTTATCTTCAAGAGCTAACTCCTCTGTTAAAAAATACGTCCTTCATTATAAAGGTTTTCTTAAGTATTGGAGGTCTAAGGGTATTATTGTTACTCTCCCATGCGACAGTCTTTTGATATCAGAATATCTCTCGTATCTCCAGGATGCCAAAAATTCATACGCTGTTCTCTCCTTGGCCTTTTTTTTTTTTTCTGCTTTGAAGTAGGTGCACGATATCATTCCCCACGGTCCCCTAGGTAACCCAGTTGATACCACTCTTTCTCGCAATATTATTGAGGCTAGCAAGCGTTTATTTAGTAGACCCATCAACAAAAAGGAGCCCGTTACTCCTGATATGATTTATCGCATTTGCCTTGTATTTGCACGCGTAGATAGCAATCTTAAGGATTTACGTTCAGCCTTATTATTTGTGTTAGGTTTTCATGGCCTCTTTAGGATAAGCGAGTTATTGGATTTACTGGCCGTAGACTTCACAATACATACCGAGTATTTAGAAATTCTCGTCAAGTCTAGCAAAACCGATCAATACAGGGAAGGCAACGAAGTCTTTATTTCCAAGCTTGGGGGCATTATCTGTCCCCACGCTCTTATTTGTCGCTATTTTGCTTCCGCTAGAATCGATCCCAACTCTTCAGTTTATATTTTTAGGGCAGTACGGTTTTTCAAGAGAACCAATATGTACCTATTGTGCTCTACTAAGCTTAGTTATACTAGGGCCAGGGAATAATGCTTTCCAACGGAACAAAGAGTAGTTGGAAAGCGTGTTCGTTACGGTTCGTAGCATTACTATAATTCAAGGTATTCACATTGTTTCTGAAATAAGGCCTCAGATATTTTGAACAATTGTTTCGTATTTACCTTTTCTTCATGATTATGTAACTGCATATATTATATTCTAATTATTTGATATAAAAAGTAGAATTTCTAGTTTTCATTATCTCGCCTTCTGGACAGCCACCAAGAACTGTATCCTAACTTTATATTAGCTAGAAAACTTAAAGCTCTAATCTTCGGAGCTGAAATGCGTTGCATTCGATCGAGGAATACGTTCCCGGGTTTTTTCCCACTGGGTTTTTACCCCGGGTTTTCGTATCGGGCAACGTATCGCCGCTGTATTTTCCGTAGGTTTTTTCCTAGTTTCCTGTTGTGCGAATTTTTTCACTTATGTACTGCCCTTGCACTTAAATTTTTTGACTACGGTTATCTATATTATACACTTCGTCTAGATAGATACATTTCTATGTACTTTTTCCAGGCTATTGTCAACTATATTCGCATTGATGTTCGTTTTCTGACAGTGTTTTTTCAATTTTCATGGACAGTCTTTTCTTTACGCTAATTTTGTAAATTTATTTTCTTTTTCATCCTTGTATGCTTTTTTAAGTATAGAAACTAGACCCTCCGTGGGGGTACACTGGGTTGCCTGTGGTACGTGCACCGTTCTAAACAATTTTTTTCAAGGTCATTAAGAAGTCATACCAGAAGAGGCCCTTTGGCTCACAGGTCCTCACACGTTCGTACGATGAAACAGATCTGTCCTTGCGTAATATGTAGCTCTAACAGTGCACGATATTGTTTTGGTATTGTCTATCATTGTAGTGCCACACACTACAACACCAACTTCTTTGAGGAAGATAAACAACAGATTCCAGTACGGATTACTACACATCGCCATAACTCTCGTGGGACTACTCCCATTGTTCAAGAAAAATACTTTTCTATGCCTGCTTGGTCCTCTTCTACAGTAGATTCCAAGCGCAAATCTTTGGATCTCCGTCTATTAAACGCAAGATCAGTTAGGAACAAAACTTTAGCTATAAGTGATTTCACTACAGATCTCAACATTGACATCATGGCTCTGACTGAAACTTGGTTGAAGATGATGAAGCTTTTATAACTGAACTTTGCCCTGAAGGATTTAAATTCATGCTTCAAGGAATAACAACAATCGTGGCGGAGGTGTGGGCCTTCTTTTCAAGAATAATCTCCAAATGAAAAAGAAATTATGTGACTCATTTTTATCATTTGAAGGTATGGACATCCTGTTACTGAACTTGATAAACGTTAGGATTTTTGTCATATATCGTCCTCCTCCTTCACAAGTTAATGGTTTGTCAGTTTCGCTATTTTTTGCAGAATTTTCTCAATTTTTGGAGCACATTGTTATTCTTCCCGAAACCATTCTCATTCTTGGAGATTTCAACCTCCATGTTAATGCTGAAGATGATGTTAACGGCAAGAGGTTTCTTGATCTTCTTCTGTCTTTTAACCTTAAACAGCACGTTCTCTGTCCTACGTATAATGGTCGTTACACCCTTGATCTTATGATCACTCGCTCTGTCGACTTGTTTGTATCTGATGTATGTACATCTGATACAGTCATCTCTGATCATTCTCCTGTTCTCTGCCATCTCAATCTTGTTAAGCCTCTTAGTAAGACGAAATTTGTCAATTTTAGATATCTAAAATCTATCTGCCTTGATTCTTTCAAGCGTGATATCAGTGTCTCTCTCGCTTGTGTTGATAATTCTGACATATCTAAGCTGGTTTCACACTATCATGAGGTGCTTGCCTCTACACTCAACACGCATGCTCCACTGGAGCGTAGAGCTGTTACTGTTCGTGTTAAAAAAGCGCCTTGGTACACGCCTGAAATTGACCTCCAGAAGAAAGTTAGGCAAAGGTACGAACGTCGATGGAGGTCCACTGGACTTCCTTCTGACAAGCAGAAATTTTCTAAGCAATGTGCTGTGGTAAACAAGATGCTGTTTTTATCTAAACAGCAGTATTTTAACAGTGTAGTTGCTGATAATGAGAATGACCAACACTCTCTTTTCAAAAATGTTTCTAATTTGCTCTATCCTAAACAGAGCCCACAGTATCCTCCTAGTTCCGATGATACTTGCCTGGCTACTTCTTTTATTCAGTTTTTCACTGATAAAATAAAGGGCATTAGACAGGGTTTTTCAGCTGTTCCTGACACAGTTCTATCGCAATTAGATATTATCACCTGCTCATCTGATTTTTGTTGTTTAAAGGCAGTGAGCGAAGATGATGTTTCACGCCTAATAGGGTCGTCAGTGAAATCGTGCAGTCTTGATCCAATTCCTGCCTCTCTTTTGTTAAAGTGCCTGGATTCTTTTTTACCTACTTTGGTGAGAATTATCAACCTTTCTCTGTCTAAAGGTGTGTTTCCTGATTCTCTTAAAGTGGCCAAACTCACTCCTATTCTTAAAAAAGCTAATGCTGATCATGAAGTTTTTTCAAATTTCCGTCCTGTTTCAAATCTTCAGTTTTTATCTAAACTGATGGAAAAGGCTGTTGCATATCAGCTTAATTGTTATCTTGCTGAACATGATCTTCATGATTTCTTTCAGTCGGCGTATAAAGCTATGCACAGCACTGAAATGGCTTTGGTACGTATCCACAACGACATCCTTCAATCTGTTGATGCTGGCAACTGTGTCATTCTGATTTTCCTTGATATGTCAGCTGTGTTTGATACAGTTGTTCATGATGTCTTACTTGATAGACTTGCTAATCGTTTTGGTGTCAGGGATGTTGTTCTAAGCTGGTTTAGTTCGTACCTCACGAATAGGAAGCAATTCGTTGGTATCAATGAGTCTCCCTCGTGCCTTGTCAACCTTGATGTTGGAGTGCCACAGGGCTCAGTACTAGGGCCTCTTCTTTACTTGCTCTATACTTCTCCATTAGCTGACGTTGTTAAGCGTCATAATGTTAGTTATCATTTTTACGCTGATGATTCTCAGTTGTATTTGTCGTTTAAGGGTTACCAACAGCTTGCACAATCGAGACAGTCTTTGGAGCAATGTCTCACTGACATTTCATCGTGGATGCTTGCTAATGGTTTGAAGCTAAATCATGATAAGACAGAGCTGATGTGCATCCACTCTAGGTTTCTTAGTCGCCCTCCATTAGATGAGATCGTAGTTTGTGGTGAAACTATTGTCCCTTGTACTTCTGCTGTTAATTTGGGAATAGTTTTCGATGAATGCATGACTGGGGAACTTCAAGTCAGCAAGATTTGGAAATCGTCTTACTTTCACTTAAGAAATCTGTCTTCTATTAGAAAATATCTTACTACTAATGCTGCTCACACTATTGTCCACGCTTTCATTTCTTCCAGACTCGATTACTGCAATGCTCTTCTTTATGGGCTCCCTAAATATCTTGTTGACAGGCTGCAGCACGTTCAGAATTCTGCTGCTCGTGTTGTTACTTTTACAGGGAAGTTTGATCACATCACCCCTGTGTTGATTGATCTTCATTGGCTTCCTGTATACTATAGGGTTATCTTCAAGTTGCTTCTGCTCACTTATAAGGCCTTAAATGGTCTGGCTCCTTGCTATCTGTCTGATCTTCTTTCTTATCGTTCCTCTTGCTACTCTCTTCGCTCTGTTACAAATAAACTTCTTGTTGAACCTAGAGCTAAGCTCACCACTTATGGTTTTCGGTCCTTTTCTTTCGCTGCTCCGAGACTTTGGAATAGGTTACCTTTGAATATTCGTTCTTGCTCCTCAGTTGCTAGTTTTAAGAGCAGACTCAAAACGTTTCTTTTTACATTATTTCTTGATAATAAGAAATTTAATTAGTTATTTGTTTCTTTTTAATCATTTTCGTTTTTTATCGCCTGGTTTGATATTTCTTTCGTCATTTGATTTTATCATTATCATTTCAATAATTGTTGTTTGAAATAATAAGAATATTTTTATAGATCGTTTTTAGAATTAATAATATTTATTGTATAATAATATTCCATAGAATTTAGTGTTTTTAAATCGTTTTTATTGAAATTACTGTAAATTGTAAATTGTAAAGCGCCATGGAAAGCGATACATGGATATGAGCGCTATATAAATAAAGTTATTATTATTATTATTATTAGAAGTCTTGGGTAAATAGTCTGAGAAGACATGTGGTTACTAGCAAAGTACTCCACCTAGAAAGATTGAAGAAAATAAATGGGAAGTGAGAAACATTGGCTTCAGGGCTGACATGTTGATAAACTTCTTTTCACCGCAAGTTTAAGCGTGCCCGCTGAGCCATCTGACAGCTTTGTAATGCCGAAGTTCACTGAAGTCAACCCCTATTCGGCGGGGTTAGTGTTTGGATGGGAGACCAAAATAATATACCCCTAGGGCATAAAACAGAAGCATCGGACCGAAAATACTATTAACGCTAACAAATGCGAACTCAGCAAGGTACAGATCTTGTTAGCTTGCTTTATGCAAAAACAAATATTGATGCAAAAGTAAATAACTATTGATACACAGTAATTAGAAAGAGCAGAAGGAAGTCTCCAGGACGCTCGATCGAGAATAACATATTTACGACATGAAAACAACATTAATTTTGAACCGTGAATATAGAATATAAAAAGTTACGATCAGCGACAAACATTTTGGGAGATTTTTGCTACGTTCAAATAAATCGCCAAATCGAAAGTGACATGGCCGGAATTCAGAGGGCGCCGTGATTAAGTTACCACCGCATGTTTACTCGCCAAACAGTGTAGCATCGGTGTCAAATGATGGCAAGATACCGGGTTTTTGTAAGTTTCTTTTTCTGTCAAGTGTTATAAAGTTTGACAATGAAATGAGCGAAGTCAAAACAAAGATCACAATCGCACAACTCTTGTTTATGCAAAGTCAAAATTTACTCTCCAAGACGCGTTCGACGTTATTTATCACCAGGTAATTTCATCATTTTGGAAATGGCAGCTACTTTATTATTCATCTGCGTCACAATTTTTCACTGATTTTGGGGCTCATTTTGTTGAAACTCAAGCAAGCTTCCAACAGGCCTGTGAACCCTTCCTGCTTACAGAGCAATACTAAAAAACTTCTCCCCTATCACATTTCAACCTTAAGCTCGGAAATTCAATACACAACATGATATTATAATTCACAAAGACAGAAAATACCACAGAATCCTTTTCCAGCGAAAATTTTATTGAAACAAACAACATATTTGCTCTTAGAGGCGAGAACCTCTTCCTATTTCATTGCGTGCGTGAAGGCAAGAAACTCAATCGTGTCAAATTACTTCAGGTAAATACAGCTCACTTTGATTTCGGCTCGACGGGCCATAGATTGTTGTCGAAGTCCATTACTCGTCGCTTTTAACATTCCACCGCCTGTATATCCAATTGACCTGCCATTCATGAGCTTCATAACGGTATATTTTGTTCAAAGATCCACTAAAACGCCATTCGCGTTACATGACTTTCGACGCCATTGCCGGTTAAGTTAATCGTTCTACTGTGTCCACCAGAGAAATCCACGCATTTCCCACTACCCTCTCGATCCTAAGAAAATACGCGCAGAAGGCTCTATGCACAAAGCCACCACTTAGCAGGGGAGTGACAGGCAAGACTTTTACCGACACGGAAAAAAACAAAACTAGACCCTCCGTGAGGGTACACTGGGTTGCCTGTGGTACGTGCAGCGTTCCAGGCAAATTGTAACTGGCCCACGGGCCGATTACGGGCTTGCAAAAACAAAGCAAAAGGTAATTAAAAAAAACATATAATAAACTACTTACTAACCGAGCTAGCTCGAGCCGTACTGGGGAATATTGGCCCTGGGTCGTTTTTGTACGGACCTCGCTGCGCTCGGTCCGTACTGCCACGACCTCGGGCCAATATTTCCCTGGCAGTAAGGCGCTCGCGCTCGGTTAGTAAGAAGTTATGAAGGGGTCACCCAGAAGTCATACCAGCAGAGGCCCTTTGGCTCACAGGTCCTCACACGTTCGTGCGACGAAACAGATCCTTTTCTGAGGTTAAAAACCTGGCTACTGGCCTAACTCTTTTTCCTACTTTCCCAACCGCGAGAAAACCGCGGTAAATCAGCCATCGCCAAAAAATGTTTTTTTTTC
Source organism: Montipora foliosa (assembly GCF_036669935.1). NCBI lineage: Eukaryota > Metazoa > Cnidaria > Anthozoa > Scleractinia > Acroporidae > Montipora > Montipora foliosa. Next base: position 20,563,642 of record NC_090878.1, read on the forward strand.
TCAAAAAATATTTAAAGTTAGGGGGAAAAATACATCATTTTAAAGCTAAGAAAATAAGCTTTCCAACAGCATACAGCTTATTTACAGACAACTGAAACATTTTATAAAAGCGAAAGTCGAACGAAAAAATTTAAGAAAAATAATAGTAAAATATGTTTTCTAGGCAAAATTTGGTCATTTTAGCGTTGATTACGAATTTTTGGATGCAAAACTAATATTTTCTGCAATTTATATACATAAATTCGACCGAAAACTGATAAGGCATGAATATTTTTAGATTTTTAGGAATAATAGATAACGTGGTTCAATGCGTAACGTGATAATGCGATAAAAGTGTCAAATTTGCGACCCATTGCTAACGGCAACGGAAGCGATCGCATTACGAATAATTAACCTCTGTTGCCAAAAACCACCCAAATAACCGGTCAGTGTAAAACGCAGACTGCAGACTGCAGACTGCAGACTGCAGACCAGGGATAAAATGCAGACTGAAGGTAAAATGCAGACTGCAGACTGCAGGTTAATAAAATAATAATGAAAAAAGAGTTATAAGAGTGTTAGTAGCCGTTTGTACTTTCACACTGAAACCCCAACACAGCTCCCATCGCTTTGGTTGCCCCACCGCATGGTTTAAATCCGGATTTTTATCGAACTCTGTAAGAATTGAAGCTGTTTGAATCCTTGTTGTTTGAAAAAGGACAGTTTCGTTAAGTGAGTTGCTTTTAGGCAAAGAAGTCACGATCATGACTAAAACACCACACGAGTACATACGAGTAACATACGAGTAACATACGGAACATACGGATACATACGAATACATACGACTGACGTACGACTGACATACGAGTAACATACGAGTAACATACGGATACATACGAATACATACGAGTAATACGAATGTTTTTCTCATAAAGGAAGCTCTAATTATAAGCCTTGCAAGCATTTTTCACGTCAGCAAACACGTACCCGGCTCAGTTTGAGGAAGGGGGGGGGGGGGGGGGGTGTTGATAGACCCTCCAAGGCTTTCGTTAAATTTAGTCACAGTAAAATAAATTCACATGGAGTGCAAAACCCTTAAGGCGGTGAAAGACGGGATACAAAAACCCTCAAATAGTGGGGCAACATTGTTTCGTTGCAAGTTCTGGTCGATGTTTCGCGTTTTTCACTTTGCGTGATCAACTTGACCCGCAAGAAAAACATTTGTTGCGGGTTGAAGAAATGCAGGGCGCTGAGTGGTTGATTTGCTAGTACAAGAGCACATGTGTTGCGCGACAAGTTGTGAGCTTGATGAAAAACGAGCAACAAAGCCAAAATTTGTTGCTCAGAGTAGATCTGCGCTCTACTTTTCGCAATAACTTTCTTCAACCCGCAACAAATGTTTTTGTTGCGCGACAAGTTGATCATGCAAGGTGAAAAACGGGAGAAATCGACCCAAACTTGCAACGAAATAATGTTTCGCACCAAGTTTAGGGTTTTTGTATCTCGTATTTCGCCGCCTTTAGCTTGCGCAACAAGATGACAGTATATTTTGGATGTTGCTCTCGTAGATGATTGACTGTCAGGCCAGTTCACATTTAAGGCACGTAAGGAAGTCAGAGCAGGCCTGTCATAATCATTTACCCCATTTAAGCTTTCTGGCTTGATTTTGCACTGATTTTTTGCACTGATTTATCATAGGCAACTTAAGCTGAAATAGTGAAATCAAGATGGCGGATCTGATGACGTCACACGACATAAGCGACATCCAAAATATATTCTCATCTTGTAGCGCAAGCTAAGGGTTTTGCACTCCATGTGAATTTATTTTACTGTGACTAAATTTAACGAAAACCTTGGGGGGTTGATCAACACCCCCTCCCTCCCCCCTCAAACTGAGCAGGGTACGTGTTTGCTGACGTGAAAAATGCCTGCAAGGCCTATAATTAGAGCTTCCTTTATGAGAAACACATTCGTATTACTCGTATGTATTCGTATGTATCCGTATGTTAGTCGTATGTATCCGTATGTTACTCGTATGTTACTCGTATGTTAGTCGTATGTTAGTTGTATTCCTATGTATCCGTATGTTCCGTATGTTACTCGTATGTTACTCGTATGTTACCCGTATGTACTCGTGTGGTGTTTTAGTCATGATCAAGAAGTCACCACCCCGTAATTCAACTGTCAATTTTGCTGAACAAAGTAATCGAGTAATTACCCAATAACTCAATTTATTTTGACACGCATGGCTACAGTACCAATTAACAAAGACAGAGATAACGAGGATTTCGCAACCATTTAACGTTTCAATTCAGTCGGCTTAAGCCAGTATGACTGGTGTAAAAATTTCTTATTAGGATCCTTTCATTCGCTTTCGTGTACGTTATGTTTATCCTTTAGTTCACAAGCTCGTTTGTTTTGCATCTGGAAGATGTAATTTTCAATTATAACCTCTCCCTAGGGGTTATCACGCATAGCTTAACCAATGAAATCCCCGCGTCCTAATTGCTCGGAATACATGAAATTCTTTGCGTATTTCGTTGCACCGAAAAAAGACAACCGAGATTATTCAGGTATTCGAAGTAGTAATTGTTGGTTTTTCGATCGATTTCCCTCGATGTACCGGTGTGACAAATAATTTGGAACATTGCAATGCATCTGGAAGCGCAAAAACAAAGCACAGATGATTTCAACGCGTACAATCGCATCCCCAAAAGGTGCAGCGACCTGCAGTCATAATAATGTGAGTTGTTGACAGATGTAAAACAGGATTGTCTTTCAAACAATCTTTATTTTATCCTTATGACTCGTTTTTTTATAATTAATATTTATTTTACCCTCAGTCTGCATTTTACCTATTTCAAGTGAATAGCTTGAAAAAAAATTAGCGCGAAATCTGTCTTTAAGAAAGTTAAAGAAGTATTGTTGCCTTCTCAAATTAACAATAACTTCTTTCTACGCTAGGGGGGACTATACAAATCTTTTTCTGACCTTAAAAACTAGATCACGGCTACAAATTCCTGTAGTATTAATGCGTATTAAATTTCCAACTCACGTATGTAAATTAGTTAAGCTCGAATATTACACAGCACAATGAATCAAAACGGTTGAAAACTCTCACAAAAATATTTTCCAGCGTAAAATTTATAGAAACGAACAACGTATTTGCTATTGGAGGCAAACAACCCTTTCTATTCCAATTGCGTGCGTGCAAACATGAAACAATCCGTGTCACATACCATACAGTATGTACATAAATAAATTTCTCAGTTCAAGATTAAACCCTTTTCTGAAGAGCCTTTTCCCTAAATAAAGAAGCAAAAAATTGACAACAACCTTTCTTTCCAATAATTCTTCACTGTCACATTTTCAATTATTTTTTTACCTGAAAACTGTGCAAGGTTGACCACAAAATAAATGTAAATTGTCAGACAACTGAGATGCGACTTCAGTAAACGCTGTGATACATTCAATACGTTCGATTCCTTCTATTACACCCATACAGAATTTGCCACTTGGTTTCAGCGTTGTACATATTAAACAGCACAGTTTGTAAAATAATATTAAAACCAAAGCACACTTTGTCATATCCTGCGGCAAAATATGCAATTGTTGTCGAAGACCATTACTCGTCGCTTTGAAGATGCCAGAGATTTATTTTCCCCGCCTGTCTTGCTTATCCAATTGAAGTTCCATTCTTGAGCTCCATAAGGGTATATTTCCCTTAAAGATCCACTAAAACGCCATTCGCGTTACAATGACTGTCGACGCCATTGCTGGTTAATGAAATATTTTACTGCGTCAACTAGATTAAATCTACCCATTTCTACTACCCCCTGAAGCCTAGCAAAAATACGCGCAGACGACTCTGCCCACAAAGACACTACTTAGCAGGAGAGTGTCAGGCAAGACTTTTACCGACACGGAAAAAAACAAAACGACGAAACGCTACGCAGATTCCGACTGGGTTTAGCAACCCAGTAAAAACGACGAAATCAACGCAGACCTCGACTGGTTTGCCATAGGCAACCCAGTAATAAGCTTACATAATTTTTTGTCACATATATTGTGAAGTTTGGTTGTACTTCAGGCAAGTGTTCGCGCTCTGCCTGCCTTTATTCTTTAGCGCCTTTTTTCTTGTATTTATCCTTTTCTTCAATACTTCATTGTAATTCACATCTTAGATGCCATTAAAACTACCGCCGGGCAAGTGTTTGCACTCTGCCTGCCTTTACCTTGTTGTAGTGTGTTTTATGCGTCAGCATACTGGAGAAGGAAAATTATTTTCCTTCGTACGTAAGTCAAGTGTTACAAAGTTTGACAATAAATGAGCGAATTCAAAACAAAGATCACAATCGCCCACCATTGTTTCTGCAAAGTCAAAAATTTACTCTCCAAGACGAGGTTATTTATCACCAGGTAATTCCATCATTTTGGAAATAGCAGCTACTTTATTATTCACCGGCGTCACAATTTTTTGCTGATTTTGGGGCTCATTTTGTTGAAACTCAAGCACGCTTCCAACAGACCTGTTTATTTTCATGAAACCTTTCCTGCTTACAGAGAAATACTTAAAATATCCTCCCGTATCACGTTTCAACCTTAAGCTCGAAAATTCAATACACAACATGATATTATAATTCACAAAGGCAGAAAATATCACAGAATCCTTTTCCAGCGAAACATTTTATTGAAACAAACAACATAAGATGCACTAAAACGCCATTCGCGTTGCAATGACTTTCCATTGCTGGTTAACGAGAATAACAAAGTCACGAGGCAGAATGTATATTTATATTTAATTAAGTTAGCACAACACAAAAACGCTAACCTCATTTTGACACGAAAATGCTTTACTATTGCCATAAAAACTCTCCAGTTAAGCTCGCATATTATAAAACATGATGAATTCATAAAGGACACCTTTTCCAGCGAACAATTTTTTGAAACAAACAACATATTTGCTCTTAGAGGCGAAAACCTCTTCCTATTTCATTGCGTGCGCGAGGACAAGAAACTCAATCGTGTCAAATTACCATGTACTTCAGGTTCAAACCCTTTCCTGAAGAACATTTTCCTTGAATAACAAGAAAATACTTTACTATTGCCATAAAAACTATCCAGCACACCTATCATAAAACATGATGAATTCATAAAGGCCACCTTTTCCAGCGAACAATTTTTTGAAACAAACAACATATTTGCTATTGCTATTATTGCGTGCGTGCAGAGAAAAAACTCAATCGTGTCAAATATGCGCAACATTACAACAACTAAAATTTCAGGATCAAACCGTTTCCATGAAGAAACTTTCCCTTGAATAATGAAGCACAAAATAGATGACAAGCTTTCTTTCAAATAATTCTTGGCTGTCACATTTCCAATTTTTTTTACCTGAGGACTGTGCAGAGTTGATTACAGATCCACTTAAGGTGTTCGATTCGTTCTCTGTCTTTGTTGAACCCATAAGTTACAGGAGAATTTTCCATTTGGTTTCAGTGTTCCACATAACAGCACACTTGGTAAATATTATTGTAGAAATGCATCTCACTTTGAGACAGATTGTTGTCGAAGTCCATTACTCGTCGCTTTTGAGATTCCAGGTGCTGGTTTTCACCGCCTGCCTAGTTTATCCAACTGACTTTCCATTATTGAGCTCCGTAAGGGTATATTTTGTTTAAGGATCCACTAAAACGCCATTCGCGTTACATGACTTTCGACGCCATTGCAGGCTAATTCACTGCATAAAGAGCCAAATATTCGGGCCCGAATTCGCTCGAATACGGATCGGCGCACGCCACGTATAACGGAATTTTCTGACGTATTCGATTACGGCCGACTCGAAACACACCTGGAATATTCTATTAGAATCCGGCCTGTTTTTCCGTATTCAACTTGAATACTCTTGAATGACTCGAAGTGTTCGATAAACCATACGGAGCACGCTTTGGTAGATTTATGTTACATGAGATTTTCTTCGAAGAAACAGTGATCATTTATGACTCGAACATTTTCGAATACTCTCAGTTGTTCCAGAGTTTGCGACTGGAACACCAGATGCACGACGCCACTTCTGACGTGAGCGTTCCAGAATACTGATGGTTACGTCAAGTATGCTCTGGTTTTCGAGAATCGCACGCTATGAATACGATAGTTGTCACATTTTTCACAGTCGAAGATGTATCGTGTCGTCAAGAACGGGATTTTATACAGGTAATATACACTACCGTGAAGTACAGTCAGACAACACGCTACGTGTTCCGAAGCGTGCGCCTGAGACACGAGTCTCGTGCGAAATATGAAACGTGTTTATATTCGAACACTGACGCATAGATGAGGTTTTAAAAGGTATTCTAAACGACACACATCAAGTGTTCTGTGGTTTTTCGACTGGGAAACGAGAGTCATGTGAAGTATGAAACATGTTCATGTTCGGATACTGGCGCATTCGTGAAGCACTGACGACCCATACCAAAGCTTGTATATATATCCCCAAGACGGTGTTCAAACTGCCGAGTGGAACACACTTTTTACTTCCTTGATCGATTCCTTGGATTCCTTACAAAACCCACCCGAAAGAGAAAGAAAAAATACCAGGACAATATGCATGTTATTTTATCCCAACAAAAAGCGAACAACTGCCATGATGACATCTTCATTTCATTTCAAATAATTCTTTATTAAATAAATTTAAAAACCTTATATTGTTGCTTGTTCGTGTATGCTTAGTTTCAAGGGAACTATGGACGAATTTATTTTGCATTAAGAAGTTAAGATCCTACATCTAAAAAAGTGTTAGGAACCATCTGAGAAGCAAAACCTATGAAACACTAGAACATTATTGTACTTGTATGCAAACTTTATACTAGCATCTAGATGCTGCTTAAGCTGCCTATTAGGGACAATATGACAAGGGTGTGGTAATTCCTCAAAGATGACACCAGTCGGAACAGCACTCCATTTTAGGAGAGAAAATGAAAATTTATCCTCAAGTGCTGACGTTCTTCATAAAACCAAAAACTTGGCTATTTTACGTTGCTGTTTTGCTGACGACGGCAACGAAATGGACAAAAGTGAAAAACGCACGTGCAGGGCGTGCAAAGCTATTGTTTTTACCCACTAAATATGCAAATTTCTGACGTTCTCGTTGCCGTCGCCGTTGTCGTTGCTTAAGCTCCCTATTAAGCCTAAGCACCCATCATAAAACAGTTAACTTTCAATAACTGTGTGACTCGCATGTTGACTCGCATGGCTCGCTATGTTGACTCGCAGTCATGGCTCGCAGCCATGGCTCGCATGGGTTCTGTCCTCGTGTACCGGTTCACAAGAGCCGACACAAAAGACCAAACAATACACAACAGCTAACCAATGAAAAGAACAATGGTTATTCCCTTCTGACCCGGTACACCAGGACAGAACGAGGACAGAACCCTCGCATGGCTCGCTGGCTCGCACATTGTCATAACTCAAACTTTCAAATATTCAATTCGGCAATCGATTCAACAATTCAAATATTCAAGTCGGCAATTCAAACTTTCAGTTCGACAATTCAAATATTCAATTCGACAATTCAAATATTCAATTCGGTAATTCAAACATTCTATTCGACAATTCAAATATTCAATTCGGCAGTTCAAATATTTACTTCGCTTCATATAAGTCACAGGTCTTTGTTTTACCAATACAGAAGACTCCTAAACATTCATTAAACGGTAGGTATATTTTGCAGCTTGCAGCTTGCAATTTACCGTGCCTGTTAAATGAATAGCTAACCTTAGGCCTAATTAGGCCTAAAGAAGCGTTTTTAGGCCTAAGGAGGCCTAAAGAAACGTTTTTATGCCTAATTAGGCCTAAAGTTAGCTATTCATGTAACAGTCACGGTAAATTTCAACCTGGAACCTGCAACCTGCAAACTGCAAAATATACCTGCCCTTCATTAACGCTAACCTTAGGCCTAATTAAATTGAATTGCTAAATTGAAAGTTTGAATTATTGAATTGAAGGTCTCCATCAGCTAAAGGGAAATTTTGAGTTAAATAAATAAAATAAAATAAATAACTTTTATTTATTTATTTTATTTATTTTATTTTATTGACGACAATAGTCAATAGACGTTTTGCACGTGCCGAACGCATGTTTGGATTTTGACACTAAAAACGCCCCATAGGCACTGAACCAACCATCTAATCAGACCGTGCAATCAATTATTCATTCACTCATCGCAGCTTCCATTTTCATTTACATTTTAAAGGAGGGCTGTATCACTTTTTAAAAGACACATAGTTGTCAGCAGCCCCGCACCATGAAACTCTGGCCATTACTGTTGTTTCTGTCCTCCCAATTAATGATGATGTACACTATGGAAAACAGTGCTCTTTATCGAAATCCAGCAGGCGACTTTTCCGTTGGAGATTTTAAGCGTAATCCCTTCCATTATCTATGGGCAGAGAAAATAACATCGTTCTGGGCGGAAGATCAGTTTGATTGCACTTTCCGTTGTGTTCCTGAACCAAAGTGTTTTCCGTTCAACATGGCGGCGTATCCTGACTCGAAAGGTCTTTATCTGTGTGAGTTGTTGGCCACTGACAAGTACAGAGAAACTAAAAAGTTTCACTTTAATGCTACCTTCAATCATTACAGCCTATGGGTAAGTGAAAAACGTAATTATTTAAATTTACACTCTCTTCAGTTTGACTAAAACGTTTTATGCTAATGTAACCTTGCATCGACGGTAACAGCCAATGGGTACGATTTTTGTATCAAGCCTACAGTTTGTCTGCTTTCTTAACAATACAGGTCCTGAAAAGTTCTATATTATGACTAATGTTCCCTTTGTTTAATATTTTCAGTCGCCTTGTGAAAGCGATCCTTGCAAGAACGGTGCCGACTGTGTTCCTGAACATGAGTTGAATTCCTATAGCTGTCACTGTAAACTGGAATTCTTTGGAACAAACTGTGAACATTGTGGTATAAGTTAACAAATGCTTTTTTTATTATTATTCTTTTATTTTAGTTTTTAGTTTTCATGTATACAGCAACAGTAAAAGACTGAACCTATAAAGCCGCCAGGAAGGCTACTTTCAGTTTTAAGGACGTTCGCGCTAATTGTTTGTGCGCAACGTAACTGCGCAGGTAACGCGACTGTAATATGTCACGCATTACTTCGAGCATTAGTGAAGTTGAGGTTTGAAAACCTTTGCAGAAACCGTGGACGATAAGTCTTGCACAGCGTTGGATAAGAGAAGATCGTGATCAGTCAAAATTGATTAAAAATATTTAGGAAAGTCAAGTAGACTACTGCACGACTGATGTTCGCGTTGTTTTTATCAGTCGTGCACTAGTCTACTTGACTTTCATAAATATTGTTCAAGCATTAGTTAAAATAACATGGCGAAAAAAACGCCGGGGAAAAACTTCCAGGCCGGCAAAAGAATGGCACATTTATTTCCGAATCATCATGAAACGTTAAAGAGAAGTGAGCGGGAGGATGGAAAAGCTCTTTAAATGGTAGCTGCTGCTCAAGTAGTGGCTGAAAGTTTGGAAAACTCGAGGACGAACCGTTGCGTAAATTTAATGGGGCTGTTTCTTTTTTTAATGTTTTTATTACCCTACGAACTTAAGTTCAAAATGAACGTATGTTTTTGAAATTCTTCTCCTTTACTTTCGTGAAAATAGAGCAGTATTTTCGTCCTCGTCGGCTTGAATAGTGCGGACCTGCGTGGAAAAAACCAGCGATTAAATTTCACAAAAACCACACTCCAGAAGACGAGCATGACGGCAATGGAGAAATATTATACAAAACACTAACCAAATGAAGATGACGACTGCTTAAAACTTCGTTGCTGTGCTCGAGAAAGCTTTGTTTTGGGGTAAAAACCTTTCATCCCTTTAACGATCGATCCTCTCTTGGGTTCCAGTCCTCCCCCGACAGGTCACGCAAAAACGTGACAAACGAAGTTTTCAAAGAGCTTCGTAAAATCACATCGATTTTACTCCCTTGGATCATCGGTGACCCCTATTTTTTTAATCATGAATCACTTACTCTACTTACTATCTACAAAATATGATAAAATGAAAAAAATCTCACCGTAAGAAGTTATCTTTTTTTTAAATTTTCTTTCCTCGTGCCATCGAATTCCGGTAGTGGTTGCAACGGATAGAGGTTACGAAAACGCTCGTCCAGGATGAACTCTACTGTTTACGACATCCCTAGCGGCATGAAATTATCTTAAAATCCCACCCCTAAAAACCTATGCACGGAAACCTTCACTCTAACAGTTTATTTTTAGGATTTTCGATGGATGAGCAGATGAGGCTACCTTTCGTTATTATGACAGATTTATCGAAATTAAGGCATTTTTCCACTGCCATTTTCTCCGAAACAAAGTCGGTGACCCCCATTTTTTTTTATATTTTTGGAGTAAGTACCTTATGACCTAACTCTAGGCGAGAAATAAAGAAAATCTCACCGTAGGAAGATTTTGGCGCGAACGTCCTTAAGACCGTTCTTGGTTGTGTTTGTTGGATGGGGGGTGCGGGTAGGGAGGGGGGGTGTTAAGATAAGAAAAGCTTGAAAAGTTAATATAAATGTAAGAGAGCCTATCAATAAAACAAAAACTTTCGAGGGGGGGGGGGGGGCGGGAAGCTTTGGGCTTACAGCTCAAACGCTGTAGTAACCTCAAACTATTTGTTTTCCCATTTCATAATTTTATAAGAGGTGAGAATGGCGCTTGTTAGAGAGAAGTCTTAAAAGAAACGGAACTTAGCAGAGTAAAGGGGTATACAAGGAAGTAGGGGCACGTTGCAAAAACTTAAAGTGGAAAAAGGCGCAAAACGGTTAAAAATGCATAAACAAAACATCATTTTCCGCAAGTCGACTTAACGGGACTTCTGAGCCAGCCGGCGAAAACAGAACCTAACTTGGACATTTCAATGTTTTGTTCTAGAAAATAAAAGCTGTAGCGAGATTAAGTTGTTGAATCCCAATGCTCCAAGTGGTTCTTACGTCATCGATCCTGATGGAGAAGGAGGCGTGGCAACTTTCACTGTTGACTGTGACATGACTGACAAGAATAACATTGGCGTGACAGTCATCAGTCACGACAGTGAAAACAGAACGCTGGTGCAAGGATGTGACCCAAAAGGCTGTTACAAGCGTGACATTCACTACACTGGGACAAATCTCCTTCAGCTGGGAAGACTAACCACCATCTCTGCCCACTGTGAGCAGTTTATCAAGTACGAGTGTCATAACTCAATGCTCTTACTCAACGGTAACATGCAGGGCTGGTGGGTGTCACGTGATGGAGACAACATGACTTACTGGGGAGAAGCGAGCTCCATTCCTTTATACAAGTGCGCATGTGGAGTAACTGGCAATTGTACAGATTCCATATATGGATGCAACTGTGATAAGAATGACAATACGTGGCGCGAGGACAGTGGTTTGTTGACAAACAAATCTCATCTTCCCGTCATGCAGCTGAGGTTTGGAGATATCAGCCCCCCCTAGCGAGCTTGGGTATCACACCCTGGGAAAACTGAGGCGCTATGGAATATCTACCAAATAAACGCATGCTTGACCTGTCAGTGTATCAACTTCTCAAAGATAACGACCTTAATGTAGCCAAATGTTAATCCGGCTTTAGATCACTTCATAGCACATATAGATAACAGTTTAACATAAGATTCTCTTACGAAAGCTACAATAGATAGCTATTGCATTGATCAAAGGGCCCTAAAGTGGTTTAACTCTTATCTAAGTGATCTTCAACAGAAATGTCTAGTAAATGTTGAGCTATCTGTTGCGCGTGATGTGGCGAAGAAAACTGAAAAAATAGCTAGAAGGCTCACATCAGAGACTTGCTGGTGCCGTTCGTTAATTGGCCATTCACTTACTATACAGATTAAAGGTCACAAAATTAATAGTGTTTCACACCAAATCCTTAGGAGTCTACATAAATCAAAATTTGTCGTGGCCCAAACATGTTAATGAGATTGCTAGGGTTATCTCCTCTTGTATAGGTGCGTAGGTGCCACTCTCCTAGATTTTTTCGAGTATTTGAAAAGGTGCTTTATTCTGTTATACTGAAAACTTGAGTAGCTGTTTATTTGTCCCTCACAGAAATAAAGGTGTGCCACTTTTCCTTGACGTTGTCTGATGTTTCCATAAATGATGTTGCCGTGGCAACCGTGTTTTAACAGGCTGGTGGTGTCAAGCCAAATTTCATCACTTACAACAGCATTCTCTGCTTTATCCAGTTAAATCTCACATTCCCCGATCATTCGCTGTTAAGTTTTTCATCAATTGGCGAGTCTTAGGAGGTCATTTGACCCCACAACGATCGTGAGGAGAAAAACACATACTTTTATAAACTGACCTTGATAATACTTGATATGTTTTCTATTAGAACGAAAGCACAAGGGTACTGAGTTACAAATTAACTTGTCAGAAAAATCACAACGCTTTATCATAGCCATTTCCAAACCACCTCCCTACGATTTTCCAACTTGCACCACAGCGGAGGTATAAATTAGCTTACACGCCCAAAGTTTAGAACTGCGTTTGATAGCATTCTTGTTTTTTCCCCAAACAATCTGCATATGTGTGATCATAAAGTTCATTACATTTTAAGTTGTGTTCACCCGTTTAAAATCAGGAGTTGGTTTGCCGGGGCAACGATCCTATCCCTGCGGGTTTACGCCACTCGCATCCGTGAACATCTCGCCTCCCGACAAACATTCCCTCATCTTTAAGCACTTGAGAGGTTCTGAAAAATGTCGCTCCCTTTGTTCAGAAGATTATTTTAAAATCCTCGATTCTGCTTCCACACGTTTCCAATTGAAAATTAAGGAAGCCATGCATATCCTTTGGGAGCCGCCATCTTTAAATTCCCAAGTCAAACATCTTAATTTCTCCCTTTCATACTAATTAGTCTCTTTTCTCAGCTTCAATAGTTTTTTTTTTTTCCTTTTTTGTTTTGTGTGTGTTTTTATTCTGTTCTCGCCTTCATCCTTAATCATTCATGTTATATCTCACTTTGTTACACTACTTATTGCACAACTTCACTTTATTCCTCATTGTACAACTGACGATGGATGATGTTTCATCCGAAACATGTCTTGATTAAATATGAACTTCAAAAACATGGTTTGGTTCATCAAAGCGATATCTTACTTTGTGCTGCTACGAAGCCTTGGTAATTTTTTTTTTGTTATAAGAATATTTCTTT
>NC_090878.1:20581852-20586852 GCF_036669935.1 Montipora foliosa
AAAAGGTAATAAAGCAAGCATTCTGATTGGTCAATGAACAAAGTAGTTCACAGATAGCCAATCAAATCATTTGTTTTCAAATCAAGCGCGCGCCCTGGATGGCGCAATTATGGCGCAATTTTTCCTTGATTCCGTGATACGCGTGCGTTTCTTCTGCTTAACCATCTCAAATTTTTTCATGTATATTATTAATAAGTAATCACATGATTTGTCTCGTGCAATTTGGAATAAATAAGCACTTGTGAATTTTTTCAAAGACTACAAATTGCACTCGCCATACGGGCTCGATGTCATTAATCCTTCGCTAGAATGAAGTTTGCGGCAACCAATTTTTGCGGCGGGTATTGACACTGAGAAATTTCCGCCGGGAACTAATTTTTGTGGTTTTCTTTTCAAGCAGCAAAACTATATGCAACTTCTATCACTCTTTGGTAAAAAACAGACAGATGAAATATAAATATTCAGTTAAATATTACAACAAAATTAAAAAAACGAAAGGCGTAAGTTTCTTGGCTAAAAAGTACGTTGTTCAACTCTAAGAGTGACGAACATTCTTCATTCATTATAAACAAGAACCTTGACACAAAGTGATCACGTGCACCTTAGTGGTTGCCTAGCACGTGATTTTAAAGCAAGCAGCAAAACTATATTCAACTTCTATCACTCTTTGGTAAAAAAAACCCTCAATCATCGAGAACGGGTGGGGGAAATGTAGCATCCTGGGGACTTCAAAAAATAGTTAACGTGATCTTTTGATTGACTGCTTTGAGTTCGTTTCTTATGCCCCAGAGACTGGGAAAGTATTGACTTAACCTTTTATCGTTGCTCTTTGTTTGTAGCAAGCTCCAATTGCTTTTTCTCAATGCAAATATTAAAATAAAGGATCTTTTTGACCCCACTATGTGGATTAAAAGCCATTTTTAGTTATATTAACGGCAGTAAATTTTTACGGTTTTTAATTTGCTGGTGTTTTTTTTCCTCTGGAACTTATTTTAGCAGAGCAAGTACTATCCACAAAATCCGCAAAAATTAAACCTCGCGAAAAAAAAAAGCTACACCGTAACTCCCGGGTTTGCAAAACCATTTGGTGCAAACGTAAACCGAAAAAAAATGACCTGTAATCATGCAGATGAGACTGAAAAGAAGAGAAATTATGAAGCGGAACCAACATGTTCAGTCCTTCCTTAGTGTGTGGCATAAACGTTTGCTCAGTGCAACTCTAGACATGCATGACATGCAGGAAAATGTCCGTGAGAGCAATTTGCAGTTAAGTTTTTTTGCGGACTATTTTAGTTAAAGGGGCTATGTCACGTTATTTTTGGGTGTTTCGGAAAAATCTTAAGTTAATCACGAGTTTAAAACTCGAAAATGGTAATGTGGAATTGCTTTACCGATAAAAATGATCGTTAAGTCACAAACGAAATGGTTCTGAGAAAGAAACGACCTTCATCCAGGCGATTTGTGATAATTTGAAAAACGTCGGGCCGACTTTTTCCAAGATTACCCAAATGTAATCCGTTTCAATTTTGTACATTTATGTCCATCCATGCTTCTCTTTCCTTTTGCAGTATTTTTTTATGTCGTTCAACAGATTTAAGTTGTTCTTGCAATGTTTCATCCTGTTTTTTGGGCATTTTGGGAAAAAAGGAAAGGGAAGCAACATATCAAGTGTCTAGTCGTTCTAGCGCTAATTGGGGATACTGTAAACTGAAATTAACAATTAACGCAAATCAAATCGAGTGCTCTCATCACTGCGCCATCCCTGCACCCAAAATCATGGATTATATCATTTTGAGTGGCATAGCCCCTTTAAAAGCACTAACTGCCTCTATTTCAGCTTATTTCCAAAGCAGGAAGCAATAAGCTGCCACTAATTTGTATACTTAAGGAAAAAAAAGAGAGAGTTTCACTGACTAAGCCTCAAACGGGACACGACATTACAAAATAATTCAACTTGTGAACGTGTGAGCCAAAGGGACATTGCTAGCGTGACATGTGGTTAACCCCACCCCACAAACGGTCTACATCACCCCCCTCCACCCCCATCCCCCCCCCCCCCCCCACTTTAAAAAAATTACAGGAACGTTGCAGTTCAATACTACCCAACTCAGTGCCTTCTGTTTTTGTGTAACACGTACCACAGGCAACCCAGTTTACGCCCATGAAGCGTCTAGTTCAATTAGGTTTGCGATACTAATTAAAGCCAATGCCAGTCTTGGAACACATTTAAATTGCGCTAGTAGTATTTTTTTCGCTAAATTGCCTCACAGCCCTCCAAAAACACATTTTCAGTACCGCCGCTCTCGCCTTGTTTATTTGTCGCCTTCCTTCAAAAGATACCAACGTCACTCGTCCTCCATGGAAATTTTCCCTATTAAAGGGAGCTGGATTGCGTAACAACCCAATACATGTACATTGTATTGGGCTAATATAAGAGATAAATCCCACAAGCGGAGCACTTTTCTTTCCGAAACATTGGTGTTGTACTTCATTCCTGTCCTCTTGACCATGAATCTACGGAACAGGGCTTTTCCAAATCCTGACACTCATTTCCGTTCATGCCAAAAATTAAATGTCTAAGATACGAGCCAAACAATATGTCGACCTTCTGCCCTCGGACGGCGACATCTTTTAGACCACTTCATCCAGCACTTTAAACGGCAGTAACAACAAAATAGCGATACCTATACACGAATCAAATATTATATAAACTATTTACAAATATTACAACCACCAGATCAAGATTTTACGGCCGATGGAACGCGATGGAGCTTAACCTATCACGGATTACTATTTTTTGTATTTCTGAAGTGAACTTTTTATCATAGTAGGGGTGACAAATGGTACCTCCAAAATCTTCACACCTGCAAACTTTTCATCCAATCTCGAAACCTTGACAGTCTTTGCAAAGAGCCTCAAAGTCTAATATATATTGCATTTATTTTGGTGTGAAGTCTCGGATGTTTTGGTCTCGGCCTCTCAGTGAGTCTCTGATTTTCCCATTCGTCTCCCCTTATAATGCAAAACATAAGCAACGTTACAATGGCAGCCTAAACTATCTGGACTTTTGTAAGAGTACATACTTCAATTCGTTCAATTCAACCCCGCCCCCACCCCCCCTAAGAAAATTCCTTGATCCACCACTGAGTTGAAACGGGTTTTGATCGAATCCTGTTTGAAGGCACCTGAATTTTTTAGGTTTCCATGAGAGGCAACTGCTTCAATTGTCCATTGAAGTGTGAGGATCACTTTGAACACTCTTTTGTAGTAAATTTATCATTGCAAAGTGTTAAGGGCCAGAAAGTAAAGAGGAAAAAAACAAGGTGCTATTAACTTTCAGTATAGATCAAGAAAATAAGGTGAGTCAAATTATTGACTTCTCACTTGATCTAACGCAAGGCAATTTTCCTTATTAAAAGTGGAAAGTTCAGGAGTGAATGGCTTAACATTTTACCCCTACAGCCACTCAAAATCTATTTCCCCTTTAACACATTGACTCCTTGAAGCTACATGTAGACATAATAGATTTTACTCTGTCTAATGCCAAACAATTTTACTCATCAAATATTATGGGGGGGCAAGCACACCATTAGATATTATATAAAGTCCCATTTACACAAAGTAGGTTGTAAACTATCTGTTCCATATTGTTTTTATGAAATGGCTCCAAACCTGCTTTTTTTGGGTTTTGCCTATGGCCCCAAAATTGAAAAAAAAACGAGTCCAGACCCCTTTTTGTGGGTCAAGAGAGCTGTGTAAACATGTCTCCGCTCCAACTCAAATAAAAATCTGGTCCAGACTCCGAAATTCAGCAGTATAAAGAGAGTGCCAGGAACGGTGCCTGAAGGCCAGTTTTATGATGAGTCAAACCAAATTGATGGCTGTGTAAACGGTAAAAAAAATTGGTCCAAACCACTTTTTAATCGGTCCAGACCCAGTGTTTTCTGTAGTGTAAATCGGCCTTTAGTGAGAATTGTACTATTGAATACAACACTATGATGGACTAGCATCCCATCCAGGGGGGAGTAGCAAATTACTCTCCCCTCTCCCTCCTCCTCCTGGGGCTCCCCTTTAGCTTGTGAGTTGATGCAAACTTTTCTTTTTCATAGCTAAAGAGAAATCTGTCTTCAGCATCATGTTCCTTTCAATAACTCTTTGATGGACATGATTGTTGACAGACTCGACAAGTACAACTCTGGAAAAGTAAGGTGAGTAATACATAAAATTGTAGCTGCAATGCTGTTGTGTGATTGTGAAAGTTTAAATTACTCTGGATAACTCTTTTAACTCTCTGTTTATGTTAACGAGAGGTTTTATGCTCAGTATTGCTATTATCATTGTTATTATTATTATTATTATTATTATTATTATTATTATTAGCTGGCTATATCACAGTGATTGCCACTGGAGTATCCCTTATCAGTGGGTAGTGACACACCACCTTAGCGTTCTTGGTTTCTTCGGAGAATTCCCACCGGCCCCATGGGTACAGATTTCTGTAATGTCTGGATACTTAGACCAACACACAGGTTTTCCAGGTACTTCTGTAGGTTGGTAGAGAAAGTACCAAGAGTTCCAATCACAATAGGGTTGATTCTAACCTTACACAGTCGCCATAGTCTCTTTATTTCAAAAGCTAGGTCAATATATTTCTGCTCTTTCTCACGCTCCTTCAGGCAAATCTGGCTATCAACATGGCAAGCAACATTGACAAGGGGGCATTTGTTTGTTTCCTTGTCAATCAAGACGATGTAAGGCCTGTTATGCGACAATTTCCAGTCTGTCTGAATGGCAAAATCCCAAAGGCCTTGATTTCAGTCTCGTTGTTCTCTAGAACACTCTCCGGGGCGTGCTCAAACCACTTCCCTCCACTGTTGAATCCATACTGATTGTTATTATTATTATTATCATCATCATCATCATCATCATCATCATCATCATCATTAACCCAAAACTCTTGTGCTCCATACTAAATTGAGATAATTGCAATCCTTTCAATA
>NC_090878.1:20591852-20601852 GCF_036669935.1 Montipora foliosa
TGTTGACAAACAAATCTCATCTTCCCGTCATGCAGCTGAGGTTTGGAGATATCAGCCCCCCTAGCGAGCGTGGGTATCACACCCTGGGAAAACTGAGGTGCTATGGAATATCTACCAAATAAACGCATGCTTGACCTGTCAGTGTATTAACTTCTCAAAGATAACGACCTTAATGTAGCCAAATGTTAATCCGGCTTTAGATCACTTCATAGCACATATAGATAACAGTTTAACATAAGATTCTCTTACGAAAGCTACAATAGATAGCTATTGCATTGATCAAAGGGCCCTAAAGTGGTTTGACTATTATCTAAGTGATCTTCAACAGAAATGTCTGTAAATTTTGAGCTATCTGTTGTGCGTGGTGTGGCAAACAAAACCGAACGAATGTTTAAAATAGCTAGAAGGCTCACATCAGAGACTTGCTAGTACCGTTCGTTGGCCATTCACTTCCTATACAGATTAAAGGTCACAAAACAAATAGTGTTTCACACGTAATAATATACATGAAAAAATTACTCGATTCTGATTGGCTGACAGCAGTGCAGTTTTTCGGTAACACAGTGCAGAAAAGAGGTAATTGAATGCGAAAAAAGGTAATAAAGGAAGCATTCTGATTGGTCGATGAACAAAGAAGTTCACAGATAGCTAATCAAATCATTTGTTTTCAAATCAAGTGCGAGCCCTGGATGGCGCAATTATGGCGCAATTTTTCCTTGATTGCGTGATACGCGTGCGTTTGTTCTGGTTAACCATCTCGAATTTTTTCATGTATATTATTAATAAGTAATCACATGATTTGTCTCGTGCAATTTGGTATAAATAAGCACTTGTAAATTTTTTCAAAGGCTACACATTGCACTCGCCATACGGGCTCGAGCAATTTTGGTCGTCTTTAAAAAAATTTACTCGTGCTTATTTATTCCAAATTGCACTCGAAATCATGTGATTACCTTTACAAATCCTTAGGAGTCTACATAAATCAAAATTTGTCATGGTCCAAACATGTTAATGAGATTGCTAGGGTTATCTCATCTTGTATAGGTGCGTAGATGCCGCTTTCCTAGATTTTTTCGAGTTTTGGAAAAAGTGCTTTATTCTGTTATGCTGAAAACTTTAGTAGCTGTTTATTTGTCCCTCACAGAAATAAAGGTGTGCCACTTTTTCTTGACGTTGTCTGATGTTCCCATAAATGACGTTGCCGTGGCAACCGTGTTTTAACAGGCTGGTGGTGTCAAGCCAAATTTCATCACTTATAACAGCATTCTCTGCTTTATCCAGTTAAATCTCACATTCCCCGATCATTCGCTGTTAAGTTTTTCATCAATTGGCGAGTCTTAGAGGGTCATTTGACACCACAACGATCGTGAGGACAAAAAAACATACTTTTATAAACTGACCTCTATAATACTTCATATGTTTTCTATTAGAACGAAAGCACAAGTGTACTGAGTTACAAATTAACTTGTCCGAAAAATCACAACGCTTTATCATAGCCATTTCCAAACCACCTCCCTACGATTTTCCAACTTGCACCTGTCAATAGTTTATTGATTTTCAGCACTTCGGTACACAATACAGTGAAAGCTGAACTTATTTCATGAGAAACGAAAACATTTTGTAACAACTGTAATGATTATGCATTCTACGACGATGCAATAATGTGAATGTATTTAAGACGAAATCCGATAGAAAATCGAGCAATTTCAGTTTTTAGTGGACAAAAATCTTGTACCAGAATAATTTTAAGTATTTTACAGTCCTTTTTACATTTCCTGAAAGCTAAAGATATAAACATTTGCCTGAAATAACACCGAAAACAATTTTCCATGGGAACGGGAAAAATATAATTTCAACGTTCAGAAAAATTGTGCAAACACAGGTAAAATTTCATCCTCAGTTTCATTTCACCAGTATTTCAAGTGTTTCTTACGAAGTTCAACACTGAGTTGTTTTTGACGTCTGGTGTTGCTAGAAATGATTTTTTTTTGAGAAGATATTTAAAACAGTCGTACAGAAGTTTGCAATACGATGTTTATAATCTTAATTTAGACTCAGTTCGAGTTAGCGAGGGAGGTCGAGTTACCAGGGTTCTACTGTATTCTCAAAGTTAAACACACAAAATAAAGTTAACGACGGGAGAAAGGCTTCAATAAATAAAATTTCATGATTGTGCAAATTGTATTAAGACGAAACAGGTGCGAAAACAGTACGAGGACCGTAAATCTTCACACCAAACACTTTGTGACGCTTTATGAGAGACACCTCGCATTAGAATGCGAGTATGATCTTCTTTTTTCCACTTTTTCCGTGTCGGTAAAAGTCTTGCCTGTCACTCCCCTGCTAAGTGGTGTCTTTGGGCATAGAGTCTTCTGTCCGTATTTTGTTAGGTTTGAGGGGGTTGGGGTAATGCGTAGATTTCTCTGGTGCACACAGGAGAACATTTAATTAACCTGCAATGGCATCGAAAGTCATTGTAACGCGATTGGCGTTTTAGTGCATCTTTAAACAAAATATACCCTTATGGAGCTTAAGAATGGAACGACAATTGGATAAACAAGACAGGCGGTGAAAAATAAATATTTGAAATCTTTACAGCGAAGAGTAATGATCTTCGACGACAATTTCATTTTTCGCCTTTGGATATCAAGTGACCTTTGTTTCTAATATTTTACCAACTTGGTATTATATACAACACTGAAATCAAATGGCAATTATTTTTATGGATTTAACAAACATTGAAGGAATCGAATGCCTTGAATGCATCACAGTGTTTAGTGAAGTCGCATCTAAGTTGTCTGGCCGCTCAACTCTGCACAGTGTTAAGATAAAAAAAAATTGGAAATGTGACAGTAACGAATTATTCGAAAGAAAGCTTGTTGCCTCTTTTGTGCTTCATTATTTAAGCCCCGGCCAAACTATCGAACAAAGTTGGATTCAACCAACACTCCAACTTTGTTCGACCCAACATTGTTCGACCGTTTGGCCACCCATGTTGGAAGACGTTCGTCCAACAATTTCTGTTAGATCAAGTGTTGGATAGAGTTTGCTTGTGATCGAACATTACGCCCAACAATTCTGCTCGACGCAACAATGTTGCAGTGTTTTGCCGCTCGTCTAACAAAGTTGTGTCCTACTAAACCAATCACGAATCGCTTTCTCATTCTCATCACCTCCTAATCATGGATGTATCTTGCAGTAAACATACCCTTCCATAAAAAGGAGGCAGTGTGGCCCAGTGGTTAGGGCGCTTGCCTTGAGACCCAGAGATCCCGGGTTCAAGACCCGCTCTGACCACTCAATGAATTTGTTTCCTGGTAGTCCCTGGTTCAACTTCCCAGCTGCACTTGTAAATACAAAAATTTGGTTTTATCAACGGAGTTGATAATGCAAATTGGCCACCGTACAGAGATTCTAAAAGCTGACGTTTCGAGCGTTAGCCCTTCGTCAGAGCGCGGATTCGCTCTGACGAAGGGCTAACGCTCGAAACGTCAGCTTTTAGAATCTCTGTACGGTGGCCAATTTACATTATCAACTCCGTTGATAAAACCAAATTTTTGTATACTACTTCCCCACCGACGCAGCACCACAATTTCTTTAGAAACTACCCCTTCATGCACTTGTAAATAGCCGACTGGTTTGCCTCTGGCCAGTTGGGATTCTTAAGAGTTGTTGTTGTTGTGTTCTGTTGTTTCGTTGATTGTGTTTCATTGGCCCTGAAAAGCCCCTATAGGGAGCGGTCAATTAAGTATGTATTGTATTGTATGTATACAATACCCTACACGTTGTCTTAACCATTCTTTGCCTTTTCCTCGTTTGAATCGGTCATTTCTGTCCTCCAACAGCGCCGGTAGCATAAACGCTACAAGCGCTATTCGTTTCAGTTTTAGCGCCAACTTGAACTTGAATCAGTTTCGTCAAGCAATGTTGGATAGTGTTTTCCCACTACCTCAACATTTACATCGAACAATGTTGCATGTTGGATCCAACTTTGTTTGATAGTTTGGCCAGGGCTTTACGGTCAAGGTTCTTCCGAAAAGGGTTTGGTGTGAACTGTCATACTGAAATTTATTTAACTGCTGTTATGTTTCTTGTTTACACGCACGTAATTGAAATTGGAAGGGTTTTTTTTGCCCCTAATAGCAGATATTTTGTTTGTTTCAATAAATTTTACGGTGGAAAAGGTTTTTGTGACATTTTTTCGTTCAAATGAACTACCAAAAATAAAGCTTTTTAACGACCTTATTAAGTACAATATTTTTCGTAATTTAAAAATTTGCAAGAATTATTTGAAAGAAAGCTTGTTGTCCATTTTTTTTCTTCATTATTGAAAGAAATGGTTCTTCAGTGAAGGGATTGATCAACATTGTTCCAAGTAACAGTCCGGTCTCGGATCAATAACCCGACAAAGAAGGCTTCCGAACCCGACAGATGAAATATAAATATTAAGTTAAATATTACAGCAAAATTAAAAAAACGAAAGACGTAAGTTTCTTGGCTAAAAAGTACGTTGTTCAACTCTAAGAGAAACGAACATTCTTCACTCATTATAAACAAGAACCTTGACACAAGGTGATCACGTGCACTTTAGTGGTTGCCTAGCACGTGATTTAAAATCTCTTCCATTGAAATGGTCACACTTAAGGCCGTCCCCCGCTGCATCATTCAACTGGTAGAAAGGATTAATGGGTTGCTCGAATAGCCCTATGTAGGGATTTCCTTTTCTACTTTCGCGAGCCTCTCGCAAGTGGTGACACGCGTTATAGAAAGGCCAACAAATCGCAAGATGTGAATTTTTTTTTCAAAGAAGAAAACAACCAATACAAACACAGCTTTTGGGGCTAGGGGTCTTTTTTTTTCTTTTGAAGCGCGCGTGATAAAGAGTTCTTCCCAATGTCCTCCGCCCCATTCCCTTTGCGTTGTTTCGCTTTCTCGGAAGCACTCAACCGTCACCTGCGCACTTTAAAAGAACCACTACCTTAACACGTCATGCTAAACATTTTAAATGGCATTGTCACACTTCAGAGTTTCACGTACTGAATAAAGAACTCGATCCGGAGTTGAGGTGAACTGGTTTGGCCACTAATACTCGCGAGACAAGTGAACCTATTCAAAGCAGACAGTTTTCTCAGTGAAATTAAAGACTGAATTTGCTGGCTCGTTAAGCCTGGTTTTCACTAACGGCGCACGCAAGCATAAGAGCGTTTCTTTTACCTTAAAAATGGGGTTGACACAAGCAGAAGCTCAAGCACAAGAACGAGGATCAAAATTTTCCATTTCCTTGTGTTTGCGGTTATGCTAGCGTTCGCTTGCGTTGTGTGAAAACGAAACACAGCATAAGCACAAGGAAATTTGCTACGTCTGGCCAATAGGCCAGTTTCGTATTCTAACGATTGGACTGGATCTAGCATGAAATGGAGGCTAATGCGGGAAATTAATTAGCATTTAAAAAGATTTGCCCGCATTAGCCTCCATTTCATGCTAGATCCAGTCCAGCCGTGAGAATTCGAAAATGGTCTATTTAAAAAGCACTCGTTCCAGATTCTCTGCGTCTGAGCATTTGAGGCCATGTTTGATTTTTATGCGTATGTCGACGTTTTATATTCACTAAGATAAGCAATTTATGCTTGTGCCTGGTCTTGCGTCTCCAGTGAAAACCAGGCTTAAATGGCTGTTATCATGCAAAATATACACATTCGAGAGTTCGGAAAAAGACAAGCGACTTATTGATTTTAATTAACATTATTTTCATACAGTTATTTAAGGGTGGAATTGATTTGTCAATTTCATGTACATATATTATGAACTGAATAAGTGGTCCACAGTTCTAAATTACTTTATGCAGTTTTATTTGCATAAACTTGTTTGCACAACTACCATATCACTTTTAAAAAAAATCAGAAAATTTCCACAGCAAAGCTTCAAGATAACATTCGGGAACAAACACAGGGAACGAACGTAACAATTCATTTCCTAATCAAGTTTAAATTTCTTGATTTTTACTTTTCTCCTTTTTTTTGGGAACCCTTTCGATTCACAAGAGATCACAACAACCACTGGATCACGAAGAACTTTTTGCCCAATAAGAAAAAAGTATCTATTTTTGCATTGTGCACGTGACCGGAAACGAGCTTTTGTATTTTCTGTCCCGGAAAATACAATCACACGGTGGGCATGTTGAGTCCCGAGGGATTTAAAGCTTTTGTTTTTGCGCATGCACCGAAACTCGTTCCCAAACATTTCAACTCGAGGCTTGGGGTACGAAATCTATATGGCCGCCGCGCGAATAAGGCGCATTGCATGACTCATAGACTCACCTTAGGCGTTATTGTTATGTAATTTTCCTGATAATGCCAAGGAAACGTAATAGTTTTTGTCTAAATAGCACCAAAAAACCTGTTCAGTGTCGTTTTACCAGTCCTGATCCAAATTGGTTCCCGTCGCCGTTGTCGTTGCTTAAGCTCCCTAATATGTCACAGATTACGTCAAAATGTGGTAAGAACAAAAAAGTCGCAAGCACAGCGATAGCCGAGTGTGTCACTGATGTTCTCACCACATTTTGACATGTTCTGTGATATACTGAACTGACACACGGCAACATAGAATCTATTTGTTTTATATATGTATCATAAAGAATTAAGACTTTTTGCTGACGTCAGCTCAGTATGCATCCGTCCTCAAATAGATCATAGTTGAGAACCAATCAAAGTGCGTGCATCATTGAGCTTATCATATAACACTCGCTTAAGCTAAATACAGATGGCAGTGCCTTGGGCATCCTTGCTTCGCTAACACTGCAGATAGTAGGCATATGTCTGTGCATTACATAGCGGTAATTCAGAACTAAGTAAAAACACATTTTATAACCAGAAAACCTTCAGGAAAAAATCTTGACATATACAGCTACCATCCAGTACTTTTTTTACATCACGTTGTGAATCACTCACTTGAAAAACTCGTTTACAACGAAGGCCATTGCTCATTTTACCCGACAAATAGGGTCCAATATACATCATCAGCTATCATACTATGCTTCCGATTTGTCTAAAACTCTAAGCCGGAAAACCTACTTTAGGCACCTTAAATTTCTTATCTTATATGCACAAAACATCACTAATGGACTTGAGAATTGTGTTATGCTTAGCTTTGTACATTATGACTAAAGCATCTTGAAAAATGCAAACGTCTTGGCATACCAGTCCCAACTAAGGAGTTCCTCTTCATGTGTGCAGCTGAGTTGTCTTTTGACAGGCGAACAAGCTCTTGGAACCACTTCAGCTTATTATTCTAAGAAGTTCCATTCAGTTTCTAAATGGCGCCAAAAAGCGTCCTTTGATCCTTACAGTCACAAAAGCTATGAAGTAAGAATCTGCTTCATTATTTTCATTTTCAAGCAATTGTGCATTGCATTGCATTGGACACTTCCTTACTCTCCATGTTTAATGGATCAAACTGCTGAACAAGAAACCGCCAGGTTACATAACTCCAACCTCTAACAATTTCCGCTTTCACCACGAAGTAGGTATCTTCGTTCGAAAAGTAAAATGGGTGGACTTCACCAAACTTCATGAGATTGTAGGTGTCTTCATCAGAGGTAAACTCATCATGCGTTTTGTCTTGGACGTTGATTTTTCCATGCCACCTTTGCTGAAGGGGAACTGGATGGTTAAAAATGGACAATGCAATCTCAACTACCCTCGCATCTTTTGCGAGCCAATGCCAGTCCGGGAACACATTTAAACTGCGCTAGTAGTATTTTTTTCGCTAAATTGCCTCACAGCCCTCCAAAAACACATTTTCAGTATCGCCGCTCTCGCCTTGTTTATTTGCCGCCTTCCTTCAAAAGATACCAACGTCACTCGCACACCAGCTGCTCTCACTCGTCCTCCATAGAAATTTTCCGTATTAAAGGGAGCTGGATTGCGTAACAACCCAAGACATGTACATTGTATTGGGCTAATATAAGAGATAAGCAGTTTTCTTTCCGAAACATTGGTGTTGTACTTCGTTCCTGTCCTCTTGACCATGAATCTACGGAACAGGGCTTTTCCAAATCCTGACACTCATTTCCGTTCATGCCAAAAATTAAATGTCTAAGATACGAGCCAAACAATACGTCGACCTTCTGCCCTCGGACGGCGACATCTTTTAGACCACTTCATCCAGCACTTTAAACGGAAGTAACAACAAAATAGCGATACCTATACACGAATCAGATATTAGATAAACTATTTTCAAATATTACAACCACCAGATCAAGATTTTACGGCCGATGGAACGCGATGGAGCTTTACCTATCACAGATTACTATTTTCTGTATTACAGAAAATGACGCCGAAGAAAGCGCTCTCCCGCAATGACTCATGGTTGACAGTGTCCCTTTAAGTTTCCTATATTTACAGACGCACGGCAACATACAATCTATTTGTTTTATATATGTATCCTTTTTGATGACGTCAGCTATGCATTTGTCCTCAAATAGATCACAGGTGAGAACCAATCAAACGGCGTGCATTATTGACTTTATTATAAAATACTCGTTTAATATAAATACAGAGAGTAGTGCCTTGGGTATCCTTGCTTCACTTATACTGCAGATAGTAGGCATATGTCTCTATTTCTTTGAATATTAATACCTCGGTAATCTAATAACTTGCACTACACAGCGGTAATTCAGAACTAAGAAATAACACATTCTATCATGCTAACCAAAACCTTCAGGAAAAATTCTTGACATATACAGCTACCATTCAGTACTTTTTTCACATCACGTTGTGAATTGCTCACTTGAAACACTCGTTTACAACAGCCGCTGCTCATTTTACCCCACAAATAGGGTCCAAAATACATCATTCTATACTTCCGATTTGTCTCAAACTCGGAGCGGGAAAATTTACTGTTTAGGCACCTTGAATTTCTTATCGTACTTGCACAAAATATCACTAATTAATGGGCTATTAAAAGAATAACGTTATGCTTAGCTTTGTACATTACGACTAAAACATCTTGAAAGATGCAAACTTGGCATACCAGCGCCAACTAAGGAGTTCCTCCGTCATACTACTCCAGCTTATTATTCTAAGATTATTCTAAGACATTTCATTCAGTTTCTAAATGGCGTAAAAAACGTCCTTTGATCCTTATAGTAACAAAAGCTATGAAGTGAGACAAGTTTAAGACTCCGCTTCAGGTTTATTTTCATTTTTAAACTATTCTGCAAAAGCATGCCAGTGATTTGCATCAGTTTCCCATGCACTGGACCCTTCCTTACTGTTCCATGTTTAATGGATCAAACTGCTGAACTAGAAACCGCCAGGTTCCAATATAACTTGGAAACCAACACTTAACAATTTCTGCTTTCACCATGAAGTAGGTATCTTCTTTCAAAAAGTAAAATGATGGGACTTCGCCATACTTCATGAGATTGTAGGTGTCTTCACCGTTGGTAAACTCATCATGCGTTTTGTCTTGGATGTTGATTTTTCCAGGCCATGGATGCTGCCAAATATTAATGGACAATGCAAACTCAAACACCTTCGCATCTCTTGTTGGCGGTTCCATATTGCCACTCGCGTCTCCGTTTAGATAAAGAACAAAGAGCTTCAACAAAGGAATTCGGAATCCTTCGGGGTGAGACGAACGAGGTGGTACGTTAACAAATCTGAAGTGATCATTGGATTCCTTGACATTCTTCAAAACCACTTTGATGGGGAAGTCAGTTTCATTCACAAATTGAATCTAATCACGTGGCCCGATCACTCGTGTCGTCGTCCTCTTTAAAAAGTTTCCAGGAGGAATTTGGTGCCTGTCATCTAGTTCTATCTTCACTGACTGGCGAGAGACGCACTCGGCTGCAGTTTCAACTGTCGGCATATCAGGCATTTGCGTTAAGCCTAGGCCGTTCTCACCGCTTCTACGACGCTTTTGTCTGACAACCGTCGACTCAAAGCCAGGATCTTCATCAGTTTTCCACCCTCACAAGAAAGACTTCCAAGAAATT
>NC_090878.1:20608296-20643296 GCF_036669935.1 Montipora foliosa
TTAAGGGGATCTGTGATCTCTGTTGTCTGGCTGTTTGTATTGATTTGTACTCAACTCCGCTGCACAGGTCGTTCAGGTAAAACAAAATAACTTGCGAAAATGTGACAGCCAAGAATTTATTCAAAGAAAGCTTGTCGTCTATTTCTTGCCGTTCATTATTCAAGGAAAAGGTTCTTTCATTGGAAAGGGTTTGATTCTGAAATTTATTTTGTTGAAATGGACACGGATTGGAGTTTTCTCGTCTTCACGCCGGTAATGAAATAGGGACGGTGTTTTGCCTGTAATAGCAAATATGTTTTTGTTTAGAAAAATATTTCGCTGGAAAAAGGTGTCGGCGACTTTATGAATTCATCAATGTTGTGTAATACTGCCAAGCTCTAACTGGATAGTCTTTATGGCAATAGTAAATCATTTCGTGTCAAAATGAGGTTAGCGTCTTTCTGTATGTGTTAACCTTAATTAAATATACCATGGCGGCCTCGTATGTACCGTCTGCCGCAAACTTGATTTCCACTCTTCAAAATTACATCCAGAACCTACAACTTACCAACACCCACCCTTTTTGACGTTAGAATAATCTTTATCTAGAATGAATGTTCTTGTCTGTCTGTGGTGCTGATACTGACGATTCGGGAAACATTTTGTGAAAAATATTTATAACGGGTACCACGCGTAACTTGATCGCCCGAACTTGCCGGTTATGCATAACATCCACTTGGCCTTTTGACGTACCATTGAAAAAAACTGGTAAATATTCGCGGACTGGTCGATTTCTCTGAAACTTGAAAGGATGATTGCTAACGAATATAACTAAACTAAAAACTCCTGAGTTAAGCATGAGAATTCGACGAAGAGGTAAATGCGACTAAATTGTTGTGTGCTTTGCTGTTTTGTGATTTGATTGTTGTGCAAATTTGACAGAGAATATTAAATTATGAAAAAAAACTACGGATAGCTCGTTAAAAAATCTTTATTTTTAGCAGTTATTTGAACATAAAAGATGCAACGCATGACGAGAGATAACATTTTCTTAATATTAATCTTTATAGAAGAAAAGTTTCGCGGGAATCGGGACGCGATGAAAATGAGTTAACAAATTTGCATACCTGCGTTGAAATGTGATACGCGAGGAGACAGGAATTTTATCTCTGACGACAAATGATTTTGCCACTGAAGTGTAAAATGAAGTTTATTTGGGAAGCCGACAATATTTTACTGGCTAGTGCGAAGATTGTTTACAAGAAACTCACGCTTTTTTGTGAATTTTGAGTGTCATGAAATTACATCATTTGCGTGATATATACCAAATATACCAAAGCTTCAAAAACTAGAAGACAATGGGACAGGACATTACGAAATATTAAAGGTGTGAACGTGTGAGCCAAAGGGCCTCTGCTGGCGCGACATGCGGGTGACCATCAAATGGTCTTAACGACCCCCCCACTTGAAAAAATTTAGTGCCTTCTGTCTTTGTGAAACACATACGAAAGGCAACCCAGTGTACGCCTTATGGAACGTCTAGTTTAAATTAGGGTTTCGAAAGCAACATGACATCAGTGGCAAATGATCAACGTACTGCTGGTATCAGTATTCTAAAGATAAGGTAGGTTTTGCGTTTTTCAATTTTTCCTTAGTAGCTTCAGGTTTAAAAATCTGTTTTCAGTTATTCATCCACACAAATTTTGCGTAAAACCTCACGGGCAAATTCCCGACACGGGGGAAAAAGCGGCATAAACTTTAAACGATACTTTATCCGACAGAAAATGTACTTAAGTTAGTAAACTGGGCCACTTCGTAAGCTCACCTTTCTTTTTCTTGGGCATAAGTTACTCCCCTCACTCATCCACTTTCTATTTCTAAAGAAAAAAAAAGATAAATTTCCATCATTGGCGACAGTTGTAGTTGTAATTGAAAACGTTTTGACACCTGATCCTTGTCCATAATCTATTTTATTTAAGATATGTTTTTACTTTACAAGTTTTTTCGTAAACTTGGCAGGCAAAAATGGCATTCAAAAACGTAAATTCAAATCAGATTCAGTGTAAACGGGGAAATCAAACGGACAAACACCACCTTTTAACTTACGACGCTATATTTAAACTGGTAGCCGAGTATAATTTTTAGCCAATATCGTATGTAAAGCTTCACCATCACCATTCCTGACACCAGAATGTTCAGCTTTCTAGATAAATGCCGTTTTTCCTAAAGCATCTCTTACTCCTTTTTCAAGGATAATTTCCTTAACGTTGGATTAATTTATAATTTAGTTTATAATAAGGCGATGGAAAAAAAATTTGATTACCTTGTTTGCAGCCATAGACTTCTACTCTCATTGATATGTGGCTGTGCCAAGTGGCAGGTCGGAATCGTATGTAACGCGCCACGATTGGATTTTTTAGTTTGTGATAGATGATTGAATTTTGATCGCTATTTGCAGTAAATTCCTAAATGGGAAAAAAAGATGACATATAGTGATTAACAGAACGAAAATTTTTGCTGACTGGCTAAAGAATTCATGATCCAAAGCACAAGAAATGAGAGATACAAGGAAGAAAAGTCCACCGCGTGTTGATAATGTACACATGATATCCAATCAATAAAAACTGGAAGTTTGAGTAGGAGATTTGAAAAATGGAGGAAAAAAGTGTCCTTGGTAGGGAATGTTTGAATGGGGAATGACAACACCTATCTGGCAACGTCAGAACGCTTGGAAGCCTACTACACTGGAAGACGTACTTCAGAAATTGATACAAACCGCAACAAAATGTTGTTTCCAGTGTCGCGTTTCCTTAAGGACCTGTCTCGTGGACGTAGTGGGGATTTATATTAAAATAAATAAAGAAAAAAACAAAACAAAACAGAAGGCAAGTATTTCCTTCAGAGCACGTTTTGACGAATTGCTTATCATCACATCTTACCTTGTCAACGGTCTGTCCTTGTACCCTGTAGTATCGGAAGGTAACTCCATCGTTACTGTATTGAAGTTTGTACTTTGTAACCCATTGGTTACCCTGATTCCTTCCTTGTGAAGCTACAGCCGTCACTTTAGTGTAGGATGCTTGCAGATCAATCTGCAACCATTGATTCTTATCGTTTTTTCCTTGCTGACCAGGCACCTTGTTTTATTCCTGACTTTTGGAAGTTTAGTCTTCCCTGGATGGCGGCGTGATTAGGTCCCACTCAGAAGACGCTTGTATTTGCGCATCTTTGATTGCGCCAAATTCCATGCCAAAAGGTTGTTGACATTCTGGTTTTCAAATTGAGATAAAAAGTTGTGATCAGAAACAGTCTTTGCATGTCCACATTCTTTGAAAGTAACAGAGCTACTTCAAGTCGTTAGAAAGTTAGTAGTAATGTCACTAGTTTAAATATAAAAACAGCAAATTAATACTGGAAATCGAACATTTCCGGCTCATTTAATGGAATTAACTTTTGTCTTTGCAGTAACTAACTGACTGAGATGGTTATGTAACTTGCAGATCACGGATAGAAAATTAAATTAAAGTTCCTAGATTCAACTATAAAGAAAACGATTTACAGATCGAACAATTCCTTAAACTCAGTAAAAGGGTTTCATCAAATAAACATCGCTTGCTTAAGTGCCATCTTCAGCGTCATCTTTGCGCCATTATGCACATCTAAGGCACTCTGGAAATTGCACCTCACCCTCAGTGTATCTCATTTACCTATACGTGGGATGCCATAGGCAGGTCATCCTGAAATGCAGCCGTGTTAGCTTCAACCGAAGTTGCATGAGGTTGTTACCCACGTGCTTGTTTTCATCTTAAAAGTTATTAAAACTTTTTAGATAAGGTTACTACTGAGATTGGTGGCATCTTAGATGACTTGATTTGGTAAATAAAAGACATATGATGTAGTAGTATTTGAAAACGTTTTGACACCTTAACCTTGTCCAGAATCTATATTACTTATCCTAAGTTTTACTTATCGAGCTTTTTCATTAGCTTGGTCGGCACTAAGGGCATTCAAAAAGGGAAAATCAAATCAGAATCAGGGTCAACCGGGAAATATAACAAAAAAGCACCCTATTTTACCCTACAACGCCTTATCAAGTGGAGGGAGAATATAATTTTTAGCCAATCTTCGCATGTAAACCTGGACCATCACCGTTACTGACACCAGAATGCTCAGCTTTCAAGAAAAATGCTGTTTTTCCTTAATTGTCTCTACACCTTTTTTAAAAATATATTTCCACTTAACTTTGGAGGATTTAATAATTTTGTTTATTGTAGAGACGATCGAAAAAAAAATCATGTTACCTTGTTCACAGCCATAGACTTCTACTCTCATTGATATGTGGCTGTGCCAAGTGACCGGTCGGAATCGTATATAACGCGCCAGGATTGGATTTTTTAGTTTGTTATAGATGATTGAATTTTGATCGCTATTTGCAGTAAATTCCTAAAAGGAAAAACAAGATGACATATAGCGATTAAGAGAACAAAAATTTTGCTGACTGGCTAAAGAATTCATGATCCAAAGCACAAGAAATGGGAGATACAAGGAAGAAAATTCCACCGCGTGTTGATAATGTACACATAATATCCAATCAATAAAAACTGAAAGTTTGAGTAGGAGATTTGAAAAATGAGGGAAAAAGTGTCCTTGGTAGGAATGTTTGAATGGGGAATGACAACACCTATCCGGCACCGTCACAACGCTTGGAAGCTTACTACACTGGAAGACGTACTTCAGAAATTGATACAAACGGCAACGAAATGTCGCGTTTTTCTTACCTGTCTCGTAAAAGTAGTGGGGATTCATATTAAAATAAATAAAGAAAAAAAAACAAACAAACAGAAGGCTAGTATTCCTTCAGAGCACGTTTTGACGAATTGCTTATCATCACATCTTACCTTGTCAACGGTCTGTCCTTGTACCCTGTAGTATCGGAAGGTAACTCCATCGTTACTGTATTAAAGTTTGTACTTTGTAACCCATTGGTTACCCTGATTCCTTCCTTGTGAAGCTACAGCCGTCACTTTAGTGTAGGATGCGTGCAAATCAATCTGCAACCATTGATTCTTATCGTTTTTCCTTGCTGACCAGGCACCTTGTTTTATTCCTGACTTTTGGAAGTTTAATCTTCCCTGGATGGCGGCGTGATTTAGGTCCCACTCAGAAGACGCTTGTATTTGCGCATCTTTGATTGCGCCAAATTCCATGCCAAGAGGTTCTTGACATTCTGGTTTTCAAATTGAGATAAAAAGTTGTGATCAGAAACAGTCTTTGCATGTCCACATTCTTTGAAAGTAACAGAGCTACTTCAAGTCGTTAGAAAGTTAGTAGTAATGTCACTAGTTTTAAATAAGTAGACAGCAAATCAATACTGGAAAGCGACATTTCCGGCTCATTTAATGGAATTAACTTTTGTCTTTGCAGTAACTAACTGACTGAGATGGTTATGTAACTTGCAGATCACGGATAGAAAATTAAATTAAAGTTCCTAGATTCAACTATAAAGAAAACGATTTACAGATCGAACAATTACCTTAAACTCAGTAAAGGGTTTCATCAAATAAACATCGCTTGCTTAAGTGCCATCTTCAGCGTCATCTTTGCGCCATTATGCACATCTAAGGCACTCTGGAAATTGCACCTCACCTTCAGTGTATCTCATTTACCTATACGTGGGATGCCATAGGCAGGTCATCCTGAAATCCAGCCGTGTTAGCTTTAACCGAAGTTGCATGAGGTTGTTACCCACGTGCTTGTTCTCATCTTAAAATTTATCAAACCTTTTTAGATAAGGTTACTACTGAGATTGGTGGCATCTTAGATGATTTGATTTGGTAAATAAAAGACAGACGATGTAGTAGTATTTGAAAACTTTTTGACACCTTAACCTTGTCCATAATCTATATTATTTATCCTAAGTTTTTACTTCACGAGTTTTTTCAATAGCTTGGCCGGCACTAAAGGCATTAAAAAAGAGAAAATCAAATCAGAATCAGGGTAAACCGGAAAATATAGCGAAAAAGCACCGCATTTTACCCTACGACGCTTTATCAAGTGGAGGGAGAGTATAATTTTAGCCAATCTTCGCATGTAAACCTGGACCATTACCGTTACTGACACCAGAATGCTCAGCTTTCTAGATAAATGCTGTTTTTCCTAAATTGTCTCTACACCTTTTTTAAAATATATTTCCACTTAACTTTGGAAAATTTAATAATTTTATTTATTGTAGAGACGATGGAAAAAAATCATGTTACCTTGTTCACAGCCATAGACTTCTACTCTCATTGATATGTGCCTGTGCCAAGTGACCGGTCGGAATCGTATGTAACGCGCCAGGATTGGATTTTTTAGTTTGTGATAGATGATTGAATTTTGATCGCTATTTGCAGTAAATTCCTAAATGGGAAAAAAAGATGACATATAGTGATTAACAGAACGAAAATTTTTGCTGACTGGCTAAAGAATTCATGATCCAAAGCACAAGAAATGAGAGATAAAAGGAAGAAAATTTCACCGCGTGTTGATAATGTACACATGGTATCCAATCAATAAAAACTGGAAGTTTGAGTAGGAGATTTGAAAAATGGAGGAAAAAGTGTCCTTGGTAGGAATGTTTGAATGGGGAATGACAACACCTATCTGGCACCGTCAGAACGCTTGGAAGCTCACTACACTGGAAGACGTACTTCAGAAAATGATACAAACGGCAACGAAATGTTGTTTTAACTGTCCCGTTTCCTTACCTGTCTCGTACACGTAGTGGGGATTCATATTAAAATAAATAAAGAAAAAAACAAAACAAAACAGAAGGCTAGTATTCCGTTCAGAGCACGTTTTGACGAATTGCTTATCATCACATCTTACCTTGTCAACGGTCTGTCCTTGTACCCTGTAGTATCGGAAGGTAACTCCATCGTTACTGTATTGAAGTTTGTACTTTGTAACCCATTGGTTACCCTAATGCCTTCCTTGTGAAGCTACAGCCGTCACTTTAGTGTAGGATGCTTGCAGATCAATCTGCAACCATTGATTCTTATCGTTTTTCCTTGCTGACCAGGCACCTTGTTTTATTCCTGACTTTTGGAAGTTTAGTCTTCCCTGGATGGCGGCGTGATTTAGGTCCCACTCAGAAGGCGCTTGTATTTGCGCGTCTTTGATTGCGCCAAATTCCATGCCAAGAGGTTCTTGACATTCTGGTTTTCAAATTGAAATAAAAAGTTGTGATCAGAAACAGTCTTTGCATGTCCACATTCTTTGAAAGTAACAGAGCTACTTCAAGTCGTTAGAAAGTTAGTAGTAATGTCACTAGTTTTAAATAAGTAGACAGCAAATCAATACTGGAAAGCGAACATTTCCGGCTCATTTAATGGAATTAACTTTTGTCTTTGCAGTAACTAACTGACTGAGATGGTTATTTAATTTGCAGATCACGCAAAAAAAAAATTAAATTGAAGTTCCTAGATTCAACTATAAAGAAAACGATTTACAGATGGAACAATTTGCTTAAACTCAGGAAAAGGATTTCATCAAATAAACATTGCTTGCTTAAATGCCACCTTCATCGTCATCTTTGCGCCATTATGCACCTCTAAGGCACTCCGGAAATTGCACCTGACTTTAAGTGTAACTCATTTACCTATACGTGGGATGCCATAGGCAGGTCATCCTGAAATCCAGTCGTGTTAGCTTCAACCGAAGTTGCATGAGGTTGTTACCCATGCACGTGCTTGTTCTCATCTTAAAATTTATTAAACCTTTTCAGATAAGGTTACTACTGAGATTGGTGGCATCTTAGATGATTTGATTTGGTAAATAAAAGACAGACGATGTAGTAGTATTTGAAAACTTTTTGACACCTTAACCTTGTCCATAATCTATATTATTTATCCTAAGTTTTTACTTCACGAGTTTTTTCATTAGCTTGGCCGGCACTAAGGGCATTAAAAAAGAGAAAATCAAATCAGAATCAGGGTAAACCGGGAAATATAGCGAAAAAGCACCGCATTTTACCCTACGACGCCTTATCAAGTGGAGGGAGAGTATAATTTTTAGCCAATCTTTGCATGTAAACCTGGACCATTACCGTTACTGACACCAGAATGCTCAG
Organism: Montipora foliosa; assembly: GCF_036669935.1. NCBI lineage: Eukaryota > Metazoa > Cnidaria > Anthozoa > Scleractinia > Acroporidae > Montipora > Montipora foliosa. The sequence goes on from NC_090878.1 coordinate 20,616,386, forward strand.
CTTTCTAGATAAATGCTGTTTTTCCTAAATTGTCTCTACACCTTTTTTAAAAATATATTTCCACTTAACTTTGGAAAATTTAATAATTTTATTTATTGTAGAGACGATGGAAAAAAATCATGTTACCTTGTTCACAGCCATAGACTTCTACTCTCATTGATATGTGCCTGTGCCAAGTGACCGGTCGGAATCGTATGTAACGCGCCAGGATTGGATTTTTTAGTTTGTGATAGATGATTGAATTTTGATCGCTATTTGCAGTAAATTCCTAAATGGGAAAAAAAGATGACATATAGTGATTAACAGAACGAAAATTTTTGCTGACTGGCTAAAGAATTCATGATCCAAAGCACAAGAAATGAGAGATACAAGGAAGAAAATTCCACCGCGTGTTGATAATGTACACATGGTATCCAATCAATAAAAACTGGAAGTTTGAGTAGGAGATTTGAAAAATGGAGGAAAAAGTGTCCTTGGTAGGAATGTTTGAATGGGGAATGACAACACCTATCTGGCACCGTCAGAACGCTTGGAAGCTTACTACACTGGAAGACGTACTTCAGAAATTGATACAAACGGCAACGAAATGTTGTTTCCACTGTCCCGTTTCCTTACCTGTCTCGTACACGTAGTGGGGATTCATATTAAAATAAATAAAGAAAAAAACAAACAAAACAGAAGGCTAGTATTCCCTTCAGAGCACGTTTTGACGAATTGCTTATCATCACATCTTACCTTGTCAACGGTCTGTCCTTGTACCCTGTAGTATCGGAAGGTAACTCCATCGTTACTGTATTGAAGTTTGTACTTTGTAACCCATTGGTTACCCTGATTCCTTCCTTGTGAAGCTACAGCCGTCACTTTAGTGTAGGATGCTTGCAGATCAATCTGCAACCATTGATTCTTATCGTTTTTCCTTGCTGACCAGGCACCTTGTTTTATTCCTGACTTTTGGAAGTTTAGTCTTCCCTGGATGGCGGCGTGATTTAGGTCCCACTCAGAAGACGCTTGTATTTGCGCATCTTTGATTGCGCCAAATTCCATGCCAAGAGGTTCTTGACATTCTGGTTTTCAAATTGAAATAAAAAGTTGTGATCAGAAACAGTCTTTGCATGTCCACATTCTTTGAAAGTAACAGAGCTACTTCAAGTCGTTAGAAAGTTAGTAGTAATGTCACTAGTTTTAAATAAGTAGACAGCAAATCAATACTGGAAAGCGAACATTTCCGGCTCATTTAATGGAATTAACTTTTGTCTTTGCAGTAACTAACTGACTGAGATGGTTATTTAATTTGCAGATCACGCAAAGAAAATTAAATTGAAGTTCCTAGATTCAACTATAAAGAAAACGATTTACAGATGGAACAATTTGCTTAAACTCAGGAAAAGGATTTCATCAAATAAACATTGCTTGCTTAAATGCCACCTTCATCGTCATCTTTGCGCCATTATGCACATCTAAGGCACTCTGGAAATTGCACCTGACTTTCAGTGTAACTCATTTACCTATACGTGGGATGCCATAGGCAGGTCATCCTGAAATCCAGTCGTGTTAGCTTCAACCGAAGTTGCATGAGGTTGTTACCCATGCACGTGCTTGTTCTCATCTTAAAATTTATTAAACCTTTTTAGATAAGGTTACTACTGAGATTGGTGGCATCTTAGATGATTTGATTTGGTAAATAAAAGACAGACGATGAAGTAGTATTTGAAAACTTTTTGACACCTTAACCTTGTCCATAATCTATATTATTTATCCTAAGTTTTTACTTCACGAGTTTTTTCATTAGCTTGGCCGGCACTAAGGGCATTAAAAAAGAGAAAATCAAATCAGAATCAGGGTAAACCGGGAAATATAGCGAAAAAGCACCGCATTTTACCCTACGACGCCTTATCAAGTGGAGGGAGAGTATAATTTTTAGCCAATCTTTGCATGTAAACCTGGACCATTACCGTTACTGACACCAGAATGCTCAGCTTTCTAGATAAATGCTGTTTTTCCTAAATTGTCTCTACACCTTTTTAAAAATATATTTCCACTTAACTTTGGAAAATTTAATAATTTTATTTATTGTAGAGACGATGGAAAAAAATCATGTTACCTTGTTCACAGCCATAGACTTCTACTCTCATTGATATGTGCCTGTGCCAAGTGACCGGTCGGAATCGTATGTAACGCGCCAGGATTGGATTTTTTAGTTTGTGATAGATGATTGAATTTTGATCGCTATTTGCAGTAAATTCCTAAATGGGAAAAAAAGATGACATATAGTGATTAACAGAACGAAAATTTTTGCTGACTGGCTAAAGAATTCATGATCCAAAGCACAAGAAATGAGAGATACAAGGAAGAAAATTCCACCGCGTGTTGATAATGTACACATGGTATCCAATCAATAAAAACTGGAAGTTTGAGTAGGAGATTTGAAAAATGGAGGAAAAAGTGTCCTTGGTAGGAATGTTTGAATGGGGAATGACAACACCTATCTGGCACCGTCAGAACGCTTGGAAGCTTACTACACTGGAAGACGTACTTCAGAAATTGATACAAACGGCAACGAAATGTTGTTTCCACTGTCCCGTTTCCTTACCTGTCTCGTACACGTAGTGGGGATTCATATTAAAATAAATAAAGAAAAAAACAAACAAAACAGAAGGCTAGTATTCCCTTCAGAGCACGTTTTGACGAATTGCTTATCATCACATCTTACCTTGTCAACGGTCTGTCCTTGTACCCTGTAGTATCGGAAGGTAACTCCATCGTTACTGTATTGAAGTTTGTACTTTGTAACCCATTGGTTACCCTGATTCCTTCCTTGTGAAGCTACAGCCGTCACTTTAGTGTAGGATGCTTGCAGATCAATCTGCAACCATTGATTCTTATCGTTTTTCCTTGCTGACCAGGCACCTTGTTTTATTCCTGACTTTTGGAAGTTTAGTCTTCCCTGGATGGCGGCGTGATTTAGGTCCCACTCAGAAGACGCTTGTATTTGCGCATCTTTGATTGCGCCAAATTCCATGCCAAGAGCTTCTTGACATTCTGGTTTTCAAATTGAAATAAAAAGTTGTGATCAGAAACAGTCTTTGCATGTCCACATTCTTTGAAAGTAACAGAGCTACTTCAAGTCATTAGAAAGTTAGTAGTAATGTCACTAGTTTTAAATAAGTAGACAGCAAATCAATACTGGAAAGCGAACATTTCCGGCTCATTTAATGGAATTAACTTTTGTCTTTGCAGTAACTAACTGACTGAGATGGTTATTTAATTTGCAGATCACGCAAAGAAAATTAAATTGAAGTTCCTAGATTCAACTATAAAGAAAACGATTTACAGATGGAACAATTTGCTTAAACTCAGGAAAAGGATTTCATCAAATAAACATTGCTTGCTTAAATGCCACCTTCATCGTCATCTTTGCGCCATTATGCACATCTAAGGCACTCTGGAAATTGCACCTGACTTTCAGTGTAACTCATTTACCTATACGTGGGATGCCATAGGCAGGTCATCCTGAAATCCAGTCGTGTTAGCTTCAACCGAAGTTGCATGAGGTTGTTACCCATGCACGTGCTTGTTCTCATCTTAAAATTTATTAAACCTTTTTAGATAAGGTTACTACTGAGATTGGTGGCATCTTAGATGATTTGATTTGGTAAATAAAAGACAGACGATGAAGTAGTATTTGAAAACTTTTTGACACCTTAACCTTGTCCATAATCTATATTATTTATCCTAAGTTTTTACTTCACGAGTTTTTTCATTAGCTTGGCCGGCACTAAGGGCATTAAAAAAGAGAAAATCAAATCAGAATCAGGGTAAACCGGGAAATATAGCGAAAAAGCACCGCATTTTACCCTACGACGCCTTATCAAGTGGAGGGAGAGTATAATTTTTAGCCAATCTTTGCATGTAAACCTGGACCATTACCGTTACTGACACCAGAATGCTCAGCTTTCTAGATAAATGCTGTTTTTCCTAAATTGTCTCTACACCTTTTTTAAAAATATATTTCCACTTAACTTTGGAAAATTTAATAATTTTATTTATTGTAGAGACGATGGAAAAAAATCATGTTACCTTGTTCACAGCCATAGACTTCTACTCTCATTGATATGTGCCTGTGCCAAGTGACCGGTCGGAATCGTATGTAACGCGCCAGGATTGGATTTTTTAGTTTGTGATAGATGATTGAATTTTGATCGCTATTTGCAGTAAATTCCTAAATGGGAAAAAAAGATGACATATAGTGATTAACAGAACGAAAATTTTTGCTGACTGGCTAAAGAATTCATGATCCAAAGCACAAGAAATGAGAGATACAAGGAAGAAAATTCCACCGCGTGTTGATAATGTACACATGGTATCCAATCAATAAAAACTGGAAGTTTGAGTAGGAGATTTGAAAAATGGAGGAAAAAGTGTCCTTGGTAGGAATGTTTGAATGGGGAATGACAACACCTATCTGGCACCGTCAGAACGCTTGGAAGCTTACTACACTGGAAGACGTACTTCAGAAATTGATACAAACGGCAACGAAATGTTGTTTCCACTGTCCCGTTTCCTTACCTGTCTCGTACACGTAGTGGGGATTCATATTAAAATAAATAAAGAAAAAAACAAACAAAACAGAAGGCTAGTATTCCCTTCAGAGCACGTTTTGACGAATTGCTTATCATCACATCTTACCTTGTCAACGGTCTGTCCTTGTACCCTGTAGTATCGGAAGGTAACTCCATCGTTACTGTATTGAAGTTTGTACTTTGTAACCCATTGGTTACCCTGATTCCTTCCTTGTGAAGCTACAGCCGTCACTTTAGTGTAGGATGCTTGCAGATCAATCTGCAACCATTGATTCTTATCGTTTTTCCTTGCTGACCAGGCACCTTGTTTTATTCCTGACTTTTGGAAGTTTAGTCTTCCCTGGATGGCGGCGTGATTTAGGTCCCACTCAGAAGACGCTTGTATTTGCGCATCTTTGATTGCGCCAAATTCCATGCCAAGAGCTTCTTGACATTCTGGTTTTCAAATTGAAATAAAAAGTTGTGATCAGAAACAGTCTTTGCATGTCCACATTCTTTGAAAGTAACAGAGCTACTTCAAGTCGTTAGAAAGTTAGTAGTAATGTCACTAGTTTTAAATAAGTAGACAGCAAATCAATACTGGAAAGCGAACATTTCCGGCTCATTTAATGGAATTAACTTTTGTCTTTGCAGTAACTAACTGACTGAGATGGTTATTTAATTTGCAGATCACGCAAAGAAAATTAAATTGAAGTTCCTAGATTCAACTATAAAGAAAACGATTTACAGATGGAACAATTTGCTTAAACTCAGGAAAAGGATTTCATCAAATAAACATTGCTTGCTTAAATGCCACCTTCATCGTCATCTTTGCGCCATTATGCACATCTAAGGCACTCTGGAAATTGCACCTGACTTTCAGTGTAACTCATTTACCTATACGTGGGATGCCATAGGCAGGTCATCCTGAAATCCAGTCGTGTTAGCTTCAACCGAAGTTGCATGAGGTTGTTACCCATGCACGTGCTTGTTCTCATCTTAAAATTTATTAAACCTTTTTAGATAAGGTTACTACTGAGATTGGTGGCATCTTAGATGATTTGATTTGGTAAATAAAAGACAGACGATGAAGTAGTATTTGAAAACTTTTTGACACCTTAACCTTGTCCATAATCTATATTATTTATCCTAAGTTTTTACTTCACGAGTTTTTTCATTAGCTTGGCCGGCACTAAGGGCATTAAAAAAGAGAAAATCAAATCAGAATCAGGGTAAACCGGGAAATATAGCGAAAAAGCACCGCATTTTACCCTACGACGCCTTATCAAGTGGAGGGAGAGTATAATTTTTAGCCAATCTTTGCATGTAAACCTGGACCATTACCGTTACTGACACCAGAATGCTCAGCTTTCTAGATAAATGCTGTTTTTCCTAAATTGTCTCTACACCTTTTTTAAAAATATATTTCCACTTAACTTTGGAAAATTTAATAATTTTATTTATTGTAGAGACGATGGAAAAAAATCATGTTACCTTGTTCACAGCCATAGACTTCTACTCTCATTGATATGTGCCTGTGCCAAGTGACCGGTCGGAATCGTATGTAACGCGCCAGGATTGGATTTTTTAGTTTGTGATAGATGATTGAATTTTGATCGCTATTTGCAGTAAATTCCTAAATGGGAAAAAAAGATGACATATAGTGATTAACAGAACGAAAATTTTTGCTGACTGGCTAAAGAATTCATGATCCAAAGCACAAGAAATGAGAGATACAAGGAAGAAAATTCCACCGCGTGTTGATAATGTACACATGGTATCCAATCAATAAAAACTGGAAGTTTGAGTAGGAGATTTGAAAAATGGAGGAAAAAGTGTCCTTGGTAGGAATGTTTGAATGGGGAATGACAACACCTATCTGGCACCGTCAGAACGCTTGGAAGCTTACTACACTGGAAGACGTACTTCAGAAATTGATACAAACGGCAACGAAATGTTGTTTCCACTGTCCCGTTTCCTTACCTGTCTCGTACACGTAGTGGGGATTCATATTAAAATAAATAAAGAAAAAAACAAACAAAACAGAAGGCTAGTATTCCCTTCAGAGCACGTTTTGACGAATTGCTTATCATCACATCTTACCTTGTCAACGGTCTGTCCTTGTACCCTGTAGTATCGGAAGGTAACTCCATCGTTACTGTATTGAAGTTTGTACTTTGTAACCCATTGGTTACCCTGATTCCTTCCTTGTGAAGCTACAGCCGTCACTTTAGTGTAGGATGCTTGCAGATCAATCTGCAACCATTGATTCTTATCGTTTTTCCTTGCTGACCAGGCACCTTGTTTTATTCCTGACTTTTGGAAGTTTAGTCTTCCCTGGATGGCGGCGTGATTTAGGTCCCACTCAGAAGACGCTTGTATTTGCGCATCTTTGATTGCGCCAAATTCCATGCCAAGAGCTTCTTGACATTCTGGTTTTCAAATTGAAATAAAAAGTTGTGATCAGAAACAGTCTTTGCATGTCCACATTCTTTGAAAGTAACAGAGCTACTTCAAGTCGTTAGAAAGTTAGTAGTAATGTCACTAGTTTTAAATAAGTAGACAGCAAATCAATACTGGAAAGCGAACATTTCCGGCTCATTTAATGGAATTAACTTTTGTCTTTGCAGTAACTAACTGACTGAGATGGTTATTTAATTTGCAGATCACGCAAAGAAAATTAAATTGAAGTTCCTAGATTCAACTATAAAGAAAACGATTTACAGATGGAACAATTTGCTTAAACTCAGGAAAAGGATTTCATCAAATAAACATTGCTTGCTTAAATGCCACCTTCATCGTCATCTTTGCGCCATTATGCACATCTAAGGCACTCTGGAAATTGCACCTGACTTTCAGTGTAACTCATTTACCTATACGTGGGATGCCATAGGCAGGTCATCCTGAAATCCAGTCGTGTTAGCTTCAACCGAAGTTGCATGAGGTTGTTACCCATGCACGTGCTTGTTCTCATCTTAAAATTTATTAAACCTTTTTAGATAAGGTTACTACTGAGATTGGTGGCATCTTAGATGATTTGATTTGGTAAATAAAAGACAGACGATGAAGTAGTATTTGAAAACTTTTTGACACCTTAACCTTGTCCATAATCTATATTATTTATCCTAAGTTTTTACTTCACGAGTTTTTTCATTAGCTTGGCCGGCACTAAGGGCATTAAAAAAGAGAAAATCAAATCAGAATCAGGGTAAACCGGGAAATATAGCGAAAAAGCACCGCATTTTACCCTACGACGCCTTATCAAGTGGAGGGAGAGTATAATTTTTAGCCAATCTTTGCATGTAAACCTGGACCATTACCGTTACTGACACCAGAATGCTCAGCTTTCTAGATAAATGCTGTTTTTCCTAAATTGTCTCTACACCTTTTTAAAAATATATTTCCACTTAACTTTGGAAAATTTAATAATTTTATTTATTGTAGAGACGATGGAAAAAAATCATGTTACCTTGTTCACAGCCATAGACTTCTACTCTCATTGATATGTGCCTGTGCCAAGTGACCGGTCGGAATCGTATGTAACGCGCCAGGATTGGATTTTTTAGTTTGTGATAGATGATTGAATTTTGATCGCTATTTGCAGTAAATTCCTAAATGGGAAAAAAAGATGACATATAGTGATTAACAGAACGAAAATTTTTGCTGACTGGCTAAAGAATTCATGATCCAAAGCACAAGAAATGAGAGATACAAGGAAGAAAATTCCACCGCGTGTTGATAATGTACACATGGTATCCAATCAATAAAAACTGGAAGTTTGAGTAGGAGATTTGAAAAATGGAGGAAAAAGTGTCCTTGGTAGGAATGTTTGAATGGGGAATGACAACACCTATCTGGCACCGTCAGAACGCTTGGAAGCTTACTACACTGGAAGACGTACTTCAGAAATTGATACAAACGGCAACGAAATGTTGTTTCCACTGTCCCGTTTCCTTACCTGTCTCGTACACGTAGTGGGGATTCATATTAAAATAAATAAAGAAAAAAACAAACAAAACAGAAGGCTAGTATTCCCTTCAGAGCACGTTTTGACGAATTGCTTATCATCACATCTTACCTTGTCAACGGTCTGTCCTTGTACCCTGTAGTATCGGAAGGTAACTCCATCGTTACTGTATTGAAGTTTGTACTTTGTAACCCATTGGTTACCCTGATTCCTTCCTTGTGAAGCTACAGCCGTCACTTTAGTGTAGGATGCTTGCAGATCAATCTGCAACCATTGATTCTTATCGTTTTTCCTTGCTGACCAGGCACCTTGTTTTATTCCTGACTTTTGGAAGTTTAGTCTTCCCTGGATGGCGGCGTGATTTAGGTCCCACTCAGAAGACGCTTGTATTTGCGCATCTTTGATTGCGCCAAATTCCATGCCAAGAGCTTCTTGACATTCTGGTTTTCAAATTGAAATAAAAAGTTGTGATCAGAAACAGTCTTTGCATGTCCACATTCTTTGAAAGTAACAGAGCTACTTCAAGTCGTTAGAAAGTTAGTAGTAATGTCACTAGTTTTAAATAAGTAGACAGCAAATCAATACTGGAAAGCGAACATTTCCGGCTCATTTAATGGAATTAACTTTTGTCTTTGCAGTAACTAACTGACTGAGATGGTTATTTAATTTGCAGATCACGCAAAGAAAATTAAATTGAAGTTCCTAGATTCAACTATAAAGAAAACGATTTACAGATGGAACAATTTGCTTAAACTCAGGAAAAGGATTTCATCAAATAAACATTGCTTGCTTAAATGCCACCTTCATCGTCATCTTTGCGCCATTATGCACATCTAAGGCACTCTGGAAATTGCACCTGACTTTCAGTGTAACTCATTTACCTATACGTGGGATGCCATAGGCAGGTCATCCTGAAATCCAGTCGTGTTAGCTTCAACCGAAGTTGCATGAGGTTGTTACCCATGCACGTGCTTGTTCTCATCTTAAAATTTATTAAACCTTTTTAGATAAGGTTACTACTGAGATTGGTGGCATCTTAGATGATTTGATTTGGTAAATAAAAGACAGACGATGAAGTAGTATTTGAAAACTTTTTGACACCTTAACCTTGTCCATAATCTATATTATTTATCCTAAGTTTTTACTTCACGAGTTTTTTCATTAGCTTGGCCGGCACTAAGGGCATTAAAAAAGAGAAAATCAAATCAGAATCAGGGTAAACCGGGAAATATAGCGAAAAAGCACCGCATTTTACCCTACGACGCCTTATCAAGTGGAGGGAGAGTATAATTTTTAGCCAATCTTTGCATGTAAACCTGGACCATTACCGTTACTGACACCAGAATGCTCAGCTTTCTAGATAAATGCTGTTTTTCCTAAATTGTCTCTACACCTTTTTAAAAATATATTTCCACTTAACTTTGGAAAATTTAATAATTTTATTTATTGTAGAGACGATGGAAAAAAATCATGTTACCTTGTTCACAGCCATAGACTTCTACTCTCATTGATATGTGCCTGTGCCAAGTGACCGGTCGGAATCGTATGTAACGCGCCAGGATTGGATTTTTTAGTTTGTGATAGATGATTGAATTTTGATCGCTATTTGCAGTAAATTCCTAAATGGGAAAAAAAGATGACATATAGTGATTAACAGAACGAAAATTTTTGCTGACTGGCTAAAGAATTCATGATCCAAAGCACAAGAAATGAGAGATACAAGGAAGAAAATTCCACCGCGTGTTGATAATGTACACATGGTATCCAATCAATAAAAACTGGAAGTTTGAGTAGGAGATTTGAAAAATGGAGGAAAAAGTGTCCTTGGTAGGAATGTTTGAATGGGGAATGACAACACCTATCTGGCACCGTCAGAACGCTTGGAAGCTTACTACACTGGAAGACGTACTTCAGAAATTGATACAAACGGCAACGAAATGTTGTTTCCACTGTCCCGTTTCCTTACCTGTCTCGTACACGTAGTGGGGATTCATATTAAAATAAATAAAGAAAAAAACAAACAAAACAGAAGGCTAGTATTCCCTTCAGAGCACGTTTTGACGAATTGCTTATCATCACATCTTACCTTGTCAACGGTCTGTCCTTGTACCCTGTAGTATCGGAAGGTAACTCCATCGTTACTGTATTGAAGTTTGTACTTTGTAACCCATTGGTTACCCTGATTCCTTCCTTGTGAAGCTACAGCCGTCACTTTAGTGTAGGATGCTTGCAGATCAATCTGCAACCATTGATTCTTATCGTTTTTCCTTGCTGACCAGGCACCTTGTTTTATTCCTGACTTTTGGAAGTTTAGTCTTCCCTGGATGGCGGCGTGATTTAGGTCCCACTCAGAAGACGCTTGTATTTGCGCATCTTTGATTGCGCCAAATTCCATGCCAAGAGCTTCTTGACATTCTGGTTTTCAAATTGAAATAAAAAGTTGTGATCAGAAACAGTCTTTGCATGTCCACATTCTTTGAAAGTAACAGAGCTACTTCAAGTCGTTAGAAAGTTAGTAGTAATGTCACTAGTTTTAAATAAGTAGACAGCAAATCAATACTGGAAAGCGAACATTTCCGGCTCATTTAATGGAATTAACTTTTGTCTTTGCAGTAACTAACTGACTGAGATGGTTATTTAATTTGCAGATCACGCAAAGAAAATTAAATTGAAGTTCCTAGATTCAACTATAAAGAAAACGATTTACAGATGGAACAATTTGCTTAAACTCAGGAAAAGGATTTCATCAAATAAACATTGCTTGCTTAAATGCCACCTTCATCGTCATCTTTGCGCCATTATGCACATCTAAGGCACTCTGGAAATTGCACCTGACTTTCAGTGTAACTCATTTACCTATACGTGGGATGCCATAAGGAAGGTCATCCTGAAATCCAGTCGTGTTAGCTTCAACCGAAGTTGCATGAGGTTGTTACCCATGCACGTGCTTGTTCTCATCTTAAAATTTATTAAACCTTTTTAGATAAGGTTACTACTGAGATTGGTGGCATCTTAGATGATTTGATTTGGTAAATAAAAGACAGACGATGAAGTAGTATTTGAAAACTTTTTGACACCTTAACCTTGTCCATAATCTATATTATTTATTCTAAGTTTTTACTTCACGAGTTTTTTTTCATTAGCTTGGCCGGCACTAAGGGCATTAAAAAAGAGAAAATCAAATCAGAATCAGGGTAAACCGGGAAATATAGCGAAAAAGCACCGCATTTTACCCTACGACGCCTTATCAAGTGGAGGGAGAGTATAATTTTTAGCCAATCTTTGCATGTAAACCTGGACCATTACCGTTACTGACACCAGAATGCTCAGCTTTCTAGATAAATGCTGTTTTTCCTAAATTGTCTCTACACCTTTTTTAAAAATATATTTCCACTTAACTTTGGAAAATTTAATAATTTTATTTATTGTAGAGACGATGGAAAAAAATCATGTTACCTTGTTCACAGCCATAGACTTCTACTCTCATTGATATGTGCCTGTGCCAAGTGACCGGTCGGAATCGTATGTAACGCGCCAGGATTGGATTTTTTAGTTTGTGATAGATGATTGAATTTTGATCGCTATTTGCAGTAAATTCCTAAATGGGAAAAAAAGATGACATATAGTGATTAACAGAACGAAAATTTTTGCTGACTGGCTAAAGAATTCATGATCCAAAGCACAAGAAATGAGAGATACAAGGAAGAAAATTCCACCGCGTGTTGATAATGTACACATGGTATCCAATCAATAAAAACTGGAAGTTTGAGTAGGAGATTTGAAAAATGGAGGAAAAAGTGTCCTTGGTAGGAATGTTTGAATGGGGAATGACAACACCTATCTGGCACCGTCAGAACGCTTGGAAGCTTACTACACTGGAAGACGTACTTCAGAAATTGATACAAACGGCAACGAAATGTTGTTTCCACTGTCCCGTTTCCTTACCTGTCTCGTACACGTAGTGGGGATTCATATTAAAATAAATAAAGAAAAAAACAAACAAAACAGAAGGCTAGTATTCCCTTCAGAGCACGTTTTGACGAATTGCTTATCATCACATCTTACCTTGTCAACGGTCTGTCCTTGTACCCTGTAGTATCGGAAGGTAACTCCATCGTTACTGTATTGAAGTTTGTACTTTGTAACCCATTGGTTACCCTGATTCCTTCCTTGTGAAGCTACAGCCGTCACTTTAGTGTAGGATGCTTGCAGATCAATCTGCAACCATTGATTCTTATCGTTTTTCCTTGCTGACCAGGCACCTTGTTTTATTCCTGACTTTTGGAAGTTTAGTCTTCCCTGGATGGCGGCGTGATTTAGGTCCCACTCAGAAGACGCTTGTATTTGCGCATCTTTGATTGCGCCAAATTCCATGCCAAGAGCTTCTTGACATTCTGGTTTTCAAATTGAAATAAAAAGTTGTGATCAGAAACAGTCTTTGCATGTCCACATTCTTTGAAAGTAACAGAGCTACTTCAAGTCGTTAGAAAGTTAGTAGTAATGTCACTAGTTTTAAATAAGTAGACAGCAAATCAATACTGGAAAGCGAACATTTCCGGCTCATTTAATGGAATTAACTTTTGTCTTTGCAGTAACTAACTGACTGAGATGGTTATTTAATTTGCAGATCACGCAAAGAAAATTAAATTGAAGTTCCTAGATTCAACTATAAAGAAAACGATTTACAGATGGAACAATTTGCTTAAACTCAGGAAAAGGATTTCATCAAATAAACATTGCTTGCTTAAATGCCACCTTCATCGTCATCTTTGCGCCATTATGCACATCTAAGGCACTCTGGAAATTGCACCTGACTTTCAGTGTAACTCATTTACCTATACGTGGGATGCCATAAGGAAGGTCATCCTGAAATCCAGTCGTGTTAGCTTCAACCGAAGTTGCATGAGGTTGTTACCCATGCACGTGCTTGTTCTCATCTTAAAATTTATTAAACCTTTTTAGATAAGGTTACTACTGAGATTGGTGGCATCTTAGATGATTTGATTTGGTAAATAAAAGACAGACGATGAAGTAGTATTTGAAAACTTTTTGACACCTTAACCTTGTCCATAATCTATATTATTTATTCTAAGTTTTTACTTCACGAGTTTTTTCATTAGCTTGGCCGGCACTAAGGGCATTAAAAAAGAGAAAATCAAATCAGAATCAGGGTAAACCGGGAAATATAGCGAAAAAGCACCGCATTTTACCCTACGACGCCTTATCAAGTGGAGGGAGAGTATAATTTTTAGCCAATCTTTGCATGTAAACCTGGACCATTACCGTTACTGACACCAGAATGCTCAGCTTTCTAGATAAATGCTGTTTTTCCTAAATTGTCTCTACACCTTTTTTAAAAATATATTTCCACTTAACTTTGGAAAATTTAATAATTTTATTTATTGTAGAGACGATGGAAAAAAATCATGTTACCTTGTTCACAGCCATAGACTTCTACTCTCATTGATATGTGCCTGTGCCAAGTGACCGGTCGGAATCGTATGTAACGCGCCAGGATTGGATTTTTTAGTTTGTGATAGATGATTGAATTTTGATCGCTATTTGCAGTAAATTCCTAAATGGGAAAAAAAGATGACATATAGTGATTAACAGAACGAAAATTTTTGCTGACTGGCTAAAGAATTCATGATCCAAAGCACAAGAAATGAGAGATACAAGGAAGAAAATTCCACCGCGTGTTGATAATGTACACATGGTATCCAATCAATAAAAACTGGAAGTTTGAGTAGGAGATTTGAAAAATGGAGGAAAAAGTGTCCTTGGTAGGAATGTTTGAATGGGGAATGACAACACCTATCTGGCACCGTCAGAACGCTTGGAAGCTTACTACACTGGAAGACGTACTTCAGAAATTGATACAAACGGCAACGAAATGTTGTTTCCACTGTCCCGTTTCCTTACCTGTCTCGTACACGTAGTGGGGATTCATATTAAAATAAATAAAGAAAAAAACAAACAAAACAGAAGGCTAGTATTCCCTTCAGAGCACGTTTTGACGAATTGCTTATCATCACATCTTACCTTGTCAACGGTCTGTCCTTGTACCCTGTAGTATCGGAAGGTAACTCCATCGTTACTGTATTGAAGTTTGTACTTTGTAACCCATTGGTTACCCTGATTCCTTCCTTGTGAAGCTACAGCCGTCACTTTAGTGTAGGATGCTTGCAGATCAATCTGCAACCATTGATTCTTATCGTTTTTCCTTGCTGACCAGGCACCTTGTTTTATTCCTGACTTTTGGAAGTTTAGTCTTCCCTGGATGGCGGCGTGATTTAGGTCCCACTCAGAAGACGCTTGTATTTGCGCATCTTTGATTGCGCCAAATTCCATGCCAAGAGCTTCTTGACATTCTGGTTTTCAAATTGAAATAAAAAGTTGTGATCAGAAACAGTCTTTGCATGTCCACATTCTTTGAAAGTAACAGAGCTACTTCAAGTCGTTAGAAAGTTAGTAGTAATGTCACTAGTTTTAAATAAGTAGACAGCAAATCAATACTGGAAAGCGAACATTTCCGGCTCATTTAATGGAATTAACTTTTGTCTTTGCAGTAACTAACTGACTGAGATGGTTATTTAATTTGCAGATCACGCAAAGAAAATTAAATTGAAGTTCCTAGATTCAACTATAAAGAAAACGATTTACAGATGGAACAATTTGCTTAAACTCAGGAAAAGGATTTCATCAAATAAACATTGCTTGCTTAAATGCCACCTTCATCGTCATCTTTGCGCCATTATGCACATCTAAGGCACTCTGGAAATTGCACCTGACTTTCAGTGTAACTCATTTACCTATACGTGGGATGCCATAAGGAAGGTCATCCTGAAATCCAGTCGTGTTAGCTTCAACCGAAGTTGCATGAGGTTGTTACCCATGCACGTGCTTGTTCTCATCTTAAAATTTATTAAACCTTTTTAGATAAGGTTACTACTGAGATTGGTGGCATCTTAGATGATTTGATTTGGTAAATAAAAGACAGACGATGAAGTAGTATTTGAAAACTTTTTGACACCTTAACCTTGTCCATAATCTATATTATTTATCCTAAGTTTTTACTTCACGAGTTTTTTTTCATTAGCTTGGCCGGCACTAAGGGCATTAAAAAAGAGAAAATCAAATCAGAATCAGGGTAAACCGGGAAATATAGCGAAAAAGCACCGCATTTTACCCTACGACGCCTTATCAAGTGGAGGGAGAGTATAATTTTTAGCCAATCTTTGCATGTAAACCTGGACCATTACCGTTACTGACACCAGAATGCTCAGCTTTCTAGATAAATGCTGTTTTTCCTAAATTGTCTCTACACCTTTTTTAAAAATATATTTCCACTTAACTTTGGAAAATTTAATAATTTTATTTATTGTAGAGACGATGGAAAAAAATCATGTTACCTTGTTCACAGCCATAGACTTCTACTCTCATTGATATGTGCCTGTGCCAAGTGACCGGTCGGAATCGTATGTAACGCGCCAGGATTGGATTTTTTAGTTTGTGATAGATGATTGAATTTTGATCGCTATTTGCAGTAAATTCCTAAATGGGAAAAAAAGATGACATATAGTGATTAACAGAACGAAAATTTTTGCTGACTGGCTAAAGAATTCATGATCCAAAGCACAAGAAATGAGAGATACAAGGAAGAAAATTCCACCGCGTGTTGATAATGTACACATGGTATCCAATCAATAAAAACTGGAAGTTTGAGTAGGAGATTTGAAAAATGGAGGAAAAAGTGTCCTTGGTAGGAATGTTTGAATGGGGAATGACAACACCTATCTGGCACCGTCAGAACGCTTGGAAGCTTACTACACTGGAAGACGTACTTCAGAAATTGATACAAACGGCAACGAAATGTTGTTTCCACTGTCCCGTTTCCTTACCTGTCTCGTACACGTAGTGGGGATTCATATTAAAATAAATAAAGAAAAAAACAAACAAAACAGAAGGCTAGTATTCCCTTCAGAGCACGTTTTGACGAATTGCTTATCATCACATCTTACCTTGTCAACGGTCTGTCCTTGTACCCTGTAGTATCGGAAGGTAACTCCATCGTTACTGTATTGAAGTTTGTACTTTGTAACCCATTGGTTACCCTGATTCCTTCCTTGTGAAGCTACAGCCGTCACTTTAGTGTAGGATGCTTGCAGATCAATCTGCAACCATTGATTCTTATCGTTTTTCCTTGCTGACCAGGCACCTTGTTTTATTCCTGACTTTTGGAAGTTTAGTCTTCCCTGGATGGCGGCGTGATTTAGGTCCCACTCAGAAGACGCTTGTATTTGCGCATCTTTGATTGCGCCAAATTCCATGCCAAGAGCTTCTTGACATTCTGGTTTTCAAATTGAAATAAAAAGTTGTGATCAGAAACAGTCTTTGCATGTCCACATTCTTTGAAAGTAACAGAGCTACTTCAAGTCGTTAGAAAGTTAGTAGTAATGTCACTAGTTTTAAATAAGTAGACAGCAAATCAATACTGGAAAGCGAACATTTCCGGCTCATTTAATGGAATTAACTTTTGTCTTTGCAGTAACTAACTGACTGAGATGGTTATTTAATTTGCAGATCACGCAAAGAAAATTAAATTGAAGTTCCTAGATTCAACTATAAAGAAAACGATTTACAGATGGAACAATTTGCTTAAACTCAGGAAAAGGATTTCATCAAATAAACATTGCTTGCTTAAATGCCACCTTCATCGTCATCTTTGCGCCATTATGCACATCTAAGGCACTCTGGAAATTGCACCTGACTTTCAGTGTAACTCATTTACCTATACGTGGGATGCCATAAGGAAGGTCATCCTGAAATCCAGTCGTGTTAGCTTCAACCGAAGTTGCATGAGGTTGTTACCCATGCACGTGCTTGTTCTCATCTTAAAATTTATTAAACCTTTTTAGATAAGGTTACTACTGAGATTGGTGGCATCTTAGATGATTTGATTTGGTAAATAAAAGACAGACGATGAAGTAGTATTTGAAAACTTTTTGACACCTTAACCTTGTCCATAATCTATATTATTTATTCTAAGTTTTTACTTCACGAGTTTTTTTTCATTAGCTTGGCCGGCACTAAGGGCATTAAAAAAGAGAAAATCAAATCAGAATCAGGGTAAACCGGGAAATATAGCGAAAAAGCACCGCATTTTACCCTACGACGCCTTATCAAGTGGAGGGAGAGTATAATTTTTAGCCAATCTTTGCATGTAAACCTGGACCATTACCGTTACTGACACCAGAATGCTCAGCTTTCTAGATAAATGCTGTTTTTCCTAAATTGTCTCTACACCTTTTTTAAAAATATATTTCCACTTAACTTTGGAAAATTTAATAATTTTATTTATTGTAGAGACGATGGAAAAAAATCATGTTACCTTGTTCACAGCCATAGACTTCTACTCTCATTGATATGTGCCTGTGCCAAGTGACCGGTCGGAATCGTATGTAACGCGCCAGGATTGGATTTTTTAGTTTGTGATAGATGATTGAATTTTGATCGCTATTTGCAGTAAATTCCTAAATGGGAAAAAAAGATGACATATAGTGATTAACAGAACGAAAATTTTTGCTGACTGGCTAAAGAATTCATGATCCAAAGCACAAGAAATGAGAGATACAAGGAAGAAAATTCCACCGCGTGTTGATAATGTACACATGGTATCCAATCAATAAAAACTGGAAGTTTGAGTAGGAGATTTGAAAAATGGAGGAAAAAGTGTCCTTGGTAGGAATGTTTGAATGGGGAATGACAACACCTATCTGGCACCGTCAGAACGCTTGGAAGCTTACTACACTGGAAGACGTACTTCAGAAATTGATACAAACGGCAACGAAATGTTGTTTCCACTGTCCCGTTTCCTTACCTGTCTCGTACACGTAGTGGGGATTCATATTAAAATAAATAAAGAAAAAAACAAACAAAACAGAAGGCTAGTATTCCCTTCAGAGCACGTTTTGACGAATTGCTTATCATCACATCTTACCTTGTCAACGGTCTGTCCTTGTACCCTGTAGTATCGGAAGGTAACTCCATCGTTACTGTATTGAAGTTTGTACTTTGTAACCCATTGGTTACCCTGATTCCTTCCTTGTGAAGCTACAGCCGTCACTTTAGTGTAGGATGCTTGCAGATCAATCTGCAACCATTGATTCTTATCGTTTTTCCTTGCTGACCAGGCACCTTGTTTTATTCCTGACTTTTGGAAGTTTAGTCTTCCCTGGATGGCGGCGTGATTTAGGTCCCACTCAGAAGACGCTTGTATTTGCGCATCTTTGATTGCGCCAAATTCCATGCCAAGAGCTTCTTGACATTCTGGTTTTCAAATTGAAATAAAAAGTTGTGATCAGAAACAGTCTTTGCATGTCCACATTCTTTGAAAGTAACAGAGCTACTTCAAGTCGTTAGAAAGTTAGTAGTAATGTCACTAGTTTTAAATAAGTAGACAGCAAATCAATACTGGAAAGCGAACATTTCCGGCTCATTTAATGGAATTAACTTTTGTCTTTGCAGTAACTAACTGACTGAGATGGTTATTTAATTTGCAGATCACGCAAAGAAAATTAAATTGAAGTTCCTAGATTCAACTATAAAGAAAACGATTTACAGATGGAACAATTTGCTTAAACTCAGGAAAAGGATTTCATCAAATAAACATTGCTTGCTTAAATGCCACCTTCATCGTCATCTTTGCGCCATTATGCACATCTAAGGCACTCTGGAAATTGCACCTGACTTTCAGTGTAACTCATTTACCTATACGTGGGATGCCATAAGGAAGGTCATCCTGAAATCCAGTCGTGTTAGCTTCAACCGAAGTTGCATGAGGTTGTTACCCATGCACGTGCTTGTTCTCATCTTAAAATTTATTAAACCTTTTTAGATAAGGTTACTACTGAGATTGGTGGCATCTTAGATGATTTGATTTGGTAAATAAAAGACAGACGATGAAGTAGTATTTGAAAACTTTTTGACACCTTAACCTTGTCCATAATCTATATTATTTATTCTAAGTTTTTACTTCACCAGTTTTTTTTCATTAGCTTGGCCGGCACTAAGGGCATTAAAAAAGAGAAAATCAAATCAGAATCAGGGTAAACCGGGAAATATAGCGAAAAAGCACCGCATTTTACCCTACGACGCCTTATCAAGTGGAGGGAGAGTATAATTTTTAGCCAATCTTTGCATGTAAACCTGGACCATTACCGTTACTGACACCAGAATGCTCAGCTTTCTAGATAAATGCTGTTTTTCCTAAATTGTCTCTACACCTTTTTTAAAAATATATTTCCACTTAACTTTGGAAAATTTAATAATTTTATTTATTGTAGAGACGATGGAAAAAAATCATGTTACCTTGTTCACAGCCATAGACTTCTACTCTCATTGATATGTGCCTGTGCCAAGTGACCGGTCGGAATCGTATGTAACGCGCCAGGATTGGATTTTTTAGTTTGTGATAGATGATTGAATTTTGATCGCTATTTGCAGTAAATTCCTAAATGGGAAAAAAAGATGACATATAGTGATTAACAGAACGAAAATTTTTGCTGACTGGCTAAAGAATTCATGATCCAAAGCACAAGAAATGAGAGATACAAGGAAGAAAATTCCACCGCGTGTTGATAATGTACACATGGTATCCAATCAATAAAAACTGGAAGTTTGAGTAGGAGATTTGAAAAATGGAGGAAAAAGTGTCCTTGGTAGGAATGTTTGAATGGGGAATGACAACACCTATCTGGCACCGTCAGAACGCTTGGAAGCTTACTACACTGGAAGACGTACTTCAGAAATTGATACAAACGGCAACGAAATGTTGTTTCCACTGTCCCGTTTCCTTACCTGTCTCGTACACGTAGTGGGGATTCATATTAAAATAAATAAAGAAAAAAACAAAACAAAACAGAAGGCTAGTATTCCGTTCAGAGCACGTTTTGACGAATTGCTTATCATCACATCTTACCTTGTCAACGGTCTGTCCTTGTACCCTGTAGTATCGGAAGGTAACTCCATCGTTACTGTATTGAAGTTTGTACTTTGTAACCCATTGGTTACCCTGATTCCTTCCTTGTGAAGCTACAGCCGTCACTTTAGTGTAGGATGCTTGCAGATCAATCTGCAACCATTGATTCTTATCGTTTTTCCTTGCTGACCAGGCACCTTGTTTTATTCCTGACTTTTGGAAGTTTAGTCTTCCCTGGATGGCGGCGTGATTTAGGTCCCACTCAGAAGACGCTTGTATTTGCGCATCTTTGATTGCGCCAAATTCCATGCCAAGAGGTTGTTGACATTCTGGTTTTCAAATTGAAATAGAAAGTTGTCTTTAGAAACAGCCTTTACTACTGCCATAAAAACCATCCAGATATCTTTGCTAGGCTGTAAAGAGGCTTTCTGTTTATTTATTATTTTTTTTTGGTGATTTCGACTAAATTCCCATTGTTTTTTCCTCCTCACTGAGCCGCTGTTTTCCGTCTCGCTGGTTCTCGCTCGAAGGCTATGTGTGCGATATCAGAGAATGATGTCATTACAACCCATTTCGATAGAAACTAGCTAGTGATAGGCTTAGAGTGTCACTAAGCCACAGTCGGAATACGCATGATGGCCCTAAAGGGTTGGGAGGGTTAATCGTTAAATGATACCAACCATTAAATATAGGCACGCGTTGCGTACATGTGGTAGTGGAGTAACTTGACAAAGTGCCTTATTTCATGACTGTCGACTGAGCTGCATTTTATTTTCCAGGAGAATCAAGTTGTCAATGCGTAATATGTAGCTCTAATAGTACACAATATTGTTTTGGTATCGTAAATCATTACAACATGTGGTGCTATGGTAGTTCTCTTAGGTATTTAGCCCCCGAGAAGACATGTAGTTACTGGTGAAATACTAAACCCAGGAAGATTGAAGAAAATAGACGGGAATCCAGAAATATTGGCTTCAAGGCAGACATGAAGTTTGCTGCAACTTCTTTTTCACAGCAAGTTTAAGTGTGTATTCTCCGCGTATGACAGCTTTCCACGACACGCGACAAAAGTCTATCGAAGTTATCCCCTGTCCGGCGGGGTTAGTATTTGGATGGGAGACCTCCAAATATACGAGTTGCTGTTGGAAACATAGCACCGACTACTCTATTTTAACGCTAAAAAAGGCGAACTAAGCAAGGTACAGATTTTGCTACCCTGCCTTATGCAAAAGAAACATTGATGCAAAAGTAAAAAAGATGTTGATACACAGTTTTTAGGAAGAGCAGAAGTTTTTAAGAAGTGTCCATGGAGAATTTAAAAATTACCATCAGCAAGAAAATTTGCGACATGAAATCAATGTAATTTTGTGTCGCGAATGTAAAAAAGTTACCATCAGCGAAAAACATAATTTTTGCCGGGAGACTTTTGCTACGTCCAATTTTTCTATTGTACTTTTGGCTGCACAAGTAAATTGCAAAATCGAAAGTGACACTCAACGCCATATTTCGCATTGTTGTGTAATTCCCGCCACTAGGTCACATAGAGTAACCCATTGTTC
This sequence comes from Montipora foliosa, assembly GCF_036669935.1. Lineage (NCBI taxonomy): Eukaryota > Metazoa > Cnidaria > Anthozoa > Scleractinia > Acroporidae > Montipora > Montipora foliosa. Next base: position 20,638,451 of record NC_090878.1, read on the forward strand.
ACGCCGTCGTTTAGTTCGGGTTATTGTTTCGCTTTGCATGCACGCTTAGTTACCTCATTGTCACAGTTCGCGCATAATTAGCTTGGTGCCTTTGTTACCACTTTTGCCTGCTTAGTTTGGGTTGTATTTGCATCTTGCCTTCGGTGAATAAACGTGTTCTCTCGCTCGGAGTTTCGGCTCAACTCACTGGCGTGGTGGCAGCGCAACATTTTCAAAGAACCCACGGAAAGAACATCAAAGCTGTTCTTCGATTTTAGCCGCCTCTCTGAGCAATCAAGCCAGAATTCGTGAACCGTAGTGATGACTTCACACAGAGCGCCGAAACAGTGGTCGCTTTCTTCGAATGAAACTATTACTTCGATCGAAGCCTGGGAAAACAATCTAAAGTACATCTTGTCCCTCGATCCGAACTTCGCAGACTTTCTTACTGATGGATCATCGTGGAGTAAAAAAACAAACGCTACACCCCTACGTGGTTTCTCCAACGATCCTGAATCTGTTCCAACGGCGAGAAGAAGGACTGCTGCTCAAAAAGTAACACATTTAGAAATGATGCTCGGCCAAATTGCCAATTACGCCCCTATCATTTCTCGGAACTCAATCGTCAAGAATTCTACATCAATTAGCGGCGTTTGGCAATCGATCCGACAGCATTATGGCTTGCAGTTAACTGGCTCCCGTTTCTTGGACCTCGCGAACATTTCTTTGAAGCCTGAACAGCGTCCTGAGGATTTATTCCAAATCTTAATGGCCTCTATTGAGGACAACCTACTCACCAGATCCAGCGGAATCACTCATTATGGCGAGATCCCGGACGCTGACGAAGAACTATCTCCATCCCTCGAAAATTTTATTGTTCTCACTTGGCTACGCCTACTCCATCCCAACCTTCCACGACTTGTGAAACAACGTTATGGAACCGAATTACGTAGTAGGACGTTGGCCTCTGTGAAACCTGAAATCTCTCAAGCTCTCGAGTCGTTACTTGACGAGCTCCACACCAGTGATGAATCAAAGGTTCTACGCTCTGCGCCCCCAACTGATCATCGCTCATTTGTTCCCACACGACGCAGGCTACTGCCTAAACCTCGAGCTGTCAAGTCTTGTCCTCTTTGCCAGCAGGCCGGCCGCCCAGATTTTCAGTCACATTTTCTCAGCGGTTGCAAGTTTCTGCCCGAGCCTGATCGTCTCTTCATGTCCAAGATTCGCCAAGTGGCCGGCATTGAATTAGAGGAGAGCAGTTATGATTACCAGCACTATCCTGATCTGACTAGCCCTCCGGGTTTTGAAGAATTTGCAGATATGCAGCATTGTCCCTCCAGAGTCCTACCTACTATGACACCCCCTGCCACTCGTCGCGTAAATGTCTCCCAGTCTCCATTCCTTCACGCTTTTTATGGTCATCACCCTTTACGCCTTACAATAGACACCGGCGCAGAAACTAATATGATGAGAGCTTCTTTAGCCAAGCATATTGGTGCTAAGATAACTAAAAGCTCCCAGACTGCTTTGCAGGCCGACGGTCGCACCCCGTTAACTGTTGTTGGTGAGACCCGCCTTCCGCTGATTCGTCAAGGCAGACCTCTTACTTTGGAAGCTCTCGTTGTCGAGAATCTTGATGTTGACATACTTGCTGGAACACCCTTCATGGCTTCCAATGACATTGCAGTCCGCCCCGCTAAGCGTGAGATCATCATCGCTGGGTGTGACGTGGCGTCTTATGGTTGTTCCCAAAGTCCTCAGACCCACTACGCTGTCAGAGCTTGCCACCTCCTTCGCGCCCCGAATACTAACACAACCGTCTGGCCGGGTGAGTTCCTGGAAATTGACACCTCCTCAGTGCTACTTAAAGATGCTACACTTGCCATTGAGCCCCGTATGGATTCGGTCTCTTCTAGTCACCTCAAACCTGCTCACACCTGGCCTCATCCCGACATTGTCCAGTCCATTGGTGGTAAACTGACACTTCTCAACAATACCGAGGAGCCCCTACTAATCCGCAAGAACGACCATTTATGCCAAGCACGTCTAACTGTTCTGGAGTCTTCCATAGAGCCCTCCTCAATCCAAGCTGCAGAGCCGTGCCCCAAGTCAACTACTCCTCCCTCTTCTTCCGTCGAGTCCGTACATGTAGACCCTGACGGTTTGTTGTCCCCTGCTGAGAAAGCCGCGTTCATTTCGCTACTGAAGGAATTCCAATTGGTTTTCGATCCCCGTATTCCTGGTTACAATGGAGCTGCCGGGCCGATTGAAGGGGTTGTGAATATGGGCCCTGTCGAGCCTCCCCAGCGAAAAGGGCGTGTCCCACAGTACTCTCGCGACCAACTCGACCTGCTTCAAACCAAATTTGACGAACTTGAGGCTCAAGGCATTTTTAGTCGACCAGAAGATTTAAACGTTGTGGTGGAATACTTGAATCCATCCTTCTTGGTGAAGAAGAGGAATGGCGGTTTTCGCTTAGTCACAGCCTTTACTGACGTGGGCCGCTATAGCAAGCCCCAGCCCTCACTAATGCCGGACGTGGACTCCACTCTTCTCAAGATTGCTTGCTGGAAGTACATTGTAGTCTCTGATTTGTCTCAGGCGTTTTACCAAATCCCACTTGCAAAGAACTCCATGAAGTATTGTGGCGTGGTTACACCCTTTAAAGGCGTTCGTGTCTACACGCGTTGCGCAATGGGAATCCCCGGTTCCGAAACGGCCCTCGAGGAGCTAATGTGCCGCGTCCTGGGTGATCTCCTTCAGGAAGGGTGTGTCGCTAAGATTGCCGACGACTTGTATTGTGGTGGTAACTCCCATCAAGAGCTCCTTTTAAACTGGCGTAAAGTCCTCTCGGCTCTCGATCGCTGCAACCTTCGCCTCTCACCTGCGAAAACCATAATCTGCCCAGCTTCTACCACCATTCTCGGTTGGATATGGTCCCAGGGCTCGATCCGCGCTTCTCCCCATCGTGTAGCTGCTCTTGCTTCTTGTGAGCCACCCAAGAATGTACGCGGTCTCCGTGCTTTTGTTGGCTCATACAAAATGCTTGGTCGGGTCCTTAGTGGAGCTGCTAAACTCCTCGCTCCTCTCGAGTCGCTTACGGCTGGTCGTCAATCTCAAGACACCATCTCTTGGTCTGATGAGCTCCTAGTGTGTTTTCGCTCCTGTCAAGAAGCACTCACATCTAACAGATCCATCACACTCCCCAAGCCTAATGATCAACTTTGGATCGCAACCGATGGTTCCGTCAAGATGAATGGCCTCGGCGCCACTCTTTATGTGCTTCGTGACCAGAAGCTCCACCTTGCCGGATACTTCAGTGCCAAATTTAAAAAGCATCAAGCCTCCTGGTTACCATGTGAAATAGAGGCATTGTCTATTGCCGCTGCCGTCAAGCATTTTGCCCCTTATATAATTCAATCAAAGTCTAAGACTTATGTACTGACTGACAGCAAGCCGTGTGTCCAGGCCTTTGACAAGCTCTGCCGTGGACAGTTCTCCTCCAGTCCCCGAGTGACTTCGTTTTTATCATCTGTTAGCCGTTACCAAATCACACTGCTCCATTTGGCTGGTTCTGCCAACCTGCCTTCTGACTTTGCTAGTCGTAACGCACCAGCTTGCGACGACCCTCGCTGCCAAGTTTGTTCATTTGTATTCCAAGCTGAAGACCTAGCTGTGCGTCCCATTTCTGTTCATGATGTGCTATCGGGGAAGACGTCCCTTCCTTTCACAAGCCGTTCCGCCTGGCTCCAATCGCAACTAGAGTGCCCGGATTTGAGACGTGTCCACTCTCATCTTAAGCAGGGCACTCGCCCGTCAAAGAAGCTGACAAACATTAAAGATGTCAAGCGTTACCTGAACCTGGTCTCCATTTCCCGTGACGGCCTACTCGTCGTAAAACGCGATGAACCTTTCGCTGCGCCCCGCGAATGTATTGTCATTCCACGCTCTGTTGTTGATGGCTTCCTTGCTGCCTTACACGTGAAGCTGGACCACCCCTCCCGTCACCAGATGAAACTGGTTTCACAGCGTTATTTCTTCGCTTTAGATTTGGACAAAGCCCTGGATCGGTGCTCGCAGTGTTGCCACCTATGCTCTTCCCTGAAGAAAGTTCCATCCAGCCTCATTGAACAATCAACCTCTGATCCCCCCGACGGCTTTGGTATTTCCTTCGCTGCAGACATCATAAAGCGCTACCGTCAGCTAGTACTTGTCGTCCGCGAGACGTCCACGTCCTTCACTGCAGCCTGCTTGTTGGATAACGAACGTCGTGAATCCATTCGCTCTGGTCTCCTCCGTTTGTGCCTTGAGCTGCGACCTCTGTCTGGCCCCCCTTCCGTCATAAGGGTAGATCCCGCTCCTGGCTTTGCTTCTTTAGGTGACGATGAAATCCTTAAGCAGTATGGCTTTGCCGTGGAAGTCGGCCGGGTCAAAAACCCGAACAAGAATCCTGTGGCAGAGAAATGCGTCGCAGAACTTGGTGATGAGCTTCTACGTGTTTGTCCTGAGGGTGGTACAATCAGTCCTCTTTCCTTAGCTGTGGCGACAGCCAATCTCAACACCCGTATCCGCAACAGAGGATTGTCTGCCCGCGAGATGTGGCTTCAACGCGATCAATTCACTAACGCACAGATCCCTTTTTCCGACCTCCAAGTTGTTCGACAACAGCAGTCGTTGCGGCTCCGTAACCACCCCACAAGTGAGAGATCCAAAGCCCCAGGCTGTTGCCCTCGCCCGGCCACGCCCGTTCAAGTAGGTGATTTGGTGTACATTACTTCTGATGGCTCCAAGACCAGTGCCCGCAATCGGTATCTTGTGGTCTCCGTGGATGGCCTATGGTGCAACGTACGCAAGTTCACCGGTT
>NC_090878.1:20653296-20660796 GCF_036669935.1 Montipora foliosa
GATATTATCACGATATCTTGATATTATCAAAATATCAACAAAGGCTATCAAAATCTCAAGTCTTTGGTAGGGTCAAGTGATATATATGTATTGAGGTTTGATATTTTGATATATCATGATATTATCAAGATCTCGTGATATTATCAAAATATCAAGGAAGGCTATCAAAATCTCAAGTATTTGCTAGGGTCAAGTGTCTCAAGGATTAAAGAACGAGGTATATCAAAATAGCAAGATATTATCAAAATGCGAAATATCAAATCATTTGTGATATTTTGATATTCTGCAATCCCGCACCTTAGTATCCGCTGACAAGCTTTTATTGCATAATTCCCGGGGGTGGGACTCCCATATGAAACAGACGGGGATGCTCGTCGGAAATTTTGAATTTAACCCCTAAAGGAGACCAATCTAATCCAAAATTTACACCCCTAAGCGAGACGACGAGCATCCCCGTCTGTTTCATATGGGAATTCCCCCCCCCCCCCCCCGCGGGGCATAATTACCTGGGGAAATGAATTTTCCCTATCTAACGCTTTGGAGTAACTGTCAAGGGAAACCCCTCGTGACATATCTAAGCTCCAGACGAATAAAAAACAGTTTCCCTAGGTAAACTGTTAAAAAGTCGAGGTAAAAAGTTTGCAGTGTGACCACGGCTAATAAATTAAAATAATTTCAGACATCATACCACAGGACCGTAATTAGAAGATACAAAGAGGTCAATTGAATTAATTAAACATCAGTGGCCCTCAAATTTTCATTCGCTATTTCCGCAAATACCGTCATAAAAACAATGGATGTGATCCAATTCACTGAAGCATGAGACAGTCGCAAGAGTAATTAACTTGTATTGTTTTCATTTAAAGATGCTCCCAAAACGTATTGAATCATGGGATTTGGAAAATAGTCTATAACAAAAATAAAACACGTTAAAAACCAAAACCGTGACGTGATTTGCTTTTCGTTGAAAAACAGACTTAAAGAACATTTCACTTTCAAATTTTACTTTTGAAAAGCTTATTTCTTCTTTATCTAAAAATATAAATTTGAAAGTTGTACAAAGAGTCGGACATGTTTAGTTTTGAAAATGTTTGAATATTCTTTGCATCGAACAAAAAATATGGACTATGTCGTTTTTGATTGACTTCTACCCGGACTCGTCAACATATGTAAGTTTTGTAGAATTTTCGCACTCGTCGTTTTTGAGACCTATTTTTGACAGCTTTCATAAGATACACTCGTATCTGTTGCAGCGAATCTACAACTACAACAACAACTTGTGAGATCGGAATAAAGGCAGAGAAACCAGTAGAACCTGTGTACGTGAAACTGTTGTCGAATCTCGATATTCACGGAGCCGGGATTGAGAGAATTGCAGGAGTGACTACATCTCATTCGATATGGAGAGCAAAGAAGGCGAAAAAAGCGACATGGAGTTGTGTGGAGGCGAGGAGGACGACGCGGAAAATGTTGAAATATCTTCCGAAGTGCCAGCGACTCGTACCGTTAGAACAAGGAAGCCAAATCCGAACAATCGTGAAGAGGTAGAAGCGGAAGAAATTCACAGATTAAGGCGTTCGCTTAGCGGCTATTTGTCACGAGTAAGTACATGCATAAGTCAGTTGAAAACATGTCTCTCCGAATGGGGGAAAGCTGAGGGAATTCGTGAAAGTGTGAAGAACCTTGAGCATGCATGGGAACGCTACAATGATCAGTACCAGAATTACTTGTGCAAGGAGTTGTCTGTTCAAGAATTTGGGCGGGTTGAGTCCAACTATGTTAAGGTTTATGAGGACTATTCTCGATATGTCAAAGCAGCCGAAGAAAGATTGTCCCCCCTCGCGTATTGCACGTCAAATAAGAGTTCAAAATCTCGTGTAGAACAACCTAAATTATCATCGATAACTTCGACTGGCTCAAGCATCTCGAGATCCTCAAAATCTTCCCGATTAAAGGAACTGAAGAGAAGTGTAGAGTTGAACAGGCTTAAGGCCCAACAGGCACTTGAGTTAGCAAATTATGAAGCTGAAATGGAAAAGAAAAAGATTGACATTGAGATGCAAAAACAGAAAACAGCAAAGGAAATGGTATTTAAAGCTCAGTTGGAAGCTAGAGAAATCGCTCTTCTTGTTGAAGAGGAAGGTGATGCAGTCTCGTGTGCCCTAAGTTTGCAAAGTGAGACCGATGATAAGATTGAATTTGAGCCTCCCATCACTAGGAGTCAACAAACAGCAACTTGGGTAGCACGCTGCCACCAGGACACTCCAGAAGATAGATTGAATCATAGCGAACTCACACCTCAGTTAAAGAAGTACAGTGAAGAAATTACCAGTCCTCATTCCAGAGATCCTTCCCATATCCAAAGAAAGGAGAACTTTATCGCAAATGGAGATGATAACGGTGAAAATGAGAATTGCCTGCATGAAAAGGAACAGATGAATCCGTGTAAAAATCCTCAGGCTATTCTTTTGAAGGTGACCACGTTGCAAGCTAATGCAGCCTGTCAAGTTTAGTGGAAATGCAGCGGATTTTCCGATTTTCAGGAGAAGAATTCGAGATTGAATTTCTCCCCAAATTTGTGTCCGGAGAGGCTTATGAGGTGGTTGAAAGATCTGTGGGGTGTTCCTATGACGACATTATAGCAACCCTGGAGGAGCGCTATGGCCAACCAGCCGCAGTTGCTGCAGCGTGTATTAATATGCTTACCACAGGACCAAAATTAGGAAACAGAGACTTCAAGGGTTTGCGTAATTTTGCTGAAGAACTGCAGTGTGCCTCACGAAGACTGGAAGGAGAGTATGAACATGAGGCAAGTACCACTTCAAATATGAAGATGATCGTAGCACGACTGCCAGATTACATCATCAACAAATGGGCAGATGTATCGTACTCTAACAGAGAAAAGGGACAGAACCCAAAGTTAAAGGACTTAGCTCAATTTGTGAAGCGACAAGCTGCCATCAAAAACGACCCTGGTTTTGCTGGTGTTTCGTTAGTCGCAAGTTCGGAGGTCAAGGGAAACAGAACAAAGTCATTGAAAGTCAACAACAGGTCATTCATCCCCGAGCCCACAAGGCAGACTTCATCCTTTGCCACCGATGTTAAAGGAAAGAGCACTGGCCGAAAATTGCCCAGCGAAGGACGAAACAGCATCACACCCGCTAATAGGAGTTGTTTATGTTGCCCCGGATCTCACGAACTATCTTCATGCCTCGAGTTTCAGAAGAAGGATTTGCAGAGCAGATGGGACATTGTGAAAGTTAACCGGTTGTGTCATGTTTGTTTGAGAGTTGGACACCTTCGAGGAAGGTGTGAATCGCCGAAATTCTGCCCTTGTGGGAGCGACAAACGGCACCATAAGTTACTCCATAACCCCCCAAGTACAAGGAGAGACAATGACAGACTCAATCAAGCTAGTACAGAAGAACCGAATGCGGCAGTGACAGACCCGCATGCCGAAGTTCCTGGTGATCAAGGACCTTCAGGAATCAGACATACAGCGCAATATGCTACCGTCACACAGCCAGGCTCAACAAAAACTGTGCTTCTGCATGTTATACCAGTGAAAATCACATCACCTGGCGGAAGGTCTGTCACCACTTACGGGCTGTTAGACAACGCTTCCCGTGGAACCGTGATTAGTGGAGATGTTGCTAAAGAATTAGGGCTGAAAGGTCATAAGGAGTTTATATCTGTTAGTACCTTGATGCAGCAAGAAGATGAAGAGTTTGAAGTGGTGGAATTTAAATTGCAATCTGCGAGCGGAGAAGGTGAAACGCTTAATGTTGAAGAGGGCCTGGTCTCGGAGAAATTCAATGTCAAAGAGAGATGTCTACCTGAAGATGTTGACAGAAGATCGCACCCCCACCTACTGGACATTGATGTGCCAGACGTAAAGATAAAGAAAGTATCAGTGCTGATTGGAAAGGACGTGGGTGAAGCGCATGAAGTCCTCGAAGTGCGAAAGTCAAATAGACCTGGTAGCCAGTTGCAAGCTCAGCGAGGCCCATTGGGCTGGGTGATCACGGGAACAATTCTGGGCTCACCAAATTACAGCGAAGTCAATGTCCACTTCACATCTTGCGAGAGAAAATTGCACGAACAAGTTGAGAATTTTTGGAAGATAGAAGGATTTGGAGCGAAGCCTTCGTGTAAACCTATAATTGAGGAGCCGGTGCCTAGACGTCAAAACCACTATTTATCTAGAGAGGATATCCGCGCAGTAGACATTCTCGAGAAGACCACGAGACTGACTGACGGTCATTACGAGACCGGACTGTTGTGGCGGAAGGACGATGTTGAACTGCCAAACAACCGCAAGGAGGCTGAAAAGAGGTTGCAGAGTTTGAAGAGGAAGTTCCGTAAAGACCCTAGCCTTGAAAGGAAATATCGCGCAACGATGAACGACTACATAGCTGAGGGTCATGCGCGGAAGTTAACGACAGAAGAGGCTTCTATAACTGGCTCTAGAACTTGGTACCTTCCGCATTTCGCAGTGACCAATTGCAACAAGCCAAATAAAGTACGAATTGTGTTTGATGCTGCCGCCGAACATAAAGGAACCTCGCTGAACAAAAACCTATTACCGGGCCCTGATTATACTAACAGTCTGGTTGGTGTGTTATTGAGATTCCGCGAGGAGAAGGTCGCATTGGTTGGAGACATTAAAAGCATGTTTCACCAGGTGAAAGTCCGACCAGAGGATCAAGATTCCCTACGGTTCCTTTGGTGGAGTGGGAGCTTAGACGAAACACCTAATGAGTACGCAATGACTGTACACATATTTGGTGCTACAGACTCGCCATGTTCGGCGAATTTCGCCTTGTTGAGAACTGCTGAAGACAATTGGAAAGAGTTCGACCCTGTGACCGTGGATACTCTGAGGGACAACTACTATGTCGACGATCTACTCAAGTCCATGCCAACACCAGAACGTGCGATTACGCTAATGCGGGAGCTGATTGAACTTTGTGCAAAAGGCGGTTTTAACCTTACGAAATTTATGAGCAATAAGCGAGAAGTCTTGGCCACAATACCTGTTGAGAAGAGAGCGGATCCAACACTTGACTTCACCCTTCATCAATTGCCGGTGGACAGAGCCCTTGGAGTAAGATGGCACATCGAATCTGACACCTTTGGTTTCAAAGTCGTGAATTTGGATAAAGGCGACACGATGAGAGGAGTTTTGTCAACAATCTGCTCAGTATTTGACCCGTTGAACTTGGCTGCACCAGTCATGCTACCAGCAAAGCAAATCATGCAAGATCTGTGGAGGAAGAAGATAGCGTGGGATCAACCACTCGACGGGACAATTCTTCAGAGATGGCAGCAATGGAAGAACAAACTTCCACTCCTAGCTGAGGTGAAAATTCCAAGATGTTACTTCAGTCGCACAGATCACGAGAAAGCTACACTTCAACTCCACCACTTTTGTGATGCTTCAGAAATCGGCTACGGTACCTGCACCTACCTTCGAACAGTCTACCCTGATGGAACTGTTGAATGTGCATTTATTACTGGGAAATCCAGAAACGCTCCTATCAAAACAGTCAGCATTCCCCGACTAGAATTACAGGGAGCTCTTTTGGCAGCACGTGTGGACTTTTCAGTCCGACAGGAACTGAACTTCGAATTTGAAAGGGTGGTTTTCTGGACGGATTCAATGATCACCTTGAACTACATCTACAGCGAAAGTCGACGATTTCAGACGTACGTTGCAAATCGGGTTACAGAAATCAGGGAACTCACCGCTCCTGAACAGTGGAGACACTGTCCAGGGAAGCTTAACCCTGCAGACGACGTTAGTCGAGGGCTAGAAATGAAAGAATTTCAGAACAATGAACGTTGGTTGAACGGACCGTCCTTCCTGTGGAAAACAGAGGATCACTGGCCGGAGATCAAGCATGACGAGGTGGCAGTTGACAAGCTTGAGATAAAAAAGGAAGTATACTTGATCGAAGTTGAAACGGCTACACCACTAGACAACCTCTTGACCAGATATTCTCGCTGGATAACCTTGCTGCGATCATTTGCCTGGTTACTGAAGTTCATAAAGTGGCTGAAGTGGTCTTCGAAGGAAAAGAAACGTGAGCCAGAGTCTTGTCAAGTTGAAAATCACGTTACACAGGAGGAACTCGAAAGGTCGAAGAGAGAGGTTGTATCTTTGGTGCAGCGAAAGGCCTTTCCTCATGAGATAAAAGATCTCAAAGCAGGACGTCAAGTGAAGGCATCAAGCCACATTTTGAAGCTCAAACCAGTTATCATGAATGATGGAGTCATGAGGGTCGGCGGTAGAATTTCGAGAGCTCCTATCTCATCCAATGCCATGAATCCGATGATCCTGCCTAAAGACCATCACGTCTCAAGAATCCTGATACGTTATTTGCACGAAAGGAATGGTCACTGTGGAACTGAACAGGTCTTGTTCTTTCTCAGGGAAGAGTTCTGGATGGTGAAGCCTAGAGTAGCTATAAAGGAGGTTCTTGGGAAGTGCTTACTATGTAAGAAGCTTATGCCCCGTAAGATGAATCAAGAAATGGCCGAGCTGCCCAAAGTTAGGCTGACCCCGTATGAACCCCCTTTCACGTTCAGTGGAGTCGATTACTTTGGACCCTTTCACGTGAAAAGAGGGAGAGGAAGAGTTGCAGACAAACGTTGGGGGGCGATTTTTGTGTGTCTGAATTCGCGTGCAGTACACCTCGAAGTCGCGAAGTCTCTAGATACTGATGATTTCATTCTTGTTTTGACCCGATTCCTGAATCGAAGAGGCCATGTGAGAGAACTGCGGTCAGATAACGGGACGAACTTCGTTGGGGCAGATCGCGAAATCAGGGATGCCGTAAATCGAATTGATAATGACAAGATTGGAAGAGAATTGATGCAGCGTGGATGTAAGTGGGTGTTCCACCCTCCTGGGGCCTCCCACATGTCCGGAGTCTGGGAACGATTAGTGAAAACGGTAAAACGAAGCTTGAAGGCCATCCTGGGAAAAGATCTTATCAATGAAGAGGTTCTCCAAACAGTGTTTACCGAGGCTGAGCGTATCGCTAACTCTAGACCTCTGACAAGAAACCCTTTCAGCCCTGATGACAGCGAACCTCTCACGCCAAATCATTTCTTGAACATTCGCCCTTCTACGAACCTGCCCCCGGAAGTTTTTGAAGAGAGTGAAAGGATGAGCAGGAAGAGATGGAGACAAGCTCAAGTTCTTGCCAATCATTACTGGAAGCGTTGGTTGAGAGAATATGTCCCGTCGTTGCAAGAAAGACAAAAGTGGAACCAAGTTCGAAGAAACCTACGCATTGGAGACCTCGTCCTGATCGCTGATGATAATGTTCCAAGGAACCAGTGGCCCTTAGGTCGAGTTGCAGGCGTGTTCCCTGGCAAGGATGGATTAGTGAGGAGTGTCGAAGTGAAAGCTAAAGGATCTTTTTTCAAGCGACCAGTTACCAAGATTTGTTTGCTAGAAGCGGCAGATGATGAAGAAGGACAGTGAGCTTG
>NC_090878.1:20673296-20678296 GCF_036669935.1 Montipora foliosa
GTGCCGACTGTGTTCCTGAACATGAGTTGAATTCCTATCACTGTCATTGTAAACTGGGATGCTTTGGAACAAACTGTGAACATTGTGGTATAAGTTAACAAATGCTTCTTTATTATTATTCTTTTATTTTAGTTTTTAGTTTTCATATATACAGCAACAGTAAAAGACTGAACCTATAAAGCCCCCAGGAAGGCTACTTTCAGTTTCAAGACCGTTCTTGGGTGTGTGTGTTGGATGGGGGGTGGGGGTGTTAAGATAAGAAAAGCTTGAAAAGTTAATATAAATGTAAGAGAGCCTATCAATAAAAAAAACACTTTCGACGGGGAGTGGGGGGGGGGGGGGGGCGGAAAGCTTTGGGGTTACAGCTCAAACGCTGTAGTAACCTCAAACTATTTGTTTTCCCTTTTCATAATCTTATAAGAGGTGAGAATGGCGCTTGTTAGAGAGAAGTCTTAAAAGAAACGGAACTTAGCAGAGTAGAGGGGTATACAAGGAAGTAGGGGCAGGTTGCAGAAACTTAAAGTGGAAAAAGGCGCAAAACGGTTAAAAATGCATGAACAAAAAATCATCTTGCACAAGTCGACACAGGTAACGGGCCTTCTGAGCCAGCCGGCGAAAACAGAACCTAACTTGGACATTTCAATGTTTTGTTCTAGAAAATAAAAGCTGTAGCGAGATTAAGTTGTTGAACCCCAATGCTCCAAGTGGTTCTTACGTCATCGATCCTGATGGAGAAGGAGGCGTGGCAACTTTCACTGTTGATTGTGACATGACTGACAAGAATAACATTGGCGTGACAGTCATCAGTCACGACAGTGAAGACAAAACGCTGGTGCAAGGGTGTGAGCCTAAAGGCTGTTACAAGCGTGACATTCACTACACGAGGACAAATCTCCTTCAGCTGGGAAAACTAACTGCCATCTCTGCCCACTGTGAGCAGTTTATCAAGTACGAGTGTCATCACGCAGTGCTCTTACACAATGGTAACATGTTTGGCTGGTGGGTGTCACGTGATGGAGACAATATGACTTACTGGGGAGGAGCGTGCTCCATTCCTTTATACAAGTGCGCATGTGGAGTAACTGGCAATTGTGCACATTCCGGATATGGATGCAACTGTGACAAGAATGACAATACGTGGCGCGAGGACAGCGGCTTGTTGACAAACAAATCTCATCTTCCCGTCATGCAGCTGAGGTTTGGAGATATCAGCCCCCCTAACGAGCTTGGGTATCACACCCTGGGAAAACTGAGGTGCTATGGAATATCTACCAAATAAACGAATGCTTGACCTGTCAATGTATCAACATCTTAAAGATAACGACCTTAATGTAGCCAAATGTTAATCCGGCCTTAGATCACTTCATAGCACATATAGATAACAGTTTAACATAAGATTCTCTTACGAAAGCTACAATAGATAGCTATTGCATTGATCAAAGGGCCCTAAAGTGGTTTGACTTTTATCTAAGTGATCTTCAACAGAAATGCCTAGTAAATGTTGAGCTATCTGTTTCGCGTGGTGTGGCGAACAAAACGGAAAAAATAGCTAGAAGGTTCACATCAGACACTTGCTAGTACCGTTCGTTGGCCATTCACTTACTATACAGATTAAAGGTCACAAAATAAATAGTGTTTCACACGTAATAATATACATGATAAAATTACTCGATTCTGATTGGCTGAGAGCAGTGCAGTTTTTCGGTAACACAGTGCAGAAAAGAGGTAATTGAATGCAAAAAAAGGTAATAAAGCAAGCATTCTGATTGGTCAATGAACAAAGAAGTTCACAGATAGCCAATAAAATCATTTGTTTTCAAATCAAGCCCGCGCCCTGGATGGCGCAAATATGGCGCAATTTTTCCTTGATTGCGTGATACGCGTGCGTTTCTTCTGCTTAACCATCGCATATTTTTTCATGTATATTATTAATAAGTAATCACATGATTTGTCTCGTGCAATTTGGAATAAATAAGCACTTACTTTACACTTTATTTAAAGAGGGTTGCACGGAATAGTTGAGGTAACTAATAAACTTGTGGCCCACTTGTAAATTTTTTCAAAGATTACAAATTGCACTCGCCATACCGGCTCGATGTCATGAATCCTTCCCTAGAATGAAGTTTGCGGGAACCAATTATTGCGGCGCGAATTGACACTGAGAAATTTCCGCCGGGAACTAATTTTTGCTGTTTTCTTTTCAAGCAGCAAAACTATATTCAACTTCTATCACTCTTTGGTGAAAAACCTCTGAATCATCGAGAACGGGTGAGGGAAACGTGGCATTCCGGGGACTTCAAAAAATAGTTAACCGGATCTTTTGATTGACTGCTTTGAGTTCGTTTCTTATGCCCCAGAGACTGGGAAAGTATTGACTTAACCTTTTATCGTTGCTCTTTGTTTGTAGCAAGCCCAATTGCTTTTTCTCAGTGCAAATATTAAAATAAAAGATCTTTTTGACCTCACTATGTGGATTAAAAGCCATTTTTAGTTATATTAACAGCAGTAAATTTTTACGGTGTTTAATTTGCTGGTGTTTTTTTCTGCTGGAACTTATTTTAGCGGATCAAGTACTATCCGCAAAATCCGCAAAAATTAAACCTCGCGAAAAAAAAGGGCTACACCGTAACTCCCGAGTTTGCAAAACCATTTGGTGCAAACGTAAACCAAAAAAAATTGACCTGTAATCATGCAGATGAGACTGAGAAGAAGAGAAATTATGAAGCGGAACCAACATCTTCAGTCCTTCCTTAGTGTGTGGCATAAACGTTTGCTCAGTGCAACTCTAGACATGCCTGACATGCAGGAAAACGATCGTGAGAGCAATTTGCAGTTAGGTTTTTTCGCGGACTATTTTAGTTAAAGGGGCCATGTCACGTTATTTTTGGGTGTTTCGGAAAAATCTTAAGTTAATCACGAGTTTAAAACTCGAAAATGGTAATATGGAATTCCTTTACCGATAAAATGATCGTTAAGTCACGAACAGAATGGTTCTGAGAAAGAAACGACCTTCATCCAGGCGATTTGTGATAATTTGAAAAACGTCGGGCCGACTTTTTCCAAGATTACCCAAATGTAATCCGTTTCAATTTTGTACATTTATGTCCATCCATGCTTCTCTTTCCTTTTGCAGTATTTTTTTATGTCGTTCAACAGATTTAAGTTGTTCTTGCAATGTTTCATCCTGTTTTTTGGGCATTTTGGGAAAAAAGGAAAGGAAAGCAACATATCAAGTGTCTAGTCGTTCTAGCGCTAATTGGGGATACTGTAAACTGAAATGAACAATTAACGCAAATCAAATCGAGTGCTCTAATCACTGCGCCATCCCTGCACCCCAAATCATGGATGATATCATTTTGAGTGGCATAGCCCCTTCAAAGAAAAAACGAGTGAGTTTCACTCAAGAGCGTGTTTTGCCTCTTTGTACTGAATTTACCAAAGCTTAAAAAAGTAAAGGGCTCAAACGGGACACGACATTACAAAATAATTCAACGTGTGAACGTGTGAGCCAAAGGGACATTGCTGGCATGACGTGTGGGTGACCCCACAAACGGTCTACATCACCCCCCTCTCCCCACTTTAAAAAAATTACTGGAACGTTGCAGCTCAATACTACCCACCTCAGTGCCTTCTGTTTTTGTATAACACGAACCACAGTCCACAGGCAACCCAGTTTACGCTCATGGAGCGTCTAGTTTAATTAGGTTTGCGATACAAATTAAAGCCAATGCCAGTCCGGGAACACATTTAAACTGCGCTAGTAGTATTTTTTTTTTTTTTTTTGCTAAATTGCCTCACAGCCCTCCAAAAACACATTTTCAGTATCGCCGCTCTCGCCTTGTTTATTTGCCGCCTTCCTTCAAAAGATACCAACGTCGCTCGCACACCAGCTGCTCTCACTCGTCCTCCATGGAAATCTTCCGTATTAAAGGGAGGACCACCCGATACATGTGCATTGTATTGGGCTAATATAAGAGATGAATCCCACAAGCGGAGCACTTTTCTTTCCGAAACATTGGTGTTGTACTTCATTCCTGTCCTCTTGACCATGAATCTACGGAACAGGGCTTTTCCAAATCCTGACACTCATTTCCGTTCATGCCAAAAATTAAATGTCTAAGATACGAGCCAAACAATATGTCGACCTTCTGCACTCGGACGGCGACATCTTTTAGACCACTTCATCCAGCACTTTAAACGGCAGTAACAACAAAATAGCGATAATCAAATATTATATAAACTATTTACAAATATTACAACCACCAGATCAAGATTTTACGGCCGATGGAACGCGATGGAGCTTAACCTATAACGGATTACTATTTTTTGTATTTCTGAAGTGAACTTTTTATCATAGTAGGGGTGACAAATGGTACCTCCAAAATCTTCACACCTGCAAACTTTTCATCCAATCTCGAAATCTTGACAGTCTTTGCAAAGAGCCTCGAAGTTTCATATATATTGCATTTATTTCTCGGATGTTTTGGTCTCGGCCTCTCAGTGAGTCTCGGATTTTCCCATTCGTCTCTCCTTATAATGCAAAACATAAGCAACGTCACAATGGCAGCCTAAACTATCTGGACTTTTGTCAGAGTACATACTTCAATTCTTTCAAGTCAACCCCCCCCCCCCCTCCCCCTTTAAGAAAATTCCTTGATCCACCACTGAGTTGAAACGGGTTTTGATCGAATCCTGTTTGAAGGCACCTGAATTTTTGAGGTTTCCATGAGAGGCAACTGCTTCAATTGTCCATTGAAGTGTGAGGATCACTTTGAACACTCTTTTGTAGTAAATTTATCATTGCAAAGTGTTAAGGGCCGGAAAGAAAAGAGGATAAAAACAAGGTACCATTAACTTTCAGTATAGATCAAGAAAATAAGGTGAGTCAAATTATTGACTTCTCACTTGATCTAACGCAAGGCAATTTTCCTTATTAAAAGTGGAAAGTTCAGGAGTGAATGGGTTAACATTTTACCCCTACAGCCACTCAAAATCTAGCT
>NC_090878.1:20683296-20685796 GCF_036669935.1 Montipora foliosa
ATTTGCTTCGCTTCACAAGTCACAGGTTATTGTTTTACCAAAACAGAAGACTCCTAAACATTCATTAAACGGCAGGTGTATTTTGCAGGTTGCAGGTTGAAATTTACCGTGGCTAGCTGTGGCTGTTACATGAATAGCTAACCTTAGACCTAATTAAGCCTAAAAGAAACGTTTTTAGGCCTAAGGAGGCCTAAAGAAACGTTTTTAGGCCTAAGGTTAGCTATTCATGTAACAGTCACGGTAATTTTCAACCTGCAACCTGCAACCTGCAAAATATACCAGCCCTTCATAAAAGCTAACCTTAGGCCTAATAGACCTTTTGGCAGATACGGCGGCCATTTTGATTTCTATTGTATCGAAAGACATTATATGATGCTCACGGGGCAAATTAATGTGTATTTGCCCCCTGGGCATCCCATAATAGCTATTCGAAACAATAGAAACCAAAATGGCCGCCGTATCGGTAAAAAGGTCTATTGAATTGAATTGCTGAATTGAATGTTTGAATCATTGAATTGAAGGTGTGCATCAGCTAAATGGAAATTTTGAGTTAAATAAATAAAATAAAATAAAAATAAAATAAATAATTTTTATTTATTTATTTTATTTAATAGACGACAATAGTCAATAGACGTTTTGCACGTGCCGAATGCATGTTTGAATTTTGACACTAAAAACGCCCCATAGTCACTGAACCAACCATCTAATCAGACCGTGCAATCAATTATTCATTCACTCATCGCAGCTTCTATTTTCATTTATATTTTAAAGGAGGGCTGTATCACTTTTTAAAAGACACATTGTTGTCAGCAGCTCCGCACCATGAAACTCTGGCCATTACTGTTGTTTCTGTCCTCCCAATTAATGATGATGTACACTATGGAAAACAGTGCTCTTTATCGAAATCCAGCAGGCGACTTTTCCGTTGGAGATTTTAAGCGTAATCCCTTCCATTACCTATGGGCAGAGAAAATAACATCGGCCTGGGTGGAATATCAGTTTGATTGCACTTTCCGTTGTGTTTCTGAACCAGAGTGTTTTTCGTTCAACATGGCGGCGTATCCTGACTCGAAAGGTCTTTATCTGTGTGAGTTGTTGGCCACTGACAAGTACAGAGAAACTAAAAAGTTTCACTCTAATGCTACCTTCCATCATTACAGCCTATGGGTAAGTGAAAAACGTAATTATTTAAATTTACACTCTCTTCAGTTTGACTAAAACGTTTTATGCTAATGTAACCTTGCATCGACGGTAACAGCCAATGGGTACGATTTTTGTATCAAGCCTACAGTTTGTCTGCTTTCTTAACAATACAGGTCCTAAAAAGTTGTATATTATGACTAATGTTCTCTTTGTTTAATATTTTCAGTCGCCTTGTGAAAGCGATCCTTGCAAGAACGGTGCCGACTGTGTTCCTGAACATGAGTTGAATTCCTATAGCTGTCACTGTAAACTGGGATTCTTTGGAACAAACTGTGAACATCGTGGTATCTGTTAACATGTGCTTTTTTATTATTATTCTTTTATTTTAGTTTTTAGTTTTCATATATACAGCAACAGTAAAAGACTGAACCAAGAGAGTATGAAGGTAAGAGAGGTAATCCCTCATATTGGCCCTATTCCCATCGTAATCCCTCTTAAGTTATTTTTAGACCTCCTGCGAGATCCGGTATTCCCACGAGGGTTAACTGATAGCCAATCATATGTCTCCATATTTACCAGTCATTGCGTGGGAATTCGCTCAGCTGTCAACATTGGTAAAAATGGGGACATATGATTGGCTATCAGTTAACCCTCACGGGAATAACGGATCTCGCAGGAGATCTAAAACTTAAGAGGGATTACGATGGGAATAGGGCCAATATGAGGGATTACTTCTCTTACCTTCATAATCTCTTGACTGAACCTATAAAGCCCCCAGGAAGGCAACTTTCAGTTTCAAGACCGTTCTTGGGTGTGTGTGTTGGATGGCAACACACAGATAAGAAAAAGATAAGAAAAGCTCGAAAACTTAATATAAATGTAAGAGAGCCTATCAATAAAAAAGCAACTTTCGAGGAGCGGGGGGTCGGGGCGGGGCGGGAAGCTTTGGGGTTACAGCTCCAACGCTGTAGTAACCTCAAACTATTTGTTTTCCCTTTTCATAATTTTATAAGAGGTGAGAATGGCGCTTGTTAGAGAGAAGTCTTAAAAGAAACGGAACTTAGCAGAGTAGAGGGGTATATAAGGAAGTAGGGGCAGGTTGCAGAAACTTAAAGTGGAAAAAGGTGCAAAACGGTTAAAAATGCATAAACAAAAAATCATTTTGCTTAAGTCGACACAGGTAACGGGACTTCTGAGCCAGCCGGCGAAAACAGAACCTAACTTGGACATTTCAATGTTTTGTTCTAGAAAATAAAAGCTGTAGCGAGATTAAGTTGTTGAATCCCAATGCTCCAAGTGGTTCTTACGTCATCGATCCTGATGGAGAAGGAGGCGTGGCAACTTTCACTGTTGACTG
>NC_090878.1:20693296-20708296 GCF_036669935.1 Montipora foliosa
AATTGAATAACTCGAAACCCCGCTAACTCGAACAGATTTTCGTTTCCATTCAGAGTTCGAGTTAGCGGGGTTCTACTGTATGTATCAGGGCGCTTATACATGTTGAAAAGGCTTTTTAATAGACCCCAGTCTACTGCATCACACCTTTTTGCTCGGACCGGCTCGTTTCACCGCCCGGTCTCTTTCCGCCCTGGTATGTATGTATGTACTCAGACGACGAACGAGGAGACTTGGGGCTCAGTTAGCAGTTACACTACAGTGACTTAACACGACGTATATGTCAATTTCATAAGATGGCGTCTAAAAGAACGCTTCGGTATTTCCGGCGGATCACAATTCAGGAAATGTTTATCGTCTTGTGGAGAATTTTAATTTTGCAACTTCTGTTCTACTGGGTGTCGACATTCTTCTACAGTTGTGGTAAAAGGATTTCAATTTCAACTGATGGCAAGATTCGTGAAAAGCTACTATAAAATTCACAGGCACGACATGCATCTTCACGCAATGCTTACTTTCAAGTAATGGATCATACGACAAGGACATATTTTGTGTGTGGTTTATTGAATCTAATTCCTTGCAAGCGGACATTGGTAAGATTCACATAACTGCTTTGAAACTCTTAGTACCCGTTGGTGAAGTCATTCTTACATGAATTGTCAGAGTACGAGGCAGTTATATATGTCAGTAATTAAATTGTTCCAGCGCAGTCCCAAATGACAACCTTGCCATGACTTTGTTATTTGGAGCTACGTCCCGTTCCCATATCTCCCTATTTTGCCAAATTCCTCTTTCCCTTGTTCTTCATGCTGGTTGTTAATTTTCTAAAATCATTAAAATTCAAGAAATGAACTTTTGTAATTTGAGGTCAAACATTTGAAACAGCACTGGAGATCGAATTCTTCTTTCATTCATTTTGTTCGCCACGTTCGCCAACTTTTATGGACCCCCTCATTTCTTCATTGCTTTGTGCTTTGCCTCGTTGGCGATTGTGGCAAAATTGTCATTTTCGCCATATTTGCCAAATTCGCCGCTTTCGCCAACTTTTATGGGCCCCCTTCACTGCTTTGTGTTTTGCCTCGTTGGCGATTGTGGCAAAATTGTCATTTTCGCCATATTTGCCAAATTTGCCGCTTTCGCCAACTTTTATGGGGCCCCTATACTGCTTTGTGCTTTGCCGTGTTGGCGATTGTGGCAAAATTGTCATTTTCGCCATATTGCCAAATTCGCCGCTTTCGCCAACTTTTATGGGCCCCCTTCACTGCTTTGTGTTTTGCCTCGTTGGCGATTGTGGCAAAATTGTCATTTTAGCCATATTTGCCAAATTCGCCGCTCTCGCCAACTTTTATGGGGCGCCTATACTGCTTTGTGCTTTGCCTCGTTGGCGATTGTGGCAAAATTGTCATTCTCGCCATATTTGCCAAATTCGCCGCTTTCGCCAACTTTTATGGTCCCCCTTCACTGCTTTGTGTTTTGCCTGGTTGGCGATTGTGGCAAAATTGTCATTTTCGCCATATTTTCCAAATTCGCCGCTTTCGCCAACTTTTATGGGGCCCCTATACTGCTTTGTGCTTTGCCTCGTTGGCGATTGTGGCAAAATTGTCATTTTCGCCATATTTGCCAAATTCGCCACTTTCGCCAACTTTTATGGGGCCCCTATACTGCTTTGTGCTTTGCCGCGGTGGCGATTGTGGCAAAATTGTCATTTTCGCCATATTTGCCAAATTCGCCGCTTTCGCCAACTTTTATGGGCCCCCTTCACTGCTTTCTGTTTTTCCTCGTTGGCGATTGTGGCAAAATTGTCATTTTCGCCATATTTGCCAACTTCGCCGCTTTCGCCAACTTTTATGGTCCCCCTTCACTGCTTTGTGTTTTGCCTCGTTGGCGATTGTGGCAAAATTGTCATTTTCGCCATATTTGCCAAATTCGCCGCTTTCGCCAACCTTTATGGTGCCCCTTCACTGCTTTGTGCTTTGCCTCGTTGGCGATTGTGCCAAAATTGTCATTTTCGCCATATTTGCCAAATTCGTCAACATTTCCTCATTTTTGCCATTTTTGTTGTTGTGTGCATTTCTGGACATATCTCTGTTTACACGCACGTAATTGAAATTGGAAGGGGTTTTTTTTGCCCCTAATAGCTGATATTTTGTTTGTTTCAATAAATTTTACGGTGGAAAAGGTTTTTGTGACATTTTTTCGTCCAAATGAACTACCAAAAATAAAGCTTTTTAACGACCTAATGAAGTACAATATTTTTTGTAATTTAAAAATTTGCATAAGAGCTTGAAATAAACATCGCCACAACACACGCACGCACAAGAAATTTAGTCGCTGATTTAACTCTTCGTCCAGTCCTCGGTAATTTTTGAAAACTGTAGTGTTATGTGTAACACTGAAACCAAACGGCAGATTCTCTGGTAACTTATTTGAGTTGGATACCAGAGACCACACATTTCCATCGGAAAGTTTCCAATGGGAAAACAGGACTACCTTTTCAGAAGTTCCGTTTATTCCGGAAATTTTCCAGTGGAACGAACCAAAAACGTGTGTTCCATTTACATCCCAACCGGAATTTCCGGGATTTCTTGGTAAATGGAAAACGCCCGATGAGACGCAAAAACCTTGAGTAGTCTGTGTTTGCAATTGTCTGGCTACATTTATAATTTTGTTTATTTGTACTCAACTCTGCACAGTCTTAGGATAAAAAACAATTTGAAATTCGACTAATTCTTGTCAGTCAAGAATTATTTGAAAGAAAGCTTGTTGTCCATTTTTGTCTTCATTATTGAAAGAAATAGTTCTTCAGTGAAGGGATTGATCAACATTGTTCCAAGTAACAGTCCGGTCACGGGTCAATAACCCGACAAAGAAGGCCTCCGAACCCGACAGATGAAATATAAATATTCAGTTAAATATTACAACAAAATTTAAAAAAACGAAAGGCGTAACTTTCTTGGCTAAAAAGTACGTTGTTCAACTCTAAGAGTGACGAACATTCTTCATTCATTATAAACAAGAACCTTGACACAAGGTGATCACGTGCACCTTAGTGGTTGCCTAGCACGTGATTTTAAAGCAAGCAGCAAAACTATATTCAACTTCTATCACTCTTTGGTAAAAAAAGACCCTCAATCATCGAGAACGGGTGGGGAAAATGTGGCATCCTGGAGACTTCAAAAAATACTTAACGTGATCTTTTGATTGACTGCTTTGAGTTCGTTTCTTATGCCCCAGACAGAGACTGAAAAAGTATTGACTTAACTTTTTATCGCTGCTTTTTGTTTGTAGCAAGCTCCAATTGCTTCTCCTCAATGCAAATATTAAAATAAAGGATCTTTTTGACCCCAATATGTGGATTAAAAGCCATTTTTAGTTATATTAACGCCAGTAAATTTTTACGGTTTTTAATTTGCTGGTGTTTTTTTCTGCTGGAACTTATTTTAGCGGATCAAGTACTATCCGCAAAATCCGCAAAAATTAAACCTAGCGAAAAAAAGGGCTACACCGTAACTCCCGGGTTTGCAAAACCATTTGGTGCGAACGTAAACCAAAAAAAATTGACCTGTAATCATGCAGATGAGACTGAAAAGAAGAGAAATTATGAAGCGGAACCAACATGTTCAGTCCTTCCTTAGTGTGTGGCGTAAACGTTTGCTCAGTGCAACTCTAGACATGCATGACATGCAGGAAAACGTCCGTGAGAGCAATTTGCAGTTAGGTTTTTTCGCGGACTATTTTAGTTAATTAAAGGGGCTATGTCACGTTATTTTTGGGTGTTTCGGAAAAATCTTAAGTTAATCACGAGTTTAAAACTGGAAAATTGTTATATGGAATTCCTTTACCGATAAAATTATCGTTAAGTCACAAACGGAATGGTTCTGAGAAAGAAACGACCTTCATCCAGGCGATTTGTCATAATTTGAAAAACGTCGGGCCGACTTTTTCCAAGATTACCCAAATGTAATCCGTTTCAATCTTGTACATTTATGTCTATCCATGCTTCTCTTTCCTTTTGCAGTATTTTTTTATGTCGTTCAACAGATTTAAGTTGTTCTTGCAATGTTTCATCCTGTTTTTTGGGCATTTTGGGAAAAAAGGAAAGGAAAGCAACATATCAAGTGTCTAGTCGTTCTAGCGCTAACTGGGGATACTGTAAACTGAAATTAACAATTAACGCAAATCAAATCGAGTGCTGTCATCACTGCGCCATCCCTGCACCCCAAATCATGGATGATATCATTTTAAAGAAAAAACGAGAGAGTTTCACTGACTAGGCCTTACAAAATAAATCAACGTGTGAACGTGTGAGCCAAAGGGACATTGCTGGCATGACGTGTGGGTGACCTCACAAACGGTCTACATCACCCCCCTTCACCCCTCCCCCCCCCTCCCCCACTTTAAAAAAATTACTGGAACGTTGCAGCTCAATACTACCCAATTCAGTGCCTTCTGTTTTTGTATAACACGTACCACAGGCAACCCAGTTTACGCTCATGGAGCGTCTAGTTTAATTAGGTTTGCAATACTAATTAAAGCCAATGCCAGTCCGGGAACACATTTAAACTGCGCTAGTAGTATTTTTTTCGCTAAATTGCCTCACAGCCCTCCAAAAACACATTTTCAGTATCGCCGCTCTCGCCTTGTTTATTTGCCGCCTTCCTTCAAAAGACACCAACGTCGCTCGCACACCAGCTGCTCTAACTCGTCTTCCATGGAAATTTTCCCTATTACAGGGAGCTGGATTGCGTAACAACCCAATACATGTACATTGTATTGGGCTAATATAAGACATGAATCCCACAAGCGGAGCAGTTTTCTTTCCGAAACATTGGTGTTGTACTTCATTCCTGTCCTCTTGACCATGAATCTACGGAACAGGGCTTTTCCAAATCCTGACACTCATTTCCGTTCATGCCAAAAATTAAATGTCTAAGATACGAGCCAAACAATATGTCGACCTTCTGCCCTCGGACGTCGACATCTTTTAGACCACTTCATCCAGCACTTTAAACGGCAGTAACAACAAAATAGCGATACCTATACACGAATCAAATATTATATAAACTATTTACAAATATTACAACCACCAGATCAAGATTTTACGGTCGATGGAACGCGATGGAGCTTTACCTATCACAGATTACTATTTTCTGTATTACAGAAAATGATGCCGAAGCAAGCGCCCTCCCGTAATGACTCATGGTTGACAGTGTCCCTTTAAGGTCCCTATATTTACAGACGCACGGCAACATACAATCTATTTGTTTTATATATGTATACTTTTTGATGACGTCAGCTATGCATTTGTCCTCAAATAGATCACAAGTGAGAACCAATCAAACGGCGTGCATTATTGACTTTATGATATATATAATACTCGTTTAATATAAATACAGAGGGCAGTGCCTTTGGTGTCCACAAATTAGTAAGGGATTTCTTTTCCCTGGCTCGATGGCTTTTGACACTCTTAATAAAGTTTCTGCTACTACTACTACTACTACTACTACTACTACTACTACTACTACTACCTTGCTTCACTTACACTGCAGATAGTAGGCATATGTCCCTAGTTCTTTGAAAATTAATACCTCGGTAATCTGATAACTTGCACTACACAGCGGTAATTCAGAACTAAGAAATAACACATTCTGTCATGATAACCAAAACCCTCAGGAAAAATC
Source organism: Montipora foliosa (assembly GCF_036669935.1). Lineage (NCBI taxonomy): Eukaryota > Metazoa > Cnidaria > Anthozoa > Scleractinia > Acroporidae > Montipora > Montipora foliosa. The sequence continues at coordinate 20,698,975 of NC_090878.1, forward strand.
CTTGACATATACAGTTACCATTCAGTACTTTTTTCACATCACGTTGTGAATCGCTCACTTGAAACACTCGTTTACAACAGCCGCTGCTCATTTTACCCCACAAATAGGGTCCAAAATACATCATTCTATACTTCCGATTTGTCTCAAACTCGGAGCGGGAAAATTTACCGTTTAGGCACCTTGAATTTCTTATCGTACTTGCACAAAATATCACTAATTAATGGGCTATTAAAAGAATTACGTTATAGACCTTATTCATAAATGGCGGTCAATTTATAATTCTTTTGTCGAAGTGCAAATTAGCCTACCAAGCCTGGATACCATACAGTGAATTGAAAAGAATTCTTGCTCTAAAATAAGGCTTGGTAGGCTAATTTGCACGTGGACGAAAGAATTATAAATGTGACCGCCATTTATGAATAAGGTCTATGCTTAGCTTTGTACATTAAGACTAAAACATCTTGAAAGATGCAAACTTGGCATACCAGCGCTAACTAAGGAGTTCCTCCGTCATACTACTCCAGCTTATTATTCTAAGACATTTCATTCAGTTTCTAAATGGCGCAAAAAAACGTCCTTTGATCCTTATAGTAACAAAAGCTATGAAACAAAACAAGTTTAAGAATCCGCTTCAGGTTTATTTTCATTTTTAGACTATTGTGCAAAAGCATGCCAGTGATTTGCATCAGTTTCCCATGCACTTACTCTTCCATGTTTAATGGATCAAACTGCTGAACTAGAAACCGCCAGGTTCCAATATAACTTGGATACCGACACTTAACATTTTCTGCTTTCACCATGAAGTACGTATCTTCTTTCGAAAAGTACAATGGTGGGACTTCACCATACTTCATGAGATTGTAGGTGTCTTCACCGTAGGTAAACTCATCATGCGTTTTGTCTTGGATGTTGATTTTTCCAGGCCATGGATGCTGCAAAATATTAATGGACAATGCAAACTCAAACACCTTCGCATCTCTTGTTGGCGGTTCCATATTGCCACTCGCGTCTCCGTTTAGATAAAGAACAAAGAAACCACAAATTGAGATTGAGAGCTTAAACAAAGGAATTCGGAATCCTTCGGGGTGAGACGAACGAGGTGGTACGTTAACAAATCTGAAGTGATCATTGGATTCCTTGACATTCTTCAAAACCACTTTGATGGGGAAGTCAGTTTCATTCACAAATTGAATCCAATCACGTGGCCCGATCACTCGTGTCGTCGTCCTTTTTAAAAGGTTTCCAGGAGGAATTTGGTGCCTCTCATCTAGTCTCATCTTCACTGACTGGCGAGAGACGCACTCGGCTGCAGTTTCAACTGTCGGCATATCAGGCATTTGGGTTAAGCCTAGGCCGTTTCTCACCGCTTCTACGACGCTTTTGTCTGACAACCGTCGACTCAAAGCCAGGATCTTCATCAGTTTTCCACCCTCACAAGAAAGACTTCCAAGAAATTTTAAATACTTCCGTTCTGAAAGGAAGGAGAGTTTTCCTATCGCGTCATCTCTCTGACAACGGAGTCTTCGATCCACTTCTTTACTTTTGCTCACTTGACCCAGGTCTTCAAATCTTGCTTTAGCAGCCATAAGGAGTCCCATGAAGCAACTGTAAGCCTTACAGTAAGTAGTTAACGCCGTCAAATAATCGTCCACCCCGGGTTCTCCAGTGAGGGATCCTTTGCTGTATTTAAACGTCAGTGGCATTTCAAACGTGTTCGACAACTCACCCATAAATTGGACATAATCATTCCACAGGTTTGGATCATCCAGCTTGTCTCTTTGACTCATCGTTCGCAGCTGGGTTATTTGTTCTGAAACACGACAGCTTAAACCATCGTATTTCTGGTACTGTAAACGACGATTGAAGCTACGCCATCCATTGTCAACAATCTTTGCCAACCGATCTACCACAGATGGTTGGTTTTGTTTCCTACCGAGAAGAATGAATTGACAGAACCATCTGATAGCCATACCATAAGGTTCCCCTGTCAATCCCGCAATGATAGAAAGTATTTCCAAAATGCCTTCTATGATGTCCGCATCATATTGACTATTTATCTTTCCTCTGGATTTTATAATAGCGTCAAGAACCTTTTCCGCTTTTTCGTTCTGAATCTTCCTTGCCTGCAGTTCACTTGATGCCATTTCTCGTCTTGAATCTGCAATTTCCAAGTAGAAAAAAGTACAATTTTACTTTTAGTTCTTTTTTCTTTTCTTTTTTTAGTTTGTTGAGTTTAAGCCAGAGGTACAATGACATCACAGTGGACTTGGTAAGACAGAATCAAACAATGATAGAATGAGGCATTACTTAAAGTTGATCAGTTGATAGGCAGACTGTAATTCATATTAAGTGAGTTATTGGTTTAAACCCTTTGTTGCACTCTTTCCATCTCGCTGCCATGAAAAAGTTGGGAGCCCTTTATCTCTGTTCTGAAAAGATACCGTATAATACAATGCAAGAACAGATTAAATTGGATATTCGGTGATGCAGTGGTCTTTTTTTGCTTGCATGGCTGGGGGTCTGCCCATGTGTGTGTGTAACCAATTGTTATTTTATAGTAAATGTACTATGAAATAACAATCGGTTACACACGCACATTATGTGGGTGCCCTGTGGTTTGCCGTTCAACGTGAGGGGAGAGGAGGTTCTCCTCACCCCCTCCTCCCCTACCCCAGAATTAAACAGAAAAATAAGACACCCTCGTACATCTTTGTTTATTAGCTCTTGTATTAGACTTCGACAATTTTTCAGTGTCCCTAATTTGCTGTTATTGGCTTAACACATTCCTACGTGAATTAAGTTAGTTGATTATAAAAGTGGACATGCAAAACCGTTTACCACCGTTCGGCTTCTCTGCCAAGTTTTCAATTGCACCCGGCCAAATTCAACCCTGCGATTTTAGAAATAGAATGAGGACCGTGTTTTTCTTTGCATGGAATTGTGAGTAGGCTAGTCAACCATCTGCGAAATTTGAAGACGTTTTAAAAGCTAGAGACTGCAAATAGTTAGTGATCAAGGAAACTGCACTGTCTTAGTGATGACGTGTCCTTCAGCAATCCGAGCAACAAGCCGGAAGGTAAACCTTACTCAACAGATACCACCATATCCTCAGATCCAATTGCAAGAGATCTCACAAGTTGGAAGGTACTTACACGACGATTTCCTTTTTGGTCCTTAAGGCAAAAAGAACACAAAAAGACCTCCGTCACTTGCTTGTGAGCGTTGTTAGCCACATAAAAAACGATTACCATCGAAAGAGACTGGAGTTTTCTTTATTTACCCCTTGTGTAAGCGTAATTTTACTGCCCCTGACAACATGCAATGGCTGCAACAGCTACAACTGGTGAACTCTGACATCCTTATTTTCTTAAAATATGCTAGTGCAATGTGAATAACACGCCTCTAAATGGCTGGCTTGGCTCCGTTTGGAAGAGACGACCAACCTCTTCTGGAAGTTAAGATAATAGGAGGAAAGCGAGTGGAGATTGCAGTTGATAAGAATGGAAAGCCACTAAATGACCAAAGCACGAGTATTAACCTGCAAGGCTCGAGGTTTCAAGGGCAACAAGCACTCCGGAGCTCTTCGGTTTTGTCGGCTTCAAGCTCAGGAAGTTCCTCTACGATATCTGCTCCTTCAAAGTCAAACTACAATAATACTCCGCCAAGAAAAATTTTAAAGTCACAAGACGGTCCCGAACTTGCAATTGATCTTCGTAGTAGCAGCGGGCTTGAAGGCTCGAGAGTTAGAAAGTTTTCTTCTCCGAATTCATCCCCTGTTTTGCCACCTATTAAAAAGAAACCAGTCATTGATTCTGACAAGGCGAGTGGCCTTGCTTCGAAAGTCGGTTCTGTGTTGTTGGGATTTGATACGCTGAAACTACGAGATGCCTATCTGAACTTCGCAGGATTTGATTCAACTTTGTCGGGCTTTGTCTCCGCGGATCAAATCGAAAGAGAATTTTTTAGGTTACAAATCCCTGTTAGGGGAGATCTGTTAAACGAGGTGCTATCTTTGTTTATGTCAGCTCACCGACCGAACTGGATAAACTATGAGCAACTTTTGAAATTTCTCAGTAATTCAGTTCGTCCGACTGCCACTAGAGAGTTTCAGATGTCGCAGCAAATTGACATGTCATCTAACCCAAGTAATCGTCCTCGACAAAAAATATCTAAGGATTCCCCTAGGGAAACTACTTTGCCCCTAAAACCAAATCAAGTGTCACCAAGGGCGGATGAAATGCAAAAAGGGCGACAGAGTGCAATTGCAATGAAAAAAGCGTTTCAAGACAAGAAAGATACTGAACTCTTGTTACAAATGGAGCAACTACTGAAAGACATTGATTATTCTCAGGAACTTGTGCAAACTTTGAGGAGAACGCTAGAGGAAGATAATATAGCAGGGGAAGAATTTTTATCTTCTCAAAAGGTACATGTACAAGGCAGACGAAAATGCTAACATGTCAGACCCCAATTGTTCAAAAGATGAATAGCACTATCCACTGGATAAATCACTAACCACTGGATAACTCAATTGGTTTTGCTAGTATTTATCAGCTGGATAGTGATTTATCCGGTGGATAGCGCTATCCAACGTTTGAACAACTGGCCCCAGGTTGTTTAGTGCATAATAACGTCTCTTTTTAATGTAATTCCAGTGTCATGCTGTAAGTTTCAGGGGCAGACAAAGGGGGGGAGGGGGGGAGGGGAGGGGAAGGGAGGGGGGAGGGTAATAGGGTGGCTAACCACAAACCATTTTTCCCTCCTTTTTCTTTTAATTAAGTCAATAAACAAATTAAATTTACAAATTATTAACAAATCATCTTACAATATGCAAGTTTTATTATTTCAAATCTGGATGGCCTCTCTCTTCGCATAGGATGTATTAATTAATGTACCACCCAAGTATCTGATTTCCTTGACTTGAAATCTATTTATTTTCTACTTTTGCAACATAGTATTTCTATTAGTATTGTATTTTTTATTTTTCCTGGAACAGATACTGTTTACCTGAAGTGAACTTTTTATCATAGTAGGGGTGACAAATGCTACCTCCAAAATCTTGGCACCTGCAAACTTTTCATCCAATCTCAAAATCTCGACAGTCTTTGCAAAGAGTCTCGAAGTCTCATATATATTGCATTTATTTTGGTGTGAAGTCTCCGATGTTTTGGTCTCAGCCTCTCAGTGAGTCTTGGATTTTCCCATTCGTCTCCCCTTATAATGCAAAACATAAGCAACGTCACAATGGCAGCCTAAACTATCTGGACTTTTGTCAGAGTACATACTTCAATTCTTTCAAGTCAACTCCCCCCCCCCCCCCCCCTAAGAAAATTCCTTGATCCACCACTGAGTTGAAACAGGTTTTGATCGAATCCTGTTTGAAGGCACCTGAATTTTTGAGGTTTCCATGAGAGGCAACTGCTTCAATTGTCCATTGAAGTGTGAGGATCACTTTGAACACTCTTTTGTAGTAAATTTATCATTGCAAAGTGTTAAGGGCCAGAAAGTAAAGAGGATATAAAGGAGGTCCCATGATTTATGAGTCAGTGAGTCATGAGTCATGAGTCAATGAGACTCGCAGTCAATATAGGACAATCACATGACTTTTGGAGGGCATATAGTTTATTTGTGTCCCTGGGGACACAAATAAACTATATGCTCGACAAAAGTCATTTGATTATCATTATTTTTAAAAACCTCATTAATAATTCATGAGCCTAACAGCCTATCAAAACACCAATAATACGTCACATGTATGAGCTTTATATCCTGATAAAACACTCCTCGTTAGTATTCTTTATATAAAGAATACTAATAAGGCATGGCTTGTTTTTCTTGTGTGCTAATATTCACCTCTTACAATTTGAACAATTGTTTTGAGTCGAGAGGGACACGCTCTTTGTGGAATGTTTTTTAAGCCGTTCGAAAAACTTGAAGCACATGTTTTATCAGGTCTAAAAACACTCGGCTATGCCTCGTGTTTTTAAACCCTGATAAAACACTGCTGCTCTATTTTTTAAACATTACATCAATTATACACAAGGCCTAATCCTACCAATTCATCTAATAAGAAAAAATTGTTTAACAGAGATGTAGCTTGAAACGAAGATGCCTGTTTTATGAGTCAATGAGACTCACAGTCAATATAGCAATAATTTATTGATTAAGCCTAAGCCCTTGTTTCAGTGGTTAGGCCTAAGCACTCTCTGAAATTTTAGCTTTCATTTCATGGGTTATGGGTTAGGGTAACTGCACTAACTCATTGACTCATTGACTCATAAATACCTAAAAACCAGGTGCTATTAACTTTCAGTATAGATCAAGAAAATAATGTGAGTCAAATTATTGACTTCTCACTTTGTCTGACGCAAGGCAATTTTCCTTGTTAAAAGTGGGCAGTTTAGGAGTCAGTGGGTTAATATTTTACCTCTAAAGCCACTCAAGAGCACTAGCGGGTCAAGAGCACTAGCTGTGTAAATGTGTCTCCACTCCAACTCAAATAAAAGTCTGGTCCGGACTCCAAAAATCAGCAGTGTAAACAGAGTGCCAGGAACGGGGCCTTAAGGCCAGTTTTTTTGGTGTGCCAAACCAAATTGTTGTCTGTTTAAATGGTAAAAAAAAATTGGTCCACACCACTTTTTAATTGGTCTAGACCCAGTGTTTTCTGTAGTGTAAATCGGCTTTTAGTGGGATGTACTATTGAATATAACACTATGATGGACTAGCATCCCATCCAGGGGTGAGTACCAAATTACCCCCCCCCCACCCCCATGGGGTTCCCCTTAAGCTTGTGAGTTGATGCAAACTTTTCTTGTTCACAGCTAAAGAAAATCTGTGTGCAGCATCATGTTCCTTTCAATAACTCTTTGATGGACATGATTGTTGACAGACTCGACAAGTACAACTCTGGAAAAGTAAGGTGAGTAGTGTTTCCATAACAGCTGCAATGCTGTTGTATGATTGTATATATTGCTAGTGCTCATCACCCTTACTTGCAGTCGAGGACTGAATTGCGAAGGGCGCGGCTCACGACATCGGGCTGAAAGCATACAAAGGCACCTCTGGCTGCCGCTATACAGTCCATGTTTGATGTCGGAGCACAGCACCACAGCTAGATGTTAATTAGCTGTGAGTCGATTTTGATGAGGGAGGCAGTAGATACGCATGAATGCCTGAGGTAACTACAGTGATTGGGCATGAGATCACGTGACAGATCACTGGAAATCTCTTTTTTTTAAAAACTTAAAATCTTAATTAAATCTATCTAGATCTATCTAATAATCTATCTAATAATCGAAAATTATAAATCCTAAAATCCTACAAATGTACCGGTAGTTTTTAAAAGCTAGATTCCTTGCTTTTTTCCTTAAAATATTAATTCTAATTTCTATCCCAGATGAGTAATGTCTAAAGTCTAGTATTAGTTTTTTTTTTTAATTTTTGGTAGATTCTGTATAAAATGTGAAAAGTGTCCCTAAGTGACTAAGTACAATAAATGAAACTATATAACTATAAACAAAATAGGAATAGATTAAAAACTGTTTCAAAAATATATTAACTGTAATTGTATATCAGTTCAGTTCCATGCTTCTTCTTCTTCTTCTTCTTCTTCTTCTTCTTATTATTATTATTATTATTATTATTATTATTATTGTTACTATTATTATCATTATTATTATCTGGCTATATCACAGTGATTGCCACTAGAGTATCCGGTATCAGCAGGTAGTGACACACCACCTTAGTGTTCCAGGTTTCTTCTGAGAATTCCCACTGGCCCCATGGGTACAGATTTCTGTAATGTCTGGATACTTAAACCAATGCACAGGTTTTCCAGGTACTTTTGTAGGTTGGTAGAGAAAGTATCAAGAATGCCAATCAGAATAGGGGTGATTCTAACCTTACGCAGTCGCCATAGTCTCTTTATTTCAAAGGCCAGGTCAATACATCTCTCCTCTTTCTCATGTTCCTTCAGGCAAATCTGGCTATCAACATGGCAAGCAACATTGACAAGGAGGCATTAGTTTGTTTCCTTGTCAATCAAGATGATGTAAGGCCTGTTATGCAACAATTTCCTGTCTGCCTGAATGGCAAAATCCCAAAGGATTTCAGTTTCGTTGTTCTCTAGAACACTCTCTGGGGCGTGCTCAAACCACTTCCCTCCACTGTTGAATCCATACTGATTGTAATTATCATCATCATCATCATCATCATCATCATCATCATCATTAACCCAAAACTCTTATGCTCCATACTAAATGGAGATAATTGCAATCCTTTCAATATCATTAGTAATTAACTTACTGCATATTTATTTTGTTTGTCTTAGTTGGGTTGAATTCTTGTCCTTCATTGAGCGAGCTCTGCCTCTTCCAGCACCTGACACTGCTTTCAGCCACAGTAGGGACGGTAGGCGTGACCTGGAAACTCCCCCATCCAGGCCAGTTTGGGAGACACGGCAGCCCCTTAATAGTGTCAAACAAGAAGGGAGGTACCCACTCCGCAACAACAGTTTGGGTTCAGAAGATTTGTATCATGAAAAACATGACCAAGGGGTCATCTTAGGTAAGGAATGTGTCAATGTCAGTTTCTCTATAAATTTCTAAATTATTATCAATGCGCACGGCCAAATGACAAACTGCCCTCCGTAAAACGCGCCTCTTTGCGGGTCAAATGGGAAATGTGCGGGCTGAAAATACATTTGCCGCCCTGATACCATGGGTGTAGCCAGGATTTTTCAAAGGGGGGGTCAGACTGTGTCAAACAGAGGGTACTCGCGTTTTCGCAACCTGAATGTTGTAGGTTGTTTGAGTAAAAAACGGCTTACAAAGGGGAGGTCATGGGCACCCCAGGACCCCCCCCTAGCTACGCCCTATCCTGATACTGATTGGCTGCAGAGATGTTAAACAACTTCGCTGGGCCAATGAGATTGTCCTATTTAAGTGCGAGGATTACTTCTACATTTGGTCTGCAACCCACACTTCAAATATATGCATTCCTTTCATTCTCACAACCTTTGTTTGTATACACTGAGGGACATTTCCATACCATAGTTTCATGCTACATCTCTGTTAAACAATTTTTTCATATTAAATGAATTGGCACGATTTGGCCTTGTGTATTGATAATAATGATAATCAAATGACTTTTGTTAGGCATATAGTTTTTTTGTGTCCCTGGTAGCATCATTTGCACCCTTGCTCCGCTCGGGCATAAAAGATGCTACTCGGGCCACAAATAAACTATATGCCCTCCAAAAGTCACGTGATTGTCCTATTGGTGACCATTTTTAGTTGAGTGCAAAAAAGGGCCTAAAAAAGTG
>NC_090878.1:20715796-20740796 GCF_036669935.1 Montipora foliosa
CACTGGATAGCGTCATCTCGCCACTAGTGGTCAACTTGCCCCTAAAAGAAGTCAGTTAGCTTTGTGGTGGCGGGATGAATTCACCCGGTAACATCAATATCTGCCAGTTCGACTGCAGATTGTTTGTTTTTGGTCTAATGGCGTTCCATCCAAACATAAAGCTAATTTATTTCATTTTTTCAACTCTTTAACGATGCAATTGAAATTCATTCCTGGCACGCGTCAGCAATGACGAAGACAGCACTGAGTTCTGGGAACGTTATTTCCCCCCAACCCCCCCCCAAAAAAGGGACCAGCTCATTTCTCAATTTTTGGCTTTCAGATTAATTACATGTTTGCTGTGTGCGAAATGTCCAGGAATTGCTTGAATGTCATTCACTTTGGATTCAAAGGGAATGCAACATCACCGACCGCTTATGTCCTTTTGATGTTCTTTGTCATGTGATCAAATCACAGCGTCACACTGAACCCCATGTCTTAGTCGGCGTCTTTTTATTTCATAATTTTTTAGTGTATAAAGCTGTAATGATATTCTGTGGTAAGTAAAGAGGTAGTGTGGCCCAGTGGTAAATGCACTTGCCTCTGCTCTGGCGACTCGTTAAATGAAACAGTCCCTCAGTGGGTAGCCTGCGAACGCAGACGTACTTCCGCCGGAAATACGTCTGCGTTCGCAGGCGACTCAGTGGGCTGCCCCCGTTGTTCGAAGGGTGGAAAACGTTATCCACTGGATAACTCAATTAGTTTTGCTCAGTTGTGTTTATCCGCTCTATAGTGTGATTTATCCGGTGGATTATATAGCGTTATCCACCTTTTGAACAACAGAAGCCTGTTCTCTTGTCTGTCATTTGCTCGGGGGTATTTGCCACCAGACAACTCTGAAATCTGAGCTAACATGTGTTGATCGCGATGATGTACAGTGTAGTTGATATTCATATGGCGCATTTTTAAACTAGATATTGTGGGGAGTTTTCTTTAATAGCCAGACATATCAGACAAATAAGGTTGTTCAGTTCGTTCGAACAAAAGGCAAAATGAACGCATGCAGCTGGCGCTAACGTACTTAGATAGCATTAAGCCGTATAGTCATCATTTTGCAGAGGTTTGAGCCAACTGCACTGAAAAAGCAATGACAAAGGTTTGGAAAAATTCTCAAGAACATTAAAAGGTCTAAAAGCAGCCTGAAACGGTAAGCTCTCGTCGTGAACATCGCTGGGCTGCGTGTGCAATTTTTTAGCAAAACACTAATTATTCACTTGCCCCATGAAAACGGTACAAATTTCAGATGGAAGACTGAATTTAGAAAATAAATGTTTCAATCAGCCTGACATGGTATGGCATCGCGTCTTTTGTTGTCAAATCAATATGTTGCTTTTTTGCGCAGATGTGCCTCGGGCTCGTTTGTTACAATTTGGTGATGAAAGCTTTATTTATCATTTTTTTTGGCGGACAGACAGGGGGTAATGGAAGCCTAGGTACAAAGTGCAAGGTGCAAGATGGCGAACTTTTTTACTGGAACAGAGAGGATAGGTTTGCATTGAGGATCTTTATACCCACGAAGGTTAAAACAACATGAAGATGTTTTTGAATCGCCTGATGTGAGATTTAAACTGATCCATTGTATTTCACATTTGCTGGTCTGCGTGCGCTGTTCTTTTTCCACTTCGCGGCATACAGCAAGAATGCTTTGTCTTTGTCAGCGAAGTTTCAAAGATTAAGAAATGGCCGTCACGTGCAAAACTAGACTTAATCAAGGTAGAAAATTTGTTTGGATTTGTTATCGTGATATAGCACCGATCGAATGTGTTGCCAGGCCTCCCTGGACGCGACGCTAACTACAGCTACCAAAAGTGTGGTGAGGAGCTTGCTCTGTAAGGGATTATCTCTCTCCCGCCCACGGGTAGTAAAGAGCTCGTACGAAGAAAGAGCCTAACACGCCCAAAGGCGGTTTGGCGTGCCTGTGCAACCAAACCGCAGGTTTGACACCTTTAGAAGGAATTAGGAGCATTGTAAACTGAAATCAACAAATTAACGCAAGTCAAATCAAGTGATGGTTTTTGAGGAGAGGTGAAAACCGGATTATCGGGAGAAACACCGGCCGAGAAATCCCGGGGGGGGGGACTATATGAAACAGACGGGGATGCTCGTCGGAAATTTTGAATTTAACCCCTAAAGGAGACCATCTGGGCGTGGCTCAAGCTTTTTGTGACCCCTAAAGGATACCAATCTGGGCGTGGCTTAAGCAAATTTTGACCCCTAAAAACAAGTTAAAAAGAAAATTTGACTTCTGTTTCTCTTCGCATAATTCTGTGTTTCTTCGCGGAACCCTAAACGAGATCTTGGCGGCTTAAAATATTGACGCTTTGCCCGGAACACCCTAAGCGAGACCAAAATCCAAAATTCACACCCCTAAGCGAGACGACGAGCATCCCCGTCTGTTTAATATGGGAGTCACCCCTCCCCCCCCCCGGGCGAGAAATAGAGTCGAGAACCAACAAACTCAACCCACATATGACGCCGAGTCCAGATATTGAACCCGGGCCACATTGGTGGGAACCGAGTGCTCTCATCAAAATATCACCCCTCCACCTCGTTTTCCAAAAGCAGAAACGTTCCGATGCTGATTTGGATCCTTCCTTGTATCCATAAAACGATGACGTTTCCAGGTTTGAACTCTTGTATGAATTGTCAGCTGAGAAATGAACCAGGAGTTTATCTTTTAGACAAGATCCAGAACGTAAAGAACTGATCCTACGTACAGATAATATAGTTCTATTACCAGTCATGCAAACCTGACACTAATTGACGCACAAACACCTAACCGCGTTTTGATAGAACTTTAAAAAGGGAGCTTATAATTAAGCACGCGCGATTTTGAGACGCGGACGGCAACCGAAAGTGAGCTGTTTTCCCTTTTAACTTGTCTTCACACAACCACATTTACATCACTGAGGAACTTTCCTCCATTAGAGCTGATTAGTATAAAAACCTGGAGACAACACTGTCCTGGCAGGCGAAATGTCCTCTTCCGGTTGCCGTGCGCGTCTCAGAAACGCGCGTGCTCAAGCTCCCTTTTTCTAAGGACCGACGCTACGGTTAAATTGAAATGGACTGTTTTACGCATGCCTAACAGTCATTCACGGTCTGTTTACATAACTTAAGATAGTGTTTTTATTCAAGGTGCTGTGAAATAAAATCAGTGAAAAAAATTCATCTTGAAAAGGAGAAACAAGACGTTATCACCAGCACGTTTTCCTTAAAAGAAAAAACAGCGCATGGCTGTTTCTCAGTCGTGCGCAAAAGGAAAGAGTTCTGAGGTCGAGATTGCTGTGGAATCAAGGAAGTAGTTTAGCATTCTTTGCATCTACAGCTATCCATTGACAGATTTGTGCATTTAGTTCTGCTGTATCGTACCAGGCTCCTGATCGTACCTGTATTTGAAAACTTGCTGTCTTTTTTCAAAATACCTCGTCTTTTACAGACAGCACGATCACTCTAGAAACATAAACACCCGTTTTTTAAAAATCGTTTCTTGACGTGGGCTATTTTGACGCAGGGTCTATACTTTGCATTTGTTCTAAGACAATATGATTTACGTCGGAAAGTTGACTGGACTTGAATTTCTTTCTCAAAGAATATTTTTCCGTTCTCAGTGTAATTTATGCAAAAGATCACGTGACGAAGCGGTATCGCCAATCGCAGCTTGTCAATCAAAGCTTTTGGAGCGTAATGGCATTCGGCAGACTCTTACATTTTCAGATCTTTTGACTTGTGAAATTGTTAAAGTTTGACCTCGCATGGTCTTCACAACGGCGATTAGTTTTGTTTCGGTGAACAATGGCGCGACAATGGAAGACGTAAAAGGAAACAGGGCGGGATTTATTCAGATTTAGAAATGAGCTCGGTGAAGCCTTCTGTGAAAGCAATATTTATGCCTTCCGCCAAGAAGAAGCACACGAAATCAGCAGCTTCGTCATCGACTACAAATGGACAATCACCTTCTTATCTGCGACCATTGACACCGGTTTGTGGCTTTTGTTCACGTAGGTTTTGTCAGATTTCAAATGAGCGTATTATAATTAAAAGGTGTTTGTTATTCTCATCAAGGAATCCGTTCGCAAGAAAACCCCTTCAAGCCCAACCAGCGAACCCCATCGAGGGATTTTCAGTCAACGAAGTTCTTCCCCTGCTCCTTCGCCGCTGCAAAATCGAAGGACAGTCTCCAGCGATGCAAGCTCGTCGAGGGTAGAAAATGGTTTACAACTCAGTCAATCTGTTCCTGATTTGCGATATGGAGTGAAACATGTTCGAAGTTCCAGCCATCCTTCAAAATCAGCGGCAAGCACCCCACACAGGGAATCGTTCTCTTCCGTCACTTTCCCAGATCGCAGCAACTCGGTGAACAGTGAAGGTAGCTATTACAACGAAGTAGCAGAAGCTCCAATGATTCTCCAAGAGGATATCATAGCGTTGACTGTTCACGTTCGCACATTTTCGGAAGCGCTGAGTTCTCTGCGAAACACTTTCATCGAATGCGAAGGTACAGTTGAACTTAAAGCTTTGTTTACAACAGAGATCGGTTGTTTAGCTGATATGTTTAGTGTCAACTTTCTTTATACTCGGGAGTTTAACATGAAGCTAAATAAACGTTACAAAAATTGTAGTGTCATTTAATTGAATTTCATTGTCGTCGTAGGAGTTTCGAATTTTTTGATGGAATTTACATGGAAACGGAAACAATTATAGAAATCTAGACAACTTGGCTTCCAAAGCTCCTATTTTCTGGTTGAGATTAAACTCCTTAAAACTGGTATTTATTTGAAGTGGGAAAATCTCAGATTGCTTTTATAACCGTGATTTAACCATTCCCATTTATTAATTTGGTACAAAAAAAAATTATAATGACATTCGAACTGACAAATTTGAGTGTGCCGTAATTTCTTCTTCATACAAGCAATGTCGGTTTTTATTTGTCACGAAATTTCCACCGAAAAGCAGCGTCGATTTTTTTATAAAGCCATATGATAAAGCATGGTTAATACCGCAATCTTACAAATTGAGTTTGTCAGTGGTTAGTAGATTCACTAAAAATATTCGACTTCGATCTGTGTCTTGCATAAATTGTTTGCGGGTTACAACATCTAAATTATACACAAAATGACCGCGTGTTAATGCGGCCATTATCACTAAAACGGGCGCTAATCCATAGTTTTAGGCTCTATTTCGGGTGTATTATCGTCAAAATTAGGGAGCCGAATATTTTGACGTAAAATATTTGCAAGTAAGGGCATTAAGAGTCGTGAAACATGATCTTCAGCTGATTATTCCACTTGATCTTTGGATTTGTAGAGAGGGTTTTGTACATGACAAGTGAAATGGATTGAACTTGCGATCGAAACTACAGGAAGACCTTGCTGCAGACTGCTTGATATTAGTTAACTACCAGGTTACCACAGTTCTCAAGATTTTGTCATATTTGTGGTTTCGTTTCGTTTTGGATAAAATTGATGGAATGTTTACTTTGGAGGTGACTGAGTGAACTGTGCGAATGAGTTACAATCGTCACTCATTGAGCCAGGACACAACCTTTCTTGCAGTTGTTTACATACGTTCTGAATACCACAATTGCCATTGCTTTTCGTTGCACTCAGAGCTTTGTGACAGCAACCTACATAGAACACATTTAAAAATCGACACAGGATGGTTATTCTGCACACAAGTGTCGTAATGTTCACCTTAAACAAATACACCTCTTTTATGACGTTTTATCTTAACTGCTGTGGTGGAGTGTTTTTATAGATGCCAGAAATTTGAATTTCCATTAGTCTGAGCAACGATCATTGTTGAAGTCTGAATTAGAGGAACCGTGGGTGTGTACAAGCTTTTAATCAGTTTTTTGAAATCCTAATACTAACTCAGCAGCCGAAATTACTTTTTGTTGACTTAAACCCGAATTTCTTTTAAATCAGTATTTTGCATCAAACTGGAGGGAGGAAGTTTGTTCTTTTGATATAATTATGCACTAAACTTAATTTGTCAAGTTCACAGAATGTAGACTGAGAGTAGTCCCTTGATAAATCAGTTGAGTGTTCCGCTTTTCTGAGGCAATCACGTTTTGTCACCCAAACGAATGAAAAGACCTGGAAGGGAGTCCCAACCTTTTAATTATTGCAAATCAATAATAATAACTACATGTCTGTGGTGCAATAATAATAATAATATTATTATTATTATTCTCAGAGAGAGTTCAGTTTCTAAATTTCAATACAAAACCGACTCTCTCCCTTTTGTCGTACGTAACCAAAATCTCTAGCTAGTGTAACAGTAGGCTCAAATTCATAACTTCTGAGCTTCTTTTGGAAATGAAAATTGAATTTTTTAGGCTCATGAAAAATGTTGCATCTGAACCTGGCTCAAGTTTGTATTTGATCTATTAAACAGTTCTTTCCCGTCGGTGTCATAGATACATTGGTGTTACAAGGTGGTTATCTGGGAATTCCCCTTCTTTATACAACCTCACGTCTGGTTACTTAAGTAGATCTTTCATTTAGTGTCTCCACATGACTCATTTAATTAACCTTTTAAAGTTTCCCACACTGTGGTTAATGAAAGTAGCGATCAGTGTGGACTACTTTTGTTAAATGTTGTCTTCGCTAAGAAATAGAGAATTGAATGTTTAAAAAATTATGTATTAATGTCCTATGGCTAGTATGAAATTCTCGTCGGGCTTATCCTTTTATTACTTCCTATCCCTCCATCTGTAGCAGCATGGTTCCTCACAGAACATGATCTGTTGTGAAACATTTTGATACTTTCAGATCAGGTCATGATCAGGACATGTTAGTCTGATCCCACATGCTGGGTTTGTTTTCTAGAATTTGAGGAAGAAAGGAATTGTTATGTGGAACCCATATTAAATTCTTTTGGAACAAGGAACGATAATACAATGTAATAATGGAGTTTGACCCCAAGGGGTCCTGACCTTATATATGTTATTTTTGTAGGATCTGTCCATTGGTTGATTCTGCATCATTGAAATGCACACTTCTAGTCATTAGAATAAAAAAAAAAGCACAATGTAAAATGATGGTCATAAAAACATGGCAAAAATACATTTAACAAAGGGAAATGGTTAATTAATGTAATGAGTTTGTTTAACTCCTTTCAAAGTGGACTTATAACCACATTTTGAATAATTTATTAAATGCAATAATAATTTTCACACTATAAGCTGACAACGGAGCGTAGACAAAAGCGTGGAGACTTGCAAAATCAAGGCTCCCTAAACAAAAAAGAAGTAAGAATAAATTACACAATGATATAAATTAACATTACATTTCTGCAAGTTAGTACATGTACTAATGGCATAAATAAGACAATCAACAATTCGCAGAAAGCATTTTTTTCAAAACAAGATTGGTTGCTAAATAGGAAGGGAGCATGTATATTGAACTAGGTTTGCTTGTTGAAGAATCCAGGACTATTTGCCTTTATTGATAGAAACATCTTTGAAATGCTTTAGTGTTGAGAACTTTTGATGAGGATTCTAGATGTCCTGTTTTGTTTATTAATTTTGTTCCATCGTTGGTGGTGACAAGAAGTCTGTGATGTACACTGTTATGTGTTGTCAAGGGTAATCATTTCCTCATTGTAGCCTTCTCCTCTTTATATACATCAGGGTTAATTATTAATATATTTATAATAATTAATGTTAAAAGAAGTTGTATTATTATTATAACTATCTCCTTGTTACAATATAGCGAGGATGTCCCATTTTGACATTTTCAGGCCTAGGAGTATATTGTGACAATAAATGATTTATTATTTAATATGTACTGTTTAATTAACGAGCAGGAGTATTTTATCGAGTGTAAAACCATGAGGTGAAGCCAAGTGGTTTTAGACCCGATAAAACATGACCTGAGAGTTAATTGAAGGGATTCAACAACATTCGCCGAAAAGCGTGACGCTCTGAAGTCCAAGCAAAGGTTCAAATTGTGAGAGGAGAACGTTAGCACGTATACAAGATAAACAAGCTACATTTATGCGTCATTAGTATGTTTTATGTGAAGAATCTAATGAGGAGTGTTTCAAAAGTTTGTAAAGTTTATGCACATGTTAATTGTTTTATTGGTGACATGGCCTCAATTGCTTAAAAGGTTGATAACACTATCCACTAGATAGAGCAATAGAATCATTAGTTTTGCTAGTAGTTTGTCCACTGGATAGTGATTTATCCGGCAGATAGTGCCATCCATCATGCAAGTGGTATTGGTGTTGTTCTACACCACCGAGATGTGTTAGGAGTTATGATGTCTACAGAAACTCACAAAGAGAACCAAAGTACTGTTTGGGTCAAACACCAGCGACTGAAAATCAAACATTGAAGCAGATCTGATGCAAATCTAGTTGTCTGGCTCAGAAATTGATTTTTTGTGGACACAAATCAGAAATAGGGGCAACGATTTGTCAGATGCAAATCGAAAACGGGCGACATGTTCAGCATAAATTATAATTTAAACATATCTCAACTGCCTTTCATACTATCTTAGGCAGGGGCAGATGTAGTGAAAACTATTAAATACTGGTATAATGGCCTACATGTGTCTCCCATGATTGTTGGAGCGTCAGAACTTACAGTCAGGTGGTCATGAGTTTCACTCCTATAAAGGAGCACTCTCTGTTTTTTTCCAAGCAGCCCTAAAAAAACTTTCCCTCATTGTTTTCACTGGGTTTCTCACTGGTACATTTCTTAGGCTACCAAAAGACTGTCTTCTCACTTGTTAATAAAATGAAGTGGCAGGGCTTGAAATTGTGAGCAATACAGTTGCATTTGCGACTGCACATTTTCCCTTTGCGATTAAAATATCTGGAGAAGTCGCAAATTTGCGACTTGTTTTCACTTCCAAGTTGCCACTTTGCTGCTGCTGCTTTTCCTAAAAGAAATAAAGAAATGACAAAGTTATTTTGTTGCTCTCTGTGAATTTAATAAGAACTTGCTAACACTACAGTATAAGAAAAACCTCAATGCTCTGCCAACATACACTGTAGCTAAAAAATGTCTGGTACACTGAGACTGCTTTTCAAGCATGAGCATGTGCAGTAGGGAATGAACCGCTGACCGCTATTAAGCAAACAGCTCTAGCTAGTTGTAGAACTAAAGGCACAGAAATTAAAGCCAGCATCTCTTTCCAGTTAACTTAGTTAAATCATAGTTAATAGAGGAGAATGGTTGTGAAATGCGAGAAGTTTCTTTGTTGTATGTTTTTGTTCTCTTTTTTGGCCTTGACCGTGCACAAAACACAATAGTTGTTTACTCCATACTGAGGAACTAACCAATAGAAATGTGTTGATTACGTAATTTATGCATAGTGTATGAGTGCAAAACAAAAGATTGTGCACGGTCGTGGACTTTCCAACCTAAATCTTGGCATCTTTGTTTGCCCCTTTGACATTTGCCGAGCTTCCAAACCATTCCCCTCTATTAAATATGGTTAAATTGCATTTTTAGCCTTATAAATAATTTATTTTCACATTTATGAAAACAATTTATTTGAATTTTTTTTTTCCGCAGACAACCCAGATGGAGATCCTCCTGAAGTAAAAGCTCATGAGCGTCTTGGTGAGGTTTTGTCAGTGTTAAAGGGAGTCCTCAATAAATACCAACCATTGCACTCGACAGACATTCTCGCTTCAGCTGGAACACTCATCAGCAAAGTCAAAAGTCACAACTATGAAGATACAAGTAAAGCTCCCGATGAGTTTTACGAGTCCATTGACCAACTCGCTTTGGCTTTTAGTAGCAGGTAAACTGAATGTAAGCTCCATGTGTATAGGTTGAGGCTATTAATTTTGTGCTAATGTTGGCTTTCAAGGAGAGAGGAAAACTGGAGTTTCCAGAGAAAAACCTCTCAGAGCAGGGCAGAGAATCAACAGATTGGAAGGTGATAATTTCTCTCACCACTACCCCAGCTGTGCTCCCTCCATCGCAAGTCAATTATAAATCACTATCTTCTGGATAACTTACTTGGTTTTGATAATGCACAGGGTACAGTTGACTCCCGATATCTTGAACCTTCAACCCATTAACTCCCAGGGGTTCCCCATTGACGAGTAAAATCGTGTGGTGTTAAAAAGAGCAATACTAAGGCTGGCCGGTTTAGGCCGGTTTAGATGTCAAAGGGTTAATTAAGGGAAATTGAAAAAGGTTCAAGTTTACGGGAGTTTGAGTTGTCGGAAGTTGAAAACAAATGACCGGGAATAAGGAAAAACGGTGTTTGCTGTTTTTCTATTCATACAGTATACATTTTAATCAAGTGAAAATTTATGAAACAGTTCATTTCTACTTTACTGTAGAAATCAAAACATATTGTAAGCAGTGACTTATTATGAAGATACAGGCACTTGAGTCAAATCCACCCTACACTAATGAAACCTGAACTAGACTGACATGTATTGTGTAATCATGCCAGAAAAGACAAAGATTACATGGCTGCTTCAAGATAAATTAACAGTCTTGCAATGCAGCACACTGTTTGTTTTGGTTTGTCACATATTGACAGACGTGGTTTGAGTTATCCAGGGCAAAGATAAATGAAGATTGCTTAGAGTCAGTCTTGTACCCAGAGTCCTTTGGCTGCTTGGTCAGTAGGTGAGTGCCTGGAAAGACTCTGGGATATATAATGGACTTGAACAATTTTTTTGATTGGTCGCTTGCATAACAGGAAGTCGGTAAGTAATTTGGAAACCCCAGAATTTCGAGGGGAATTCAAAATCTAAAACTAGTTTCAGTGCTGTTTGTTTTTTCTACCTCAGAAATATAAAAATCACAGAAATAATAAAACAACGGGGTTTCATCTAATACCGAACAAGAATTTTCCCATGCTGCAAAAAACTGATTACTGTTGCTATTGCAAAAGTAATGTGGGAAAACACCACACTGTACATCAGTTTCTTTGAGGAGAAATCCATGGAAGAAGGTCTTGTCGAAGCCATTCAGAATTACGGAAACATAAAAGTGTACTAGCTAGAAGAGGACATTGGTGTCATTTCCACAGAAATTTGTCAATTGTGTTGCTTGCACAAAGGTATTCTGAACGATGGAATGCACGCTAAAACACTAAAAATACACTTACCAAAAGCGTCAGAAGTTTCATCTTCACTCGCTCTTACATGTACAGTGAGTCAATGATCATTTCTCCAGTTTCTTTGGTGGTATGCAAGGCTAAGACTTTTGTTTCTCGAACATGTTCAACCCGCCATTGCTACTGTTCATTGTTTTCTCTTTTCTGTTTTCGTTTCAACTCAAGCATGCGCAATAACACGGAAACCCAGGTTTTCTGGGCACTCACCCTCTGACCAAAAAGCCTGAGGACTCTGAGTACAAGATTGGTTTCAAGTTAGCGGAGGTTTGAGTCGCTGAGGGTAAAATTGCAGTAGTCGTAAGACAGAAATCCAGGGAAAATCAATTTTGGTTCGAGTTATCTGGAGTCCAATGTAGTAAATTTGTCCAATGGATAGATCTATTCATCTTTCAAAACACTAAGGCTGGTACAAGCCAGAATAACGGGGTGTTTTGAAAGCCTTCACAGAATTTCCAGTCACTGATGTAGCTGTATATGTTATAGTAGCAAGGTTGAATGCAAGAGAGTGACCAATAGACTTTGTTTTTAAGTCCACGTCCAACGATGTCCATGCCAGAATTTTCCCAAGAGTTTTGTCCAAGATTGTAGGTACTTTCCTTGCGCACTCTGGGCCTTCATGTGGTTTACTTGGCTTCAATGATTTTGATTAGTCTCTGAAGCAGTAGTAACCTATAAGAACATTGATATTAATTTTGTCATTCCCCTTACAGTGTTTCTGATTTTCTCATGGGTGAACAAGACATGGTTTTATCGGAGTCTGCAATGTACAAACAGCATTCTGAGGTAAGACTCTTATTTTCCCTATAACCCCTAACTTACTTTTACACTGATTTGTACTTCATATCAAAGAAAACGTTTTTGTGCCTTTCTTGGGTAATGTCTTTGTTCAACTCTGCAAGAAGACAAATCAGCATTACTATTCCGGGTATGGGGGGGGGGGAAGGGGGTAGGAGGTGAGGGATAGGGTGGGATGGGGTGGGGAGTGAAGTGTACCGTAGCTGAAACAACCCAAACCTTTACAAAAATGCTCCAAAATGCCATGATTTAGATAATTTTTGGGCGTAAGGTTAGCATTTTTGTAAAGGATGGGTTGTTTCAGCTACAGAACCTCCACCCCTTAACCCCAACCCCCAACCCACAGAATAATCATGCTGGATAGAAGTGCTTGTGATTAGATGCACTGCGATTTTGTTAGGTCTCCTTCCTCTGTTTCCTGATAGGCCAGTTTCATGTTGTTACAGTTAGACTGGATCTAGCATGAAATGGAGGCTAATGTAAACCCAGACTTCCACACACAGAACAAAAACCAACAGGTGCATACTTAGAACTATGGGATATTCAAACTCCATCACCATGTGATTGCGTCTCAACACCACATGCATTTAATCGTAGGGGATTTCCTAATGGGCAACCAAGCATTTATCAGGGTGACCAAATTTAGGGGTTTACAATGTAGTTGCCCAGCTTTTAAAACAGAGACAACCTTGGATGTTTTTTTTTTTATTTCAACACTGAACTTGTCAAGAAACCAGTCAGTATAAAATGCGGACTGCAGACTTGGTCTAAAATGCGGACTAAGACTATTTTGTACCGTAGTCTGCATTTTAGACCCAGTCTGCAGTTTGCATTTTATACTGACCAGTTAAGAAACTTATATGCTTCATAGTATTGTTTAAGAAACGGTCCAGATAAGAACGATAGCAACAAAGGCAACAAACATGTTGGAATTCAATTGGTATGCAAAAAGGTGATAACTTTTCTATTGTCTGTACTTACTTCTGATTGGCTTAAACAGCAAACGGTTAACAAAACTTCATAAAGCAGTATTATATTCATCCTTACTTTCCAACCATCTTCCATCTTTCATCTGGTCTCAGTTTAAATGAATTCCACAGAAATCGTATGTGGGGAACATGTAAAATTCTAAACGTTTCTTGGCTTTTGTTTTCAACTCTTGTGATTGGTCAAAATCTTTTAACACAAAAAACACCCTTTCAAAGTGGGCTGTAAATGAATTTTATTGCGTTAACTTCCTTCCTGTAGGTTTATGCATTCTGTGTGTAAAAACGATAACATTCCTATGTGGGGAAAGCCCCGTTGCCACATAACAAAGGAAATTGCTATCCACCTTACACGGATCATTACTTAAACGCCTTGTTCATATGCCATGACAATTCTACATTGAATTACGTCATGCTAATAGAGCAGTTTTCAGATGACTGTTTAAAGTAATCATGCATCTGCAATTGCTATGCTTTGTGATTGGTTTTAAAATCTCACCCCAGTGTATCAGCCAATGAGAAGGAAAACCAATCAAACAAGTTACATGGAACTGCTACGAATTTGGATTGCTTCATTGCGCTCTTTGCTCCTGCTGTGATTGGTCGAAGTAATTACTTTGTTATTTGTTTTAAGACACTCAACTGAAAACTGCTCTAACATGTAAATAATGCAATAAGTCCAATAAATGCTGATTGATTAACTGACAATTTCACCTAGTGCTACACCTGTTAATATTAATAAAATTGTGAGACAAATTGCTAAACCAATATTGCTTAGTGTAACACTTCCAAAGCAGTTCAATTGACACAAAGAAATATTGTTGTGGACACGATAGACTGTTGTTTTGTGTTGTTTTGGACACAGGCAGACCACCCTCTGTTGGTGTGGTTGTTATTGATCTGCAGAAGAAAATTCAGAGGAATATTACGGCAGTTGTGATTTGCTCGAAAAGAATTTAAGTTTGAAAGCAAATAATTCAATAAAAAGAGCTGTTGAAATGTCAACTGAGTCCTGCGTTATGTTTTTCTGTTTTTATGAGCTGTTTTAGGCATTATTCTGCAGAAGTAAAACACATAATTATATTCTTACCTACAATACTCGATCATTCAAGTTGCAGCTGTGTAGTACAAAGTACTGTAGACTAAACTTACAAAAAAGGCTTTTCCGCATGTTGGTGTCAAAATTTGGAGTACATGTAAGATACTGAATCAATTTAAAACATTATCAAAAATTCCTTTAAAAACAAATAAAAAATTTATTTCAGACTCTGGGTAATGAAGATTCTGATCTTGATGTCGAAAATATTACCTCCAAACTTGAAGACTGTACAGTTAAAACAAATTGATCCAATTGCTTAAGTATTTAATTTCTGCTCCTATACAGTACTTTAATTATTGATACATTATGCAACTATTGATGCTTCTCCTCATAATGTAATAATGTTTAAAACTCTTTAGTTAAAAAAAAATAAAAGTATTTTTTTCTTTACCTAATGATGTAACTAAATTATGCTGATGATTAACTTGTGTCAAATAGCAAATCTGCTACCTGCTGGTCAACATAAACTTTCGTGTATCCTTAATTAATTTTTTGTAATGAGAAAATAAAATAGTGTATATAAGCTAACTTTTTTTTGACAGCCGCAGGAGAGTGAAGCGAGTGACCTCATCTTGTTTAACATGGAGTGATTATTCTTACCATAAAAAAAACAGCATCTGATCGCATAGAAACATCACCATGCCTTTGCTGAACTACTCCTTCATCCTTTGAAAATTAGCTGAGAACGGCGATTACGAAATCCTCAAAACAGCTTTCCCAACATGATCGGTGCAATGAACCCGACCAAATTAAGGACTTTAAAACATTGGAGTCAATTTGAATCTACAAATCAGTGCAACATGGCCATTGGCATTTTTAAAGCCTAACCATGCTGATTGGTAGATTCAAATTGTTTGCTTTGAAGAAAAAAGAACCACGGAATTCCAAAAGGGTGCAAAATTCAAAAAAAGATTAAAAAAAAAACATAAAAATTACGGTTCAGTTGCACTTTTAATGAGACTTGATCAATACAGGAGTCAAGGTGACTGACCCTAACTAAAACAGATCCTCCCTAAAATGGGGTGAATGGTTGAAAAGGCCTTGAAGGAGACTTTCATAGGTGTTCCTTGGAGATTATAGGATGGTTAATGGAGAAATATTTATTTCAAAATCTGTTTTAATTTTTGTCTGCGCATGGGTGCTTTATGTGAAACGTCGATGGTGTAGGCTGAAACTGCACTCGATGATCGATGTAGCTCGTCTAGAACCTTTAACATTGTTCATTTTTCTTTAGTCAGTGGCAGATCTAGGAATATTTTAAGTTGGGTGAATTGAAAGAACTTAAGTATAGACTCTGACAAAAGTCGTGATAGTTTAGGCTGCCATTTTGACTTTGTTTTTTGTTTATGTTTTGCATTAATGAAAATGTTCAAGTCAGGTACAGCTGTAAAGAGTTTCTGTTTCAGCGGAAATAAACATATACACTACCATACTACCATTTGCGTCCATCCTTGAAGCGTGAAGAATTTTGCGCGAAGTTTTACTTTTCAAATGTTGACGGTTTGTCCGGTTATGTATCACTTTTGACCAATGAAACATTGGTGGTTATGTTGTGAAATTCAGAACGTTTTTGACAGCATACCAGCATGTTTTGTTCACATGCTCTCAAAGTTTTCAGGTTTTTTGTGAGAGCATTTGGGTTTTGCATGACCGCCCTAATAACATCTTTGCTCATTTTGCAATGGACACAAAAAAAATCGAAGTCAACAAGCTTGGAATGAGGTAAATTACCACCCAGGAGTAGATTTTAAATGCTCCTTGAAACACGGAAGAGCGTGTGTGTTCGCAGAATATGTCCTAGACGTGGAAATATTTCCTGCTCACTCTTTCTAGTTTCACTTCCGTTTCCCTTTTTTTTTTTTTTCGTAGTTGCTGAATCACGTATCTCCTCTTGGCAAACTCACGGGAGATAGAGGTTTATAACTCTTCTAGATTCCTAGGCAGATTCATAAATATATCCGGTCACAGGGAAAACCTGGAAACTGGAAGAGCACGTGAACAAAACATGCTGGTATTCCGTCAAAAACGTGTCAATTTTCACAACATAACTGCCAACGTTTCATTGGTTAATAGTGACACACAACCCGACAAACCGTTAACATTTGAAAGGTTAAACTTCACGCAAAATTCGTCACACTTCAAGGATGGTTTCAAATGGTAGTAAGTATTTGCCTGTAAGCTGTGCTTTTTGAAAATTGTGGTTTTAATCTACAAGAATAACTTTAAACAAGGGGGTTTGGCTTAAAGCCAATTAAAGGGTGTAAGTGATTTTTTTTCTGTGAAGGTATCAAGACAACAGGAAATGTCACGCTAATTCTGTGATCAGCTTGTACACATAGCTAAGTCCGAATTACTTACGGTAATAGAACGGTGAATTCAATCAGAAACTGTAGGTCAAGGAATTACAGATTTTGTGGCTCTTATTGAGGAGCTGTTTGATTAAAGGACTTTGACATTGTTTGCTCTCCACCTGGTTGTCGTAGCTGTTGGTTTCAAACTCGTCGTCTTAGTTGTCTAGAATTCCAGTACCTCATTTGTGTGGATGGCACTGTCCTCTGTTCTGTTAGTATCTCCTTCCTTACCTCATTCAACCATTGAAGAACCGAAGAACAAGATTTCTTTAACACTGTCTAGGTCTATTCAAGAATGTTTAGGTTTTTTTTTTTACCATATGTGGGCATAGTTTAAATTTGTGCACAAGATTTTTTTTGATAATTTACATGTCAACCAGGTCATGCATACAAGGGATTTGTGTATTATTAATTTCATTTTGGACAAGAGGCTTGAAGACGTTTTGTACACATATTTGTTTGTTGTCCGAGATTTGTAATGAAATTATTTATTTTATTTTTCTTGGAAAAGACAGTCCCATTTCCTATTGACTCCAGAGAGTGAGACTCTAGCACCAGGTTGTGTTTACTTGTCAGCTAGGCTGCTTTATGGGTGAATTGGTTAAATAAGGTGCCTTTTGTTTCAAGCAGTAGTGGATGGATTAAGCACTTGGTTTAAGCACTTGGATGGCCTGTTGATCATGCACATCAAGTCATTTTTTTCAATGTTTCTTTGAAGGGCTTGTTTAGACACTTCTCAATTTACAATGTAAATGTTTGATTTAGCATGTTTCTTGAGAGGAGAGCTTTTTTAAAAGTCCCAAGGATAAAGTTTTTGAGAAAACCTAGGGCCTGGCTTAACGCCCAGAGTTAAAACTTTTTTTGCCATTAAGCTTTCCACCCATTAATTGTGTTTCAGCTTACATCCAGCTTAAACACGAATAATTACCATAACTTGTCTGTTTCTTCTTTTTTACATGCAAGTCAATAAATTATTGTCAGGGAAAGTAAAACAGACATCTTTTAAACTAGTTATTCAAGAGTACAGTATTATTAGAAAAAGGAAATTAATTTTCTCGATAATGAGCCATGCAACGGTTTACAGGTTGCCATGACATTCAAGTAAATATTAAGCACTATGATTCATTTCATTAGTAAAGTCACTAAGTAATTAACAGCTTGACAATTTTTTTTATTTTTTTGTTTGTTGAGAACAAACTTTAACATTATTTTAATAGCCTGTCTGTTTGAATGTGTTTGTTGATTGAATTGGCCCAATATTATTGATCTCCAAGCAAGATTGTGAGTTAAAGGGGTTTTTAGTTCATAAGTATCTGCAACTTAATCTTATTGTGTAAGATTTTGCTAGCCCTGTATTTTACATTCCACAGGGCATGAAACACTATATCCGTTTAGCTAAATGTCATTTTTTATCTTTCCTGTAAAAATACTATCTGATCATTGAGCAAAAGGTTGATGCCTTTTTTGATACCATATGACAGTTACATTTATATTTTGACATAACATTTTCACTTTAAATCACCTTTAGAGTCAGTCTTCTCCACATTTGTGATTCCTTTTTTTCATTCCTCTGGAATTCCAATAAAAGGTGTCAGTGCTATCCTATGACAAAGCTGTTGTCATCTCCAGTTGTCAAAAATAAAACAGATTTATGTCACAGTCCTGTGGATAGGCAACACTTTCTACACGATCCAAGATATAGAATTTCACACGAGGTCAATGTGCTCATAGATAGCATATTTCAGAAAACCCACAAATGGTGTTTGCATTCTAACTGTATTGGAACAACACTTTTTAGAATGAGTTCATAGATGCTTTCACAGCCATTATTTCAGAGGAAACTGTTGGTTTAGTGTTGCATCATTGAGGTCCAATTTCTTGTTGATCTGCCAATGTATTCATCAACTTCATCAGGGCTTTCCAAATGGTGCTAAATCTAGGGAATTCTTGTAACGTGAATAAGCAGGATATCAACTCCTTCATGTCATTCTTGAGAAGAAAACCTCCGTTCAGTTGTCTTCAAGCCAGGACAATAAGCTACTTTGTAAGTAAATGGCTTTCTGCATACATCTTCATCATCTTCCATCTTATCATCTCTTATTTAAGTCTCATTGTTACTACTGCCCTAAAGTAGAATTTAATTCTCCTTTGAAGTAGTGCAACGTCATCTTTCTGAGAATATTTGTCATTGTTCTGTGATTTAATTTTGATCCTTCATTCATTTACAATTAAGCAAGGTTGCTTTTACAAAGGAAAATAAATAACTTAAGAGCCCTGTCAAATTTGCCAATTTGGTATGTATCTTTGGTTGTCACAGAGACATAAAGAGCCATTAAGTTACAAAAGTCTGACCTGGAAGGAAAATCAATCATTGGCTTTCCAATGTCAACTTTGCTGACCTACAGTATGAACAATAAATTTCATTAAAAATAAAAAGTAACAAGTCAGAGTTCAGGACCTGACTGTGTGCCAAAAATGAGTCAATGATGATAATAATAATAATAATAATAATAATAATAATAATAATAATGATAATAATGATAATAATGATAATAAGAAGAAGAAGAAGAAGAAGAAGAAGAAGAAGAATAATAATAATAAGAAGAATGAGAATAGCAGGTATTATGATTATAATAATGGTAAAGACTGTGAAAAAAATAGGCTTGGATAGTAACACTTCATTACTTAAGAAGCACAGCAAAGCTTTAATATCCTAAGGCTATATTTGGGTTTATATGAGGACCAGGTCACTATGTTATTTAAAGTGAGATTTTGAAACAGTAATAATAATACTACCTAATATTATGTTATTATGTTGAGCATTGGATTTGTATGAATAAGCAGAATTAGTGCCTACTCACTCAGTGATCTTAGTGTTTCAAGCAATCTGATTGGTTTGCTATCTGGGAGTAATTGAGCATTATTCAGTCCCTACAGAGTGAATAATGCGTGCTCCAAACAAACAAAACAGCCTGCGTAAACTCGCCAGAATTTCTGAATCGGAAATATTGAGAATACAAGATGATGCTGTGCTACAGAATATAAAGAGGGCCACAAAATTTGGCCTGAAGCTTTTCAAAGGTAAGAGAAGAGTTCATACTTTTGCCAACCAGTGTTTGACTTCGTTTTTTCAGATAATTATTGCTGAGAATTAAACAATCTTCACATCAACAATATGTTTCACTCAGAGTAATTCTATTTTGTAGGGTTGGTCGCCCAGCAAAACGAATTTATTACTGAAATCAAGGAATTAAAAAACTGTTTGAGAAAGTTCTACATGGCTGCAAGGAAACAAGAGGGTCATTTTACAACAAACCAGTGCTCACCTCAGTGAGAGGCACCATTTCATGTGGATCCTTTACGACCTGCAGACGTTCGAATTAGATTGCTGATTTTAAACGGTGTTAAATGACCATTTTGCTGTTTGTGACAAGGATTTTAAGGGAGGTTCTTTGGATTTGCCATGTTTGAAGCTTCTGTAAACACATCTGCACATGCTTTTTGCTGTTTGCACATTTTCCACACGTGAATTGAGATGTCAATTAAATCAACTTTGGATGGTTTTCTTCTGCAAATGTTGTTGAGATGACTTTGTGAGTATAGACTAAAACAATTATTCTTTGAAATCGAGGTGAGTAATGGCAGAATATTTACCTCGATTTCAGCCCCAGGGAAGTCATCCTGGGTCAAAAAAGTGCAAATTCCTCACCCCAGGGGCACCTGGAGCTTAGAACGATCTGCGACATGTTGCAGAGCGTCAACATCCATGAACTCCTGCCATTCGTCTTCGAATTGCTGAACCAAGATTTCGTCGTCAATATCAATTATTTTGAATTCTGTTTTTACGGTATTGATAAAACTCTCACCAACTACCACAGCCTTACGTACTGAACAAGAACCTAAAATTTAATAGTAAAGTTAATTAAATACATTTATTATGCTTATGAAATTCAAGCAAGCATACACAAGTTGCACGAAGAAAACTCATGAATATTCAAACACATGCAAAAAATATGCAGCAGAACACAACAGAAACAAAAGCTTTTCTATTGGATTACATCTTAACCTTGTTAAAAAGACCTCTGTCTTACAAAATATAGAGCAGATTCACTCACCTTTCTTTCACTCATGGCTTTGAGGGAATCACAGAGAATCGGTTTGCTTCTAGTGACTTCTGGGTAATTCCAAAATGGCGGTACTATTTTTCAGTCTTTCTCGGTCATTCAAGATGGCGATCAGCCAAGATGGCGTCAGTGGACTCCACTCTTCTAACGGTTAAAGTCAAAGTCCCGACCCCCGGAACTCAACAAATGATCAAAAGTCC
The DNA here is from genome assembly GCF_036669935.1 of Montipora foliosa. Lineage (NCBI taxonomy): Eukaryota > Metazoa > Cnidaria > Anthozoa > Scleractinia > Acroporidae > Montipora > Montipora foliosa. The sequence continues at coordinate 20,736,493 of NC_090878.1, forward strand.
CTAACACGGGCAGACTTGTAACGTCAATTCCCCCTCCTATGCCCGGCCTCCCCCCGCCAGCAGCTTAACATTGATAGGTGCATTACAGTACAGACCTCAAACTCTGTTAGTAAGAGGATATATCATCATAATCATTTTTTAAGGATCTTGTGGACTTTGTGTTGTGGTTGAATATGGTCCTTAAAAAAGAAGAAAAGCACCTATGATAAAGAAATTAACATTTAATATTCGAGCAGACGGCTGTTTAACCTGAGTATGAGTTTTTAGACTAAATTGTCTGCCATTGCTTTAATAATATCTAGAGCTATCATAGGAGAACAAAATAAAAAATGATGTATAAAACTCAGTGAGGAACGAAGTATTTGTACAGTACATATGTAGAGCAAGTTTATGTGTAGCAGACACTAGTTTTGGGCTCTCAAACTCCTCAAACTAGTGTTTGGCGCATTGAATTTGCTGCATCAGCATGTGCTACATAATCACAAATGGTTGAATTGAGTCATTGATGTTATTACTGGTACTAATCATTCATCCACTAGTTTATCATAATTTTTTTCTTGGATGCTCCTTTTTAGGTTTCAGTAGGTGATGACCATAATTTATAAAACCAAAAACTTGCACTTGCAGTGAACTGAGTGAGCCAAGGTTCAATCTTAAAAGCTTAAACTGCATGTGGCAAGCTGGCACACTTTTTGAAATTTCAGTGGAAAAGAGGAGGTGGGATGATATGGCAGTAGCATTTTATCCTGTATACAAAAATAGAGTTTTGTACAGGAACTGTTTATGTCAAATTTGGTCATGTATCTGTCATCATGTCCACAACAAATTGAATTTATATGGGAGTAGGCTTTGTTTGGAATTTCCTGAATTCAAGCCTCTCTTTTGACTTGTCATTTTTTGTCATGCAAATTTCTGGTGCAGCTTTCATCTGATGATAATGTTATTGTTGTTATAAGTTGAGACCTAGTCAACACTCAAAATGAGGAAGAAAGCATTTCTTGAGGATAGTTTGAAGAAAGCAAATTTACTTTTGCTTTTAAGCATTGATCAGGTAAACTAAACCAATGAACCAGTTTCGTTTCATTTGGGCCTCTCTCTAGTGTACTAATTTTTGTGTTTGATAGTAGATGACCTGTTAAGAATGTTATGAAACCAAATAATTTAAATCTTTTAGTCTGAAAGTACCGGTATTCCAGACGTAAAAATTTGTACATTACAATTATTATTGTGTTAAATCTGTTGACGAATCAATAAGAATTAGTCATTGTAGTTGCCTGTGGTGCTATAAATTTCTTGTGGTGTTCAAGGTGGGTGACCTTTTGAGTCTGGAGATAAATTTATTACTGAAATATGGTTACTTAATAAATGAAAACTACTGTTAAGAAAGAAGTAAAATCGTTCTCTGGTAAAAAGTTTTGAAAAAACTATGATCTTTCGACAGACTGAACTGCTGCCTCAACGGATAAACATTTTTATCCGTTGAAGGCAGCAGTTCAGTCTGTCGAAAGCTCATAGTTTTTTAAAAACTTTTTACCAGAGAACGATTTTACTTCTTTCTTAGCATGAATCCTGGTAACGGATCTTCAATATTTTTATGAAAACTACTGTACTGAGAATTTCATGCCTGTGGTGCTGTTTATTGTGCTGTACAACCTTTTGAATCTGGCTATAATCAAACCCTAAAAAGTTACTTAATTAGTTTGTTCATGTGATGCTGTGCAAAATTACTCCTACCTGTCTTTGGGTGAAATAACTTGTTACAATATAATAGTACTAAATGTATTTCTACAGATGAAACTGTTGGTACAGAGGAGTACGTGTATGCTCTCCCAGTTGTGCCTTTAATTTTATGCAAGATTTTCTTTTTTAAACTTTAATGCCAGTGGATGAGATGTTCATAGCTTTTATATTTACATCATTTAAATTGATGCTAATGATTTTTAGTACTAAAGGTTCTAAATACGTAAGGTATTACTGTGATTCAAATGCATAATACCAGTACATTTTTTCTCCTGACAAATGTTATTGATGTATTTGTCCCTTATTGCTATCTCTTATGTTTGCAATATTAGCAAGAAATGCTTGTCAAAACCAATTAAATCTCTTTCTTAATATTATATCAGTTATGTGTATGAATTTAAAACTGTAGTTGTATGTGATTAGGACTTCCTGTGGCAAGCATGTCATGTCTGCACAGTAAATTAATGCGATTGTGGGTATATATGCCTTTCCTGTAATGTAATCTTACTTCCCGTTGTCAAATCTGCTTACCTCTTTTTTGAGTGACTTGAAATCTATTTTTGTCAGTTATAATATTATGTTAAAGTAATGTTTGGTTGCAATAAAGGAGCGATTAAATTAGAAATAAAAAAATTGAAAGAGGAAACATAATTTCAAGGCTTTAGAAATAAAGTTATGTCATTGTTTCAGTTTCTCCCAGAGCCTAAGAGTGACGTTTTTATTTTTGCCAAGAGTGGTGTTAACTTAAATGTATCAATTTGGGATTTTTGAGGACTTCTGCATGTTAAACGAATTTTAATCTTAAGCCATCTAATCTAAACTATTGATATGTGTTTGCTGTCATGAACTTAAAATTTCATAGATTCTGTATAATTATACATGTAGCTTTTGACTTCCACTCTTTGGCCATGTTATTTTTTCAGGAAAATTATTGGTATGCTTTGCATTAATCAGTAAAATACCAACTGAAATGCCAACTGCTCTATAACTCCACATTGAGTAATTTTAGTTTGGTTTGTGTTCTTTAAAAATTAACTTAATTATTGCACTCAAATAATTTTGCTTTATCTATCATTGTTTTTTTTTCTTTTAAGATCACTTTGTTTGCATGAAAATTGAAGGGCTTTGATCACAATCAAAATTGGCTAAAATTCTGTGTGTGGTCTAAATTGAATTTTCTTTGAACTTCCTCTTTCTTCAGATTTTGAAAGTGTGTTTGCCCAACACCTGACTGGCACAATTTTGAGCTTTGATTTTTATCCACTTGAAAGGCTGTTTACTTTGAGTGTAAGTTTTGGATTTCACCGTCCGCCATTACTCACATTCAAAACTGACGGATTGGACCTCAGAGGGTTGAATCCAAGGAAAAGTGACGTCAAAGGCTCACTAGCTTAAAATTTCAGCGGGTGAATGCAGCTTATTGTATATGCAAAATGCGAATTTAAAAGTCTGAAAGCCCAAAACTCCCATGCTGCCTATGAATTCTGCGGTGTGCATACACATTGCATTCTTAAATTAAACTAGTGAACCTTTGACGTCATTTTCTCTGTGACCCAGCTCTCTCAACATCTTTAAGTTAGTAATGGCGGACCATTAAATGGGAAAATTCCAGTTAAAATAATCAGGTGTCTTTTTCAAATCAAGGCTTAAAACTTTGGTCGCTTAGTGTTTAGTAAGTTAGTAAGGGTGAGCACGTAATAGCCAGAGCTAATTAACTTGTTGTCCTCTAAATAAGAAAATAAAAATAAATGTACTAAGCTATTAAAATACAACGAATACAAATACTATATAATCTACTAAACTATTCAAAAGATAAAATGTAGAATTATAATCATGTCAAAATTCATCAAGTAACTTAAATAGAAAAATGATTAAGATTCTTCTGTTGTTTAAAAAACTCATTCCACAATGCTTTTTCCACAATGCTTTTCCACAATGTTTAGTTAACATAGTTTTGAAATCCAAAGAAAAATAAGAATTGATATTTTGGTCACAGGGGCACTTTAAGGGAAGTTTTCTAATGTTATTTGTGGAGAGACTGTCTGGGTTAAAATCCTGGAAACCTGTCTTGGATAATCAATAATATTGTGTATGCTGTCAATGGGGTCCATGAGCATTTGGTGGTTATTGCTGAGGGGGTGGTTTGGCAGGATGTCAACTTAACTTAACTTAACTTAGGCGAAATTATTTACCGGTGGAGTGGTTCAATGGTTAGGGCATTGGGTTTGCATGCGGTTGCCCCAGGTTTAAATCCAGCTCAAACCTGGGGTTTGGTTTTGTTGTTTCCGTTTGTCCTGGATTGAACTCTACCACGCTTTGTAAATAGTCAACTGGTTGCCTTCTGCCAGTTGGAGTTCTTAATCATGTTTCTGTTAAGTTTGGATTGCTTCTCTCAGATTATTAACCCATTGACAAGTAAAATTGTCTGGCGTTAGACAGAGTTAAATCCTATGTATGGCTGGTTCAGGCAGTTTGGAAGTCAAAGGGCTAAAAGTGGGGTGCCTGTGAACCAGCTGGTTAGCTAAGTGCACTTCTACTATAAACAAAGCATTTGCATCGGCAGT
>NC_090878.1:20745796-20765796 GCF_036669935.1 Montipora foliosa
CTCGGCTATAAGCCGAGACCCCAAACTTCTTACGGAAAAAATCAACTTGATTGACATGAATTGTAAATGCATAATACTCGGCTATAAGCCGAGACCCATTTTAGGTCTTGATGTGTATTATCGACTATGGAATTTTCGTAATTTAAAATACAAATTGACATTGACTGAAAAATTATACTCAAAGCAATCAAATGAACACGAAAGATAAGAAACAAACAAGCAACGTGATCGTGACGTGACGAATATTATTAAACAATTGTTGACCTCACAGGAAACGTGTCTTCGTGCAAGCGAAGCGTTTTATAAAAAGTTATTCGACTGGAAACCTTACAACCTCGCTCTTTAAACTTAAAATAGTCGCTGAAGCAGAAGCTGTAGAAAATAACTCCGAGATCGCCGGAGAATACGGCATCAGCGAGTCGATGGTTCCGTCGCTGGAGGAAAGATAAGTTTACACGATCTGTGATGGTGCAATCTCGTTCCCAGACTCCTCGTTCCTTCGATGGGTAAACCAGGCTTGGCGCGATATTCCCGAGGAGATGGTAAGGCGTTCGTTCAAGACTTGTGGCACCTCTATAACGCACTCGACGGCACAGAAGACGATGTAGTCTTCGACGAGAATCGATCCCGATTACACAACAACACGAACGGCTCCTTCACGAGTCACCAAGTAATAAAAATCCATATTACACCAACAACAACTTCTCTTCATTTTACAAGTAATTTAGTTCGGCTTGTAAGTGAATACACGTTCATTTGTTAGTGTTTTTATTTGCTGAGAAAGTTCTTTTTATCAAAAATACTCGGCTATAAGCCGAGACCCCTTCTACCGCTTCAAATTTGCCCAAATTGAGTGAGGATTTGTGTAAAAATCGCTCGGCTTATAGCTGAATAAGTACGGTAATCTCTTTATGGTGGTAATTTGACCTTTGTCAATCAAAACTTACCCCCTCATTCATACTGCTCAGTTGCCCAGCCATGATGTATTTTTCTCTTGTACTAGGATCTTCCAAATATACTTAGTTACTGTGGCAATTTCCTGTAGTTAATTACTGTAGTAATTTCCTAGTGAATCCTGGGTCATTTCAGTCGTCTGTGGAGGCTTACAGCCACTGAAGGGATTCATTTGAAATTACAGTTTTGTTCATGTGCCCCCACTAAGGACTACAGCAACCTAGGGTTCACTAAGGAACATAGTATTAGCAAATATATATTAGTCTATTTAATACAAAACAGCAGTAAGTATTACAATTGAAGCATGTCAGGATTTATAAAAATATACATGTGTTTGCATTTGCTGTGATTGTCATTAATTAATTAATTATTCATAAATAATGTGCTGTGTTTTTCCAGAACTACCTGCCATTTCAGTCCATCTTTGTTACAGCTCTGGAACAGGTAATTATTATTATTATTATTATTATTATTATTATTATTTTATTTATTTTTAAAATTTAAACTTAAGGCGCGTTTGATTGACTGTATTCTGGAATAGGAGTTTCAAATGCTTCGTTTTTATGGCAATTCACATGAAAATTGTCAAACACGTGCTAAAATGTTATTTTAAACTTCTTTACTATCATTGTTGCTTTAAAACGCCAAAACATACTGTTTGAAATCATCGCTCCATGTATTCTTATTCGGGAATAGGGTCAGTCGAACGCACCCTTATTTTAAGTGTCAAACTGTATGTAGCATGGGACACAACAGAAATCAAATAGACTCATATCAAAGGAACTCAACACACATGGCATGCTCATTCTGGAAATCGAGCCCAGGCCACATTGGCGGGAGGTGAGTGCTCTTGCCACTGCGCTATCCATGGTTTGGTTGAACTCAGTTCTGAGTTGCTCTGTGCATTAAGTGCTCTACCAAATGAGATTTTACTGCTCAGCTTTTTAAAGAAGCAGATCTCTCTTTGGGCGGGACAAGTTTTGACAAAAGGGCCTTGGAGTCAAGATTATCGTAATTTGGTCACATGAGCTCAGTCATACAATTGCAGGTTTGACAAGGACTATTGACTAATGACACTGATTCTTAATTCTTATGTAATGATTCATAGGATATTGATTATGCAGAGAATGCTAACAGAACATATGCTGGTCTCATGTCCAGTAAATTTATGGAGGTCAGTACAAGTTTTTCTGTTACAAACCTAAACTTCTCTGACATGCACCATTGTTAATCAAACAAAATGTATTGTGCGCTGTGATTTTGCCATTTTGTAATGCTGAGATCCAAGACTTCGAACTATTGGAATTAGTGTTTATATTTAACCTATTCATCCCTGAAGCAGCTCCCATTGATGAGTAAATCGTCTGGAGGAGGCAGTGTGGCCCAGTGGTTAGGGCGCTTGCCTTGAGATCCAGAGATCCCGGGTTCAAGACCCGCTCTGACCACTCGTTGAATTTGATCCTGGTTGTCCCTGGTTTAACTTGCCAGATGCACTTGTAAATAGCCAACTGGTTTGCCTCCAGCCAGTTGGGATTCGTGACAGTCGTCATTGTTCTGTTGTGTTTCGTCGGCCCTGAAAAGCCCCAATGGGGAGCGGTCAATTAAGTATGTGTGTATGTAGGTATGTATGTATTAGACAGAGAAAATCTATAATATATCTACATACACCTGGCTATGGAAACTCTCGTAACTCAGACTTACATTATGGAAGATGACAGTCACATCTGGAACTTTGTGCGTACTTTATTGTAGCCATTGACTTTGAGAAGAAACACACATGAAAGAATGCGGAAGGAACTGAAGGAAACGTGGGCGAAAGCTTGCAGGAAAATGGTGGGTCAGATTTGAAAGGGGAAAAAAATTAATTCAGTAATTGAGTGCTTTCAGTTCATTTTGAAATTGTGGCAATTTTCAGAAAGGCAAGTAATAGTGTTTTCATCCACATGATCAGTAACCTTGTTTTTCCACAGAAACAAAAAAACGTTTGTGGGATAATAGAGCTCAATTCCCGGAGGTTTAGTTGAGGACACCAACATGGCTGCCTTGACGTCACATGGAAACACTCTGTTAGATGCACGGCACAGATTTCAATAAGCATCACAAAGTGTTCTTTTGCTCTTTTCTCCAAATTCAACATCACTCGTGTCTCAGAATACATACATTTTACGTCACAAAGTGTCCCCTAAATACTGCTTCTCACAATTATAAGGGTAAACTGCTAAATTTACCCTGAGCTAAAAATAATGCTAACCTTCGCCCTAATCTTATTGTTAGAAATAGGTAGGAAATGCTTAGACTTAAAGGGACACTTCATGTTGTATATCAAAATTGGGCATGCATATACATGTAGTTGCTTGCATTTGCATAAGTTTTGCACTAATTTTGGATAGTTAACAATTATTCCATGAACGCTGATAGATAGCCAACGAGGCGTGTTGCGCCGAGATGGCTATAATCATTTCATATCCAACAAGTGCGAGTGGAATAATTGTTTTATTAAAATGCCCCCAAAATATAGAAAACTAGACTACAATAAAATAAAAAGGCTCAAAAAGTCATGCATGTGCTTGCCGTGTTTGTAGATCATGGTATAATGGCTCATAACCCATGATGGCTTAGCCAGTCAAAACTCTCGAATTGCATTATTCCAATGATCCAGTTTTTAATAATCACAGATATTCATGTGAGTGTGAGCGTGAAAGACAATCATCAATCAAACTAACACAAAAAATTTGCTCTTGCTGACATGAAGTTACTAATTTCTTGTTTCTTTTTCAACTTGTAGAGCGATGCTCTTGGAAACCTTGAAAAGGCCAAAAAGCTCTACATACAGAAGCAACAAGAACTGGAAAAGGTTTGTTGCTGAGTAAAGTCTTTAATTTCAGCCAATCCACTGGAGGGCAAGAGAAGTATAGAGGTTACCGCAGCCACTACTGTATGCCCCAAATGGCACCACGATATATCGGTACAACAAAAGCTTTGCAAAGAAATGCAATATCCAGCACATGGCTAATATTGGTGTTTTTGCTATTCATGGCAAAGGCGAATTTTAGATTTGTCAAATGCGTTCCGTGCTTCAACAGTCTACTCTCGATTGGCTTGTACCCAAACCGAAAACGAAAGGCAAAACAATAGAAAATAACCTAGACCTAAAAACAGTATGTGCCACGACAGTACCAAATATAAGAGCCCTCTTAAAGGAGGTTTTACACTGCCCACACACCAACATATTTCAGAGAATTCGGTTTCGGGAAGAAAAAACAATTTTATTAAGCAAGTTTTTGGGATTCTTTCCCTTACCCTTAGCACAATAGTGCTGATCAAATTAAACTGGAGGCAGAAGCGAGCTGGGCTAAAGCATTTAGCTCTTCGTTGAAGTTAGGGACTTAAGGAGGGAGGGTTAGTATTCAAAAATTTGGTTGCATCAACGGAGTTGATAATATAAATTGACCACCGTACAGAGATTCTAAAAGCTGATGTTTCAAGCGTTAGCCCTTGATCAGGGCTTTTATATTTGGCACCATTCGCTCTGACGAAGGGCTAACGCTCGAAACGCCAGCTTTTAGAATCTCTGTACGGTGGTCAATTTACCTCATCAACTCCGTTGATACAACCAAATTTTTGTTTACTACTTTCCCACCGACGCAGCACCACAGTTTTAGAAACTACCCCCTTCATTCATTTAAAGGGAGGAGTACCTCGTTTTCGGATCTTTGATGGCGGGTTGTCTTGTCGCTTTGTGGTGGTGATGATGGGAGCCAAGTGCTCTCACCACTGTGCTAGCCCTGCTCCTGTGACAGCTTTCAATGATCAAAACGTTCATTCCCCCAACTTGTACCATAGAGTTCTTTGTTGCGTAGTCATGAGAATTTGGTGTTGTATCGAGATCACATCTCTTATACTGATGGTAATCTTCATTTTCGATACCTGTCTGACTGACATTTCTTTGAAATTGTGAAGAGAATTTTCATACCGATCACTCCTGGAAGTCAAAGGGTTAAATTCTCATGACCACCCAACAAAAAACTCTGTGGCACTAGTTGGGAGAATAGACGTTTCGATAATGGGAATATTGACAGCCACTTGATGCTATTCACATTTAACACTGTATGTCATTGTTCTTCGCGTTTTTTCTTGCCAACAGGAAGACTCATCTTCCGCCAGCTTAACTTCGTTCACTCGTGGCACAAAGAAAAAAGAAGGTGACATGAGAAAAGCAGACGAAGCTGAAGAAGTTTATAAACAGGCAGTACACGATGCAAATGCGTGGCAAAGGGAGTTAGAGTGTAAGAAGTCCAAGGTGTTGGTGGAATTACGACAACTTGTGTACCAATGTGATATGACCATGAAAGCAGTAAGTTTTATTATCTTTCAATACTGGTGGCCTGTATTTGCTTCTTTTTGGGACCTTTCAGAATGACATTTTGAACCTAAATGGTCCTGAATAGTAAACAAAGGCTCTGCGAGCTAACTCAGTCGTGTGTGTAGCAATCTTCAATTTGTATGTATAGACTGAATCGGCTAACTCAGCGATGAGTTACCCAATTTGGTCCATCGTCATGTGATATCATGCTATGTGACCCATTTTTCTCAGAATTTCAAGTTAACAGATGCCCATGCAATCAACAACAGCTCAGTCTTCCGTGCATGACTGAGTTAAAATTGTCTTCTCCGTTTCATCAAGTCGGAGCCATTAAAATTGTGTGGACTGTTAACCGGATGTGGCATATTGCTACGTGAACTCTAATCCTCATGGCTTACTCACCGATGAATGACACCTGTCTGTCACCAGGTCACGTGCAACTATTTCCAGATGATGAACACTTTGGCTTCTCCTGCCCCTGTTCAGTTCCAGACTCTTGCAGAAAGCAGCAGGAATTATGAGCCTGGGAATCAGTTTTCGGAATTTGTCCGACTTCAGCAAGCCAATTCGCCACAGGCTGTGTGTCCTATTTATCAATTCGAGCCCTATTCTGCAATAAGGTATTATGTTACAGGTCGTATACACATTTTACGTCTATGGACAGGGTTTTCGTTTGAAGCCGGAGGCCGGACGTTTGGTTCGTTTGTTTTCCATTTCACGTCCGGTACTTTGACGATATAATATTTGAATATTTGTTGGCTTCTGTTTTTTTTTCCTTTTTTTTCCTTCTTGTTGGACTTGGCTACCGTGGGCTGAAGAAACGCAAGACAATCATGCGCAATAAATTCTTCAAACTAACAAGAAGGCACACCGCCTTATTTTCCTTACTAAACGGAATAATCGATCTTCTGGCCTTTCATAAGTTTTTTTTCTCCAATTTCAAGAATGTAAACAGCATTTGTGAGAGTTTCATATATAGTAATTTATCGAGGAACCAGGCCTCTTTGAGGGTTCGCTCCCAAGGAACCTGCGATAGGCCCTTACAACGGAAAATAACCCTGTCTGGTACTTTGAAAAGCTATCGAAAACCCTGCAATGGATTAACCTTTGTTGGTTTTAAATGACGTACAGTACGAGCCTTTAGAGAGGCTGACAGGCGGCTGTGTCGTGGTTTTTTTTGTCCAAATTCAGCGACTGAGAACTGGCAATCGAATCAAGCGAAACGTGAAAATAACTACTTAAAACGTTGAAGAAAGGTTTGAATAAAACAGCAAACACAGAAGTAGGCAGGAATGAGCAAAATGGGACAAGAGTAAAATGGATTGCAACAGGCCATTTCCGAGTTCATGTCTGTGTCCTCTACAAGGCGGACGCTTTCGATTTGACAGAACTGACCGGCCAGGTCGAACTAACTCCACAACGCCTTCAAATTAAGACACTTCGAGGATGATATATACTCCTCCAGAAGAATGAGAGGGATTATCATGCAAGCATCCTTCAAATTGTTGCATTTTCTCAGCAGTTTTTTTTGCAAGCTGATGGGTGTGACCGGCCAGTTCTTACAAAAGAAAAGCGCCCTAAGTGCGAAGTTTTTGTGATGGTAATTAGTTCTACTTTACATGTGAATGAAACTAATTTTCGTAAAAAAAAACTTCGCACTTTGAGTCGATTTGAAGAGGAGGCAGACATGAACTCGGAAATGGCTTTTTGAGGTTTTTAGAACTGTCCAGCCCTAACAGTTTTTCAGATTTTATCGCTGTTGTTTTTTCTTAAATTATGTATGCTCGACAGACATTTTTTCTCACAGAGCTTTAATTCATTTTTTTGTTGTTGAAAAGTAATTTCTGGGGTAACTTTTAAGTTGGAAGGAGAGTTGGTAAAACTACTCAAAACGAATAGCACTTCCGTGACACATTCCCTTCAATATTTGATAGCAGTTCTGATAAAGGACCACCGACGCCGTCTCGCCAAGCTTCCATGGTTGACGGGCGTAACAGTCAAACCCAAGCTGCCATTGAAGAGGTTATGGGAATGTCACCCTTCATTCCACGGCGCCATAAGAGCCTGACCTTACATAGCTCGAGTAATGTTAATAACGTGCAGTCAGCCATGAATTCTTGGAGCCATTTGAAAGAAAACAACAGCGATGCGGAGAGTACGACGAGTCGATCCCTTCCTGGATCACCCAGCGGCAGCCCCACCGTGACTCGTAAAGGCAGGAATATCCCGCGGGCGCAATCCCTCGAGTTTATGTCTTCTGACGATGGTGATAATAGAGGCGAATCGAGGAGGAATGGTGAGATTTTTTTGTCACAAAATGTTGTTTGTTTTATGCTGAAATTGCAGTTAGGACTTTGCATGATTAGTAAAAGAAATTTTGGACACAGACTTTTTTGAACGTCAAACGCGTGGGAATAAACTTATAGAAATCCCTGACATTTATGTTTCAATTCCATAATGTTCCTCGCCTCGCGCAGAGATCACGTGTACTTGTATCCACTAACATACGCAAATATGAACCGTTAAAGAAGCTATCGCTCTTTTGTCAAATTCAAACCGAGGAGGATTTCTTCCAGGTCTCATGTAAATACCCCGTAAAAAGCCTCATTAAAGCCGGACGTTTCGGGCTTCTTTCACCTTTTCTTCGGTAACTTTCATAACTGCGGTGATTAAAAATGTTAAATGTGCTTCCTTCCACGTCTTCAATTGTTTTCGTAGGCCCCGTAGTCCCAGTCTCCAGAAGAAATCGCCCGGCCAAGAATCAGCCACCAGCCGGTCCTTTCCAGAATAGCCGCTTATCATCAGCAGCGCAGACTCACAGGCTGAAGAAACTCCGCTCGGCGTCCAAATGTCGCGACTGCGACAGTTACGTTTATTTTAATGGTGCAGAATGTGAAGTGTGTGGGTTGACATGCCACAAGAAATGTCTGGCAAAGCTGAGTATAGAATGTGGAAAATACACGGTAGGTGATTTCTTAATCTTGTCTTTGTGTCCACATAATGGTAAAGTTAAGTGTCATTTAAGAGGGTCACACCGTAACTTGCATCCAGAATGTGAAACTCGCGCAAAAATGTCATTGTGCATCCACCAGGCCTTGTAGTCTTGGAGACTGAATTTCGAAGGGTGCAGTTAGACAACATCAGGCCAAAGGTATATATAAGGCGGAAAGGGCAACCTTTAGACCTTTAATTAATGTACGACCTACTAGGATCACAGCACAACCGCAGCCATATGAAATGATCTACGAGTCGACGATATGATCCACAAAGGAAATGTTAAGACGGTGTTCTTGCACATTGCGAAGAGTGGAAAGTACTACTCGGTAGCTTTTATTTGAATGGTCACACTCTAGGATTTCATCCACAGACTCAAAAGTTAGAACCATCTTTTACAGCAAAAGAAACAGCACCACAGTAAAATACCGCTCAGTAACTTTCATTGGAATTGTCACACTTAAATGGTCCTTTTATTGTTTTCTTTTGAAAACGCAGAAGGTCCAGAGGCGTATGACAACATTCGGAGTGGACTTTCAACGACATCTTCAAGACTCGACTACAGAAGAAGAAAACATTCCACACATCATCACTTCTTGTATCGACGAAATCGACCAAAGAGGTAAACAAAGCTTCCGTCTTGGAACCTCTGAAACACGACATCTCGAGCTTCCTCTAATTTCGTCGTTTGGTCATTTGACCGAGTCGGAAAATACCGTAATACTCTTTGTTTGTCCCTCACAATTTTGCATAAGCATTGTTTCCAGTGTCTCTTGGGACTTACAATGGTCCCAAGAGAAAACAAAAACAATGCTTATTCAAAATTGGGGGTGGGGGGGGGGGGGGAACAAATAAAGAGTATTATGGTATTTTGCGCTTCGGCCAATAGAGTATTTGCACGGCAGCGATGTTGGAGGACCAAAACAATTAAAGATATTTGTATAAAAATAACATTTATTCCCCAAAGGAATATCATTCTACGTTTCGGTCCTCTAATATGGCCGCCGTGCACATACTTCGAATTCTCACGGCCGGACTGAATCTAGCATGAAATGGAGGCTAATGCGGGCAAATCTTTTCAAATGCAAATTAATTTGCCCGCATTAGCCTCCATTTCATGCTAAATCCAGACCAACCGTTAGAATACGAAACTGGCCTATTGACCATATTCGTATTCTCAGTATGGGACTGGAACTAGCTCGCAATAGAGGCTAATGCGGGGGAATCTTTTCAAATGTGAATATTTAACAATTATCCATGAGCCCGCGCTGGATACAAGATGGTAAATAGCCAACGAGGCGCGTAGCGCCGACTTGGCTATTACCAAGCAGTATCCAACAAGGGCGAATGGAGTAATTGTTTTATTAATTCTCAACCTTCAGTTTTTGTTAATTTTATTTAAGTTTAAGAAACGACTGGAAAGTGATGTGACTTCCAAGCGCCAAAAATTTTTTACTGAGCGAGATTTGTTGCATTCATTTCCATAAAATAAAAAGGTCAAACGCTGGCATAATGGCTGGTAACCGAGATCCAGTGAACCAATGAGAAAGCTAGAATTGCATTATCGGAGGTTGAGAATATCTGAATGTAGTAATTTTTATATATCCCCCCCCCCCCCCCCCCTCTCTCCATTGCAAGCTAGTTCCAGTCCAAATACGAATATGGTCTATTGAGCGAGCATGCTTAATGCAAGCCGCGAAGCGTGATAAAAGAGTGCATATCGTGAACCCTTTCTCGACTCACGACTCGCGGGCATTACACGCTCTCTTGAAAATCTCAAAGAAGAGTAACGAGTTTTGGTCGCACTTTGGGGTTAAATCGTGATTAAGGCATGATAAATGACGCTTTAGCTAAAGCGCGTGTGTGGCCACACAAAAAGTCGATTTCGAGATCTCGGCAGACGGCGATGTAATTGAAACCAAAAACGGTAGACCTCAAAGAGCTAAACCGCGATCTAAAGCGTGTCAAAGAGCAGGCTTTATCTCGAGCTCTATCTTGAGGTTGCTCGGTTATCCAATCTTTTGCGAGCTCAAAAAATACTGCCGTCTGGCTATCGTTGGCGTTGGCAAATTGGCGAGAAGAAATCGAAAATGTCTGATTATCCTCAGCGGAGATAAGCAAACGAATGGTGAAAAACTCATTAGCAGATTGCTAAACCGTGACTACAAATATCGCCTCCTTGGAGAGCGTTTATGGAGAGTTAAACCACGATTAAGCTATCCAGTGCGACCACGGCCATAGTGTATATACATCGTCGCCACGTTCAGATATAAATGGCCCCTATCGGGAAATCTCCGAACTTTTGGAAAGTCTGGAAAGGTAGTCTAACATTTTCTTCGGGAAGTCCGTGCTACATTGGATTGTCGTCCGTTTGTTAATTGTAGTAAATTTTGCAAATGTCCTAATCACGCCGTTGTCCATTCGATTCCTCCATTTGAACGAACCCATCACCAATCTATTTCCATTCGTAAACAAACAAGGTAAAAGTTTCAAATGTCAAGTCCTTTTTCTTTGGAAACATAGTTCATATTTCCTTTTTTTGTTTCCTTTCACAGGACTTGACGTAAAGGTTAGTTCTAATGGATTTTGTTTCGTTGTGCCCTATGTTTTTTTCTTGACTCAAAACAATTCAGAATTGCATCGTTTCCTTTGCTCTTTAAAATTGTCTGTTAGTCAATTTAAGAGTGCGTTCGATTGACCCTATTCTGGAATAAGACTACGTGGAGTGATGATTCAAAACGGCATGTTTGGCGTTTTGAAGCAACAAGGATAAGAAAGATATGCTTAAAATAACATTTTAGCAGGTGTTTGACAATTTTGATGTGAATCTCCTTAAAAACGAAGGATTTCTAACTTCTATTCCACGTATTCCTATTCCGGAATACGTGCGTTCGTTTAACCCTTTTTTGGAATAAGAATGCGTGGAGTGCTAATTTAAAACGGTGTGTGGCAGTTAGAAGCGACAAGCAGATGTACTTGACAATTTTAATGTGAATCTCAGACTGTAAAAACGAAGGATTTTTAACTTCTATTCCATGTATTCCTATTCCGGAATACTGTCAATCGAACGCGCCATAAGTATTTTTTGTTTGTCATGTTAGGGAATTTATCGTGTCTCCGGCGTGAAGTCAAGAGTCGAGAAACTATGCCAGGTGAGGTCAGAAGATTCAGTCTAAATATAATTTGTCTCCAGTGAGGATTTCTGTTGGTAACTACATTGAAAGATGACTTGGGACTCGTCAAAGGTCACCATTTTTCAAAGTTGAAACTTGCAATTTTCGCAATTGCTTCAACGTGTGACCTACAAGCCTGGTCAAACGTTGTTGGGATGCCTTTGTTTTTATGCACCAAAAAACCGTTCGTAATTATGTGCTTTGCTTTTTCTAAAAAATTATAATACCGAAGCCTGATAAGCGTAAACCGTTGGTTGAGAGGTGTGGAAACCTGTAGGTTTCCGCGGTATTTAACGCCGGTTAGCGCTAACCATGCTTCAAGCAACCCGGGCCTCGGGCCCGTTTCTCGACAGTCCCGAAACTTTTCGGGCCTTTTTCGGGCCATTTTCGGGAGTCACAATTCCCTATGTATCTCAAGAACGGAGAGATTTTAAGTCATTTTGCTTTTTGTTAACTTGAAAACTTGTTTAAAGACAAGCGGAAGGCAGTTTCGTAAATGGCTTTTCGGGCCCGAAACGTTGTTGGGACTTTCGAGAAACAGGCCCCTGCGGGAAGCTTTAGCAACGAGCTCCCTAATGGGGAGTTTAAGAAACGACGACGGCTACGGCAACGACAACGCCAAAAAGCAGTAATGTTATTGGTTAAAAGAACCAAAATGATCGTGCTGCACGTGCGGCACGCATTTTTTAACAATTTTCTCGCGTACTCGTCAAAACTACTACGTGAAATGACCAAATTTAAGGTTTTGACGACAACGTGGACAAACTACAGTGAATCTTTCAGTCTCACTCTTTACTTCAAATCCGTCCGTACCAATCCAGTTATAGGACACTCCGCCCATATTGTATAATATAAACAAGAAGGAATAATCATGAAGTACTTAGAATAGCTCAAACTTATATTTTGAAGTCACGTTTTCGTCGCCGTAGCCGTCGTGGTTTCTTAAACTCCCTAATTACGGTTTGGACGGCGACGTGGGTTCACAACCGTGAATACCGTTCGTACCGATCTTGTTGCAGGAGAAGTTCGTCCGCAGTTCAAAACGTGAACAAGATGGGATAATCGCGAAATATTGAAGTGTGTTCAAAGATACAGTGTGATGGGACGTGTTCTCTGTTGTGGCTGTCCTAGTTTATTAAACTTCTCATTGTCATTGTGGACGCTCCCTGATATATTTACCGCGATCAGATTTCACAGTAGCTAGCGCTTGGGGTAGCTAATATCTCGAGCCAACTCGGGCTAATATCTTCCAGCATTACCAAAGGACATGCTAACACGGCGTGGTACTCGTTCTTAAGTCTTCACAGTGTGGGTTTTCCCCCAAGTTTTGTGAAACTTTTCGTAATTTGTATCCGACATTGTGTCTCTCGTTTTACCTTTGCAGGCATTTGAGAATGGTGTTTTTCATGCTGATTTGTCTGATACCCCTCCACACGTCATCGCGGCTGTCCTCAAACTTTATCTCCGTCAGGTGAGTAAATCTGTTCCTGCCGATACCCCGTCGAGACATCGTCCTTTTGACCTCCTTGTCATAACAAAGAGATTTCATACAGCGTTTACGGTAAACAGCACACGTCAGATTGAAATTTGCCTTTTGCCAAAGTCAGTTTGATTTTGACTGATTTCTTGCTGTTAGTTTACAGAAATAGCCCATTTCCGGGTTGCTGTTTTCCTCTGTTGCAAAGTGAGTCCTTGTGCACAACCATTAAAATGGAATTGAATGGGGCATTTTCATGGAAATCAAATTATTTATCGTTTGAATGGTTTAGCACCAAGACTCGTTTTGAACGAGAGGCAACAGCAAGTCTTAAATGGCCTATTAAAAGTGCCTTTATTCCTCACCAAACCTTTCCATTCTACTTGCTCTCCGAAACTGCCCCAAATATCTTTTGTTTTTTTACTACTTTTTATCGAAAACTCACTTTTCCATTCGCTTTGTGAAGCGGGACAAGTGGCCTCAGTTTGATCCTTGACCGAGCAATGAAAGGGAATGGATTCGGTAACGGGTTCACGTCTCAAAACACTTTAAAGGACTCTCCCAATGCAAAGTAGTCTGTGACGTCATCTCGGTATTAAACCCATTCCTCTACCGTGCGCGGTCGTATATCAAATGACAACTAGCTTTTCCACCTTTTAAGAGCCTCTAAAAAGTGGATTCGAAGGGGAGGGCTCAGCGAACAAAATAATTCGTTTTAGACAAGTTCCGAGAAGTTTGAAGTGGTAGGCACTTAAAGCAAGAGGCCATTTTCGAGATCATGTCTGCCTCCTCTTCAAAGCGAGTCTAAGAGCGAAGTTTTTCTTATGAAAATTCTAAAGTAGAACTAATTACCATTACAAAAACTTCGCAGTTGGACTAAGCAGACAGGAACTCAGAAATGGCCTATTTGGCAAAAGAAAAAGGCTAGGTGGAAATAGGGAATTTTAATGCTCTTGTGACATTAAGTACCTTCTGTTACACCCACCGTTCCACGTAGAGGCGATAGACCACTTTGGATATATTAAAATTCAGCTTGACAGCGAAGCCTACAGGACACAAACAAAGGAAACTGAATGGACATATTTATTCATTTCTTTTGTTTGTGTCCTCTAAGCCTCACTATCAAGCTTAATTTTTAATATATTGAAAGTGTTCTAGTAGCCAGTATCAAAACTACCATGATACTCTTTGTTAGTCCCTGCAAAAGTTTGCATTGTCAGCATTGTTTCCCGTTTCTCTTGGGACCATCGGAGGTCCCAAGAGAAAATAAAAACAATGCTCATGCAAAATTTTGGAGGGACAAACAAAGAGTATTATGGTATTTTTGATATTGGCAAATGCAAAATCTCTCGTTATGTCGTCGTCAAACCCCCCCCCCCCCACCCCCCCTCACTCCCTACCCCGTGGGCACCCCTTACTTGTTGCAACTGAATTTTTGGTGACTTTTCTCGAAAATCTACAATCTTCATTTCGGCTGTGCATAGGTAATAATTTATCCCTTTGATTTCCAAGGGTGATCAGTATGTAATTTCTCCTCACAATTTCAATGCAAAATCAGTCAGACTGGTATTGAGAATGAAGAATCTTATCAGCTTGCAGAGTTGTGGCGTTGATAGAACACCAAATTCTAATGACTACTCAACAAAGAAATCCGTGGTACTACTCAGGAAAATTAACGTTTTGACCGTGGAAATGAAAGGCTTAAAATGTTTCCTTTGAACCCTACTTCCCTAGTGATCGCTTTTCAACGGTCTCTATCCCTTCGACCGCCGAACTACGTTGTTTTCGTTTGACCAACCAGCCACCGATCATGTCCTCTCAAGATGAACAAAATCCTTTTTTTGCCCTGCCCCCGTGATGCTTCTTTCACAACCTCCCCTCCCTTAGGTGAGCTGATGTTTAGCATTACGCTTTCTCTTCTCTTCAGCTTCCAGAATCACTTCTGACTTTTAGATTGTACCCCGAGTTCATAAGGATAGCAAAGGTGAGTGCTTTTAAGTTGCTTTTCAGCGTGGAGCCTTAAGACTTAATTCATTCACTATGGAGCTTAGAGGGAGTTTCAATCGAGTGTCGTAAAACCAAAACTGACCAAAGTCATTACTTTGGCAAATCAAACAGGACGGAGACAATCCAGTAAACCAATCAAAACTCGAATTAATTACACGTAGCCGACACAAGGCGCGGGCAAATGTGCACGTGCGAGCCACGGTTGGTTTTGGTGTCACTTCTGATTGGTTGAAACAGACTGTTGGCTTTGGTTGCCATGGAAACTTAACAAAACTCGTGCGCCACTTTCCTAACCAATCAGCTGTGACTTGCGCTTTTCTTCCGCGCTTTACCGAGGTCTTCAAGTATTTTGTTAGAATTTTTTGCAGTTAAATTGATTGTTTGAGTTGGCAATAATAGTCACTTCTATTTTCGCTTGCTATCTGTTGGTTTTCCTTTGTCGTTCATAGGAGAGCTTCTCTGTCATCAGCAACTCAAGAACGTGCAAGGAAGCTTGTCAGAACGAAGATCTCCGAGAAGATTACGACAACCTCATCAAGAAACTTCGAGAGATCGTAATGCAACTACCGACGGCTAACCGAGTGACTGCCGAGCGGTTGATTAAGCATCTGAAGCGTGTGTCGGAACACGATGAGGCAAATGCCATGCCTGGGAGTAATTTGGCCATTGTGTTTGGACCCACACTGCTCAGACCATGGTAAAGTTAGTCCAGTGTAGTCTTGTTCAGTCATGTGTAGCTAAGTAAAGTTAAATAATAGGCCATTTCCGAGTTCTTCCTTGCCTCATTTTCAAAGCGAATCTAAGTGCGAACTTTTTGTTATGAAAATTAATTTCCATTCATATGTAAAGTAGAACTAATTACCATTACAAATACTTCGCACTTCGACTCGCTTTGAAGAGGAGGCAGACTTGAACTCGGAAATGGCCTATTAACCGACCTATCAGACTACCGTTCGGGAGGTCGTCGGTTTATCTCCGGCCAGACCAACGCTCGGGATCTTAAAAGGGGCCTTGTCATGCTAAATTTGCGGTTTTTAGGTCAAAACTGGGTAAAAATCTAAATTAGTACTTCAGTTCACACGCACAACATTCCTGACAACCCTATGAGAAGATATGAAGTGTATTTATGGCACAAAGAGCTATTCGTGTTTAGTTTTTGGCGACTTTATTCACTCCCACAGTGTTTAGTACATTCTAAAACAACTATTCACCTCAGTGTGGCTAGCTAGTGGTGGATATTTTCCTCGCCACCACTAGAACTGGCCACTTCCACTTCGGTGAATAGTTATGAACTACCAGATAAATCAAAAAACCTTCCAAAAAGCGATATCATGCAAAGCCGTTCAAATTATCCATTAGATTGCGATAAATCGAACTTAAAGTTGTTTTCACATGAGTGTCGTGAAACCAAAACCAAAGTTATTCCTTTGGCCAATCAAAAAGGACGGAGACAATCCAGTAAACCAATCAAAACTCGAAGTAATTACACGTAGCCGACACAAAGCGCGGGAAAATGTGCACGCGCGAGCCACGATTGGTTTTGGTTTCACTTCTGATTGGTTGAAAAATTGGCGCGAGAATTTTGAACCAATCAATGATTGAAGTAATGCAAAAGCAAGGTAATTCGCTGATTGCCGAAAACCGCTCTATTGTGCAAAACATCCTTCCCTAATTAAGGTCTGATGTTGAGTTTTTGATATTTTCAGCGAAAACGAAGCGACCTCCACTCTCTCGGCGCTTGTGGAGATGCCTCATCAAACTCGCCTGGTAGAACTGCTGATTGCCAGTCCTGAGGTATGGTGAATAGATAACGCGCTGTTAGCGCTCGATATTAGTTGTGGTTGTCTTGTCTAAGAGTAGTAAATTCGCTGTTTTGAAAATATGGCCCGCAGCGCGAAAGAAGTATAGAGGTCTTACGATGATTGCGATGTAAAAGAACTAACATGATATTGTTTAGGCGTCCACCAACGAGGAAACAATTTTGCCGAACCAATTGAAGTAAAGGCCTTAGCGGAACATTTCCGTAAATTCCTCGAGACTGTATAGAGATCTATTTTCTATCTATAGAAAACTTTATCCGTTCGGATTTGAAGTGTCGGCGATTTCAGGAGTGAAATCTTTTTACTTTAGAAAATTCTTGCGAGCTTTTTCAGATTACCTAAAATTGCAAAAATAAACCTCTCGGGAACATCAGAGACTTTTCTCCTGGTAGCAAACGTTTAAGGTAATGTTTTAGTGATTTGATTGTATTCGACAAACCTCAAAAAGTTTTGGGTGAGATTTAAGAAATCTGTTTAGTACTTATCGTTTGTGAAATAACCAGCCCTAAAATTGGTATATTTTGCTTAGTAACTCAACGAATGCTGCCCAGTTTTGAAACTTTGTATAACTGTTACTCATTTTTAAGATTTTTTCGCTTTCGTGACGAGAAAGCCAGCCATACTCCTTGAAACTGTTTCACTTACCCTTTCAATTTTCAGGTTTTTGACCTTCCATACACTGACGATTCAAGATCACGCGATACACGCGTTGAGGTAATTCTACCGCAAACTTCATTGCTTCAAAAGTTTATGTTGGATCTGGATTTTCTCGTCTCCGCCAGGTGATCTGGTGACGTAATTTGGAGGACCGTGAAGAAAAGTTTTAACGCCGTATCCCACAACCGCGCGCGGCCTTAGGTGTTGTTTCCAAACTCCCTGCAATATTGCCATCACCAAAATTCAACAGATCATTACGTGTCTACCACATTTTCCTGTTACTGAATGAACATTCAAGTAGACCCGACAAGATCTAACCTCGCCTCTGCCAGTTGAATTCGAAAATAAGGCCGCGGGTGGTTGTGGGATACGGCGTTAAAATAGTTCTCCCCAATCCTCCGAATTACGTCACCAGATCACCTGGCGGAAGCCGTGTTCTTTTTGTCAGCCCCAAGAATAACGACTTCCGCTAATTATGTACTTCCGGTTCTTCCGCGCAGTCTCAGAAATTTGAAACACAAGTGGTTGCCAGCGATTGCAAAATGATCTTTCACTCCAACAGCGCATAGTTTAGAATAGGACAGTGACCATTCTTCTTTTCGCCGGCCGAAGAAACGTAGCCCCTTGAAGACAATAGGGAGCTTACGAAACGACGACGCCGACGGCAACGACGACGCTACAAAACAATAGCTCTGCACGCTCTGCACGTGCGTTTTACATTTTGGTAAATTTCTTTGCGGTCATCTCCTAAATGACGACCTGAAATGACCAAATTCAAGGTTCTGTGGAGGACGTTAGCACATGACGATTAATTTTAAGTTCTCTCTCTAAGCTTCCAACCCACTCATACCAGTTTCATTCCTCGACAGTTGCTACACATTTTTAAGGCGAAACGACATGAAATAGCTTCGTAGTGATGTGAATAACGCGAACTTGTATTTTTAAATGAAGCCCTCGTTGCCGTCGTCGTCCTCGTTTCGTAAGCTCCCTAATAGGGAGCTTTAGCAACGACGACGAGAACGGCAACGAGAACGTCATCTCAAAACATAAATTCGCGTTATTGTAATCACTTCGAGACTATTCCAAGCTTTTTAACATGACAGTGGTGTGGTATCCCCTTAAGAATGAAACCGATATGAGTCAGGCTTAATTTAGGGGAGAAAATGAAAATTTATCTCCAAGTGCTGACGTCCGCCATGAAACCTCAAATTTGTGTTGTTACGTTGTTTTGCTGACGACAGCAAAGAAATGGACTAAAATGAAAAACGCACGTGCAGGGTATGCAAACCTAAAAAAACGCAAATTTATATTGTGCGATGACGTTT
Organism: Montipora foliosa; assembly: GCF_036669935.1. Lineage (NCBI taxonomy): Eukaryota > Metazoa > Cnidaria > Anthozoa > Scleractinia > Acroporidae > Montipora > Montipora foliosa. The sequence goes on from NC_090878.1 coordinate 20,764,567, forward strand.
CCTTTGCCGTCGCCGTCTTCGTTGTTTAAGTTCCCTTTAAACTCCTTATAGATGGTTTTCAGTCACGTGATGAGACGGCCATGTAGGTGCAAAAAACAATAGCAAATTATGCCTCATGTTTTGCATTATAATAGAGTCAAATTCCCAAAAGACTTTTTCTCTACTTTTCTCCAACATGGCTCCTGTGACATCAGGTGAAAGCCATCTATTAGTGTCGTAAGACGATAGTTACAACTCAACGTTACGTTAATTATTTGTCCGCAGAAATTCACTCCTCCCGTCGTGCTTGACAGGAAGGATAGCGTGGTTACCATCCAAAGTCTACGATCTGCTGGAGGTAGGAAACAATGACCTGTGGCTTTGTATTCGTGCCTTTCGCCGCATTCGCTGAAAAAAAAGTGCTGTTGGGATTAGTAATATGCGCCTTAGTGGATCGCGGTTTTCCAAGATAGACTATTAGAAATCACAGTATTTTTGCGCAAAACAAGAATGCCAAAAATGCCTTGGACTCGTCTCGAATTCGACAATCATTTCTACTGAGCTTTCTTTTTTCGTAAGAACTTCTCGTTCAACGTTTTCATAGTAAAGTCTATTCTATCCATTCCTTAAATTCTGCTGTGACCGGAAATGAAGGGATGAAATCACGATGAACAATTCTTGGAAATCCATATTTCTAATTTTTCCTCTGTCTATTACACAGTTCCACGTAATAGACCTTATTCACGATGGCCGCCATGTTGGATTTGCTAGTATCATGCAAATTAGGTACACACTTCTGAGGGGGCAAACAGCACACGTTCGAGAGGTTATAACGAACATTTTAACCACACAGATGATTTGTTTCACGTCCATGAATGTTTACCACCTAAGTAGTAAAATAGAATGATTACGCAAGTTACTTCGATGCTTTTTTTTAGTGAAAAATGAGCAGATAACGAAGTAGAAAGTCGAATTGTCAAAGACAGTCAAAGATATAAAATTATTATAAAAGGTACTTAATTCTAAATTCTAAGATGTATTACTTTTAGCAATGTTATTTCAATATTTCGACGAGCCGATTTTCCGCAATTTGCCTTTTTTCCAATGTTTGCCCCCCAGCATAACACATGGCTAATTTGCATGACAATTTGAAAACCACGAAAGTGACACCTGCGTTTCGCTCGTCCGAAAGATCTTTTATTCAACATAAATTGTTTTTGTTTTCCGTTCATTAATTAGGTGCAGCCCAAG
>NC_090878.1:20768296-20783296 GCF_036669935.1 Montipora foliosa
GTCGGAAATCAAACCCCTTCCCTGGCTTAACCTGAAAAGTATTGTCACGTTGGGAACTTGTAATTAAACGAAGCTGTTTGCCTACCAGAGATGCACGCAATGTAACGCTGTCGGGAGCCAAGCCTTTCGCCCTAAATTTGCATTTACACTTCATCGTTTGGGAGCATTATATTACTAACTTTTACAATGTTTTCTTTGAAGTAGAAGCAGCCTTGGGTTTGGATCAGACTTCTTCGAGTTACTTGCAAGGTCAAACAGCCGAAGCGATGAGGTAAGTCGTTTTTGTTTCCTCTTTCTGAACACAGCCGCAATTTGTTTGAGGCTTGTTGGTCAGATGAGGGTAGAAAAGCCTCCATTACATGTAATGGCTGTGATGTCCACCATTGTTCCCTGCTAGCAGAGCTTTCTTGTTTTGCGTTAGCTGGGTTGACGAGTGCAGGAAAAGAGAACTCCGCCAAGGTTCGAAACTCACCTTGATCCGACCGTCGTCCACGATCTTGGACGGCACTGTTCAATACGCATGCCTTATGACATGTTTGCTGACTGTTAGTTGAGCCCACTGTGTCTCGCGCATTCCTTTACAGTCATTCCGCTGTCGCAAAGTGAGCCCACACAACATGTGAAGTATCACGTGAGGACTCGGTCGCTAAGTAATCGTCGCGCATGCTCAACACAGTGTGTTTCGACCAATGACAGAGGTCTCTTTTGCTGTGTTCATCAGCTCAGCGAACGCAAAAGAAAAGAGACCTCTTTTGGTGGAGAACCCCTGTTTTCAAATTCAAAACAGCAACTTACATCATCTTTTTCCGTGCAGTGGTATCATACTATAAAAAAACACTCATTAATCGAGCGCTCAAGTGTGTCTTATTGCCTTTCAGAAAAATGCTCACGCAGGTTACAGTATCCCAGAATTCTTATTGTCTGAGTCGTCTCAGAAGGTCCCACATGCAAACCAAGAAGACTCGGACATAGAGGATGAATACGAAGATGATACAACGCAAGGTCAGGAGATCTCTTTTATTTGGTCACTTCACAGACCCGGGGGTCGTTTCTCAAAGATCTCGAAACTTGTCGGGCGGATTTCGGGTAACATATAGAGAAAAGTTCACGAGGGCGCGAACGAGTGAAATAGTTTTCAACAGGGGAAGAGAAATTTCGTATCTCCAAGCGGCCATGTAATGTTCTATTTATTATACAAACACCAATGAAATACTAAATCATTTCGCGAAATGCGCGATGTAACCACTAACCAACAGTCATCTTTTCACGTGTGAAGATATATCAAGAGAAAATGAGGGGACTGAGAGGGAGGCTCAGTTATTTTTAGACGAACGGAAGTCTTTGTTCTAGCGGAAGTCTGTCTTCCGAGACGTCCGCATGTAGCCTTGCCTCGCTCTCAGGTTCTTAGTGAAAAGAGAAAATGGCGGCGCACATGGAAGGTTGATGAATATTTTTATTCATTCAAACATCAGACCGAGGTTGGCCTGCACGCGGACGTCTCGGAAGACAGAACAAAGACTTCCGCTCGTCTAAATATAACTTTCGTGGACATGACATATCCCAAGGGCTGGACCGGGAGCCTCCCTCTCTGTCCCCTCATTTTCTCTTGGATATATGGGTGATTGACCAAGCGTGAGGTCAAGATGGTTGGATATTGGCCAAGTTCTTTTTCTGCGTGTTTATGGACCGAGACGAAGTGAAAACTTTGAAAATACGCGTGAAATTAATCGTTCATGGCCCTCGGGCCCATGCGATTACATATGCTAATTTTATGGACTACACTTTAACATAGGTGGTCGACTTGGAAAGATACCACTTTATTCTGTTTGGCGTATTTCCGATGTGATTTTAAGTGTTTTATTATTTGGTTTCCTTTGGTAGGAACAAGTGGTTCTCGCACCCCAGAAGATGATCTCGATACATCACAATTCCCCCGACAAATAAACCCACCAAAGTCTTCCCACGAACACTTAGCCGAAGAAAACAACCCTAATGTGACAAAGGACGCCATTAACCTCGTTATGTCTCGGAGCTCTTCGTCGTATTCAGTCGCTCCGAGTTTCACTTCGGATATTCCCGACTCGCTGTTACCCGATCTTTCCGACAAGGTTGGGTCAGACAAAATGAATGACTCGGAAGGTGTCGGATTGCCCGACGCAGTCGTGAAAACGACCAGTATTCGGACTTGGTCATATTCCAGTGAAACCAGTGCGAAACCACGTCCTCGAACCTTGGCGTTAGTGAAAAGAAATTCGGATCTTCCGGGACGCGTTCAACGTGCTGATGATTTTAAAGCGGGATTTTTTCCTACTGGAATGAAATCGTCTAATAGCGATACTAACCTACATAAGGATCCCTATGCAATTGAAGAGGTGCCGTTTATACCCAATTCTGAAGGTTCTGAGGATACGGTCGAGAGCCCATCAAATGACGAGCTTCAGTCGATTGAAGAGGACAGTCAATTTAATGGACAAAATCTTAGTATAAAAGGAACTGAGGCTGTGAATATCACTCTTACATCCAACCGTGACGTGGAGCTTTGTCCAATGGAGGGTGAATTCAGGCCGGAAACTATTCCCATCGAATATTTCGTCAGTCCTGTTCAATCTCCCACGAATTCCGAATTACCTTCTCTAAGTAAAACCCAAGCTCCGCCTGTATCAAAAAAACCTGCTCGATCCCCAGTCGTAGAAAATAAGGAGTTTGTACCGGAGGCAGAATCCTCAGTGGGAGAAGTCCAGTCTGGTTCGGAAGTTCCAGCTGGAGTAGAGTCACGTGCGCTTATTGTACCAGTAATGACTGCATTACAAGAACGAAGGCCTTCCACACCGGATTGCTCCACTGCGAAAGGGTCAAATGATACCAAAGTCCCGGGTAGAGTTCAAAGTCCAGATGAATCTCCAAGGAAACAAGAGATGATTAGCGCTGTCGATGAGAAAAAGTCCGACGTCAAAGGCCTAACTCGGTCTGCTTACACTACCCGGGTTTCTGTAAAAGATCGGATGCAGCAGTACGAACGTAATCGTTCTCTCAGCACCGAATTAGGTCGGAGAAATTCGTCGGAACTTTTCAACCCGAACCCGGTTGCCTCGCGGAAGCAGTTGTTCGAACGAGGCGAGCGGGGCGGTTATAAGCGTGTTGGTGATATAAACGCTAAAAAATCGCGGAGTGATTCAGGAAGCGGCTCAAGCTCGGCCAGTGGAAGCCCTAAGTTGTCTAGGAAACGAGTCAATGGTACCGGAGATGCAAGTAACGCAAGTCCTGTCAGCGGTAGTCCTAAATTCCGAAGAAAAAGGGCGAATGACAGCGGAGATGTTGAGAAAACAAAACCTGTTGAACAGGAAAAACAAGCGGAACCTCGGCGTCGCCGACGAAATAATAGTTCGGAAAAATCCGATCGTCCACCGAGTTTAGTCCTGGATAACCAAGAACAGGTGGAGAGTTTAAAGGCGAGTCGACCGAGAAGCGGCGATTTTTCTTCACTGAAACTTGACTTACCCGAGGAAGAAAAGGAGAGACTTACGAAGAAAACAATAGATATACCTTTTGAGGAACACCCAAGTGAAAGACTCAGATCCGAGCGACCACGAAGAAGCCCGAACACTAGTCCGAGGAGTAGTCGGGGAAATGTTCGTACTCCGTTTCCAGATGACAGCGCCGGAGAAAATAGAGAGCCGCAGTTTGTGTAATCGATTCTGAAGTGGCGTCGTTCGTTTACTGGAACAAGTGATGCCGAAGATGTTTATAGAAAAATAGGCATAATGAATGAAACCTATTTCTCAATTTAGTCAATAACCTGTGGAGGTTTTGGTGATATGCGGTTAGAACATGAAAAGACCAGGCTGTACTGCAAAGTGACTCAAGTTGTGAAGTTAATATATGAATGGAATTCAACGGAAACGATTAGCTAAAAATCGCGAAAAATGACCTTTGCCGAGATATCTTGAAATTTTCTCCCAGGAAGTATTTTCTGAAATTCCGTTTTGCTTTTTCTTAATACTTAGCCGTTGCAGGAGAATCCTGAATAAGGGGGCTTTTTATCTCTGAATCTCGTTATAATGGAAATAAATGATCGACACGGTCAGTCGCTTCTCCATGGCCAGTTGCCAAGGTGGATATTTTTGGAAAACCTTATCTCTCGTGGGATAATGTTGATATTATCGAAGGAAATTAAGCAATCGTCTCTTCAATTTTTTAATAACTTTACTGTGGCCATTTAATCATTCAATTTCACTGGTTAAAGAAAGCATTTGATACTAGAGACGGACGCTCTTTTATATACATATTTTAAGAACGGTACAATTTTATGTCGTCATAAGAATATTTTTGAGAGTTGTAAATGTATACTTAAACAGAACAACTTATTGATATCTGTGAATGTGTAGTCGTGTTGAATGCAACGGTGACCTGGGGCCCGTGTCTCGAAAGTCCCGAAACTTTACGGGACATTTTTGGGTGTCACAATTCCCTCTGTATCTCAAGAACAGAGAGGATTTAAGTCGTCAAATTTCACGGTCAGTTTGCTTTTAGCTACCTTGAAAACATGTTAAAAGATCGGCATTCCAAAACCAGCGGTTGGCAGGTCCGGGCCCGAAAAGTTTTCGGGACTTTCGAGAAACGGGTCCCTGGTCCCAGTTTTGCAGTTGGAGACAAAAGATGTTCAACACTACCCGTGGGATAAATACTTATCCCAGGGTATAGGGACGTAAGTCGCACACGAGTCATTAGGGAGTTGAAGAAACGACGACGGCTACGGCAATAGCGACACCTCAGAACAATAATATCATTGGTTGAAAGAGGAAGTCTCCTTCACAGCCGTTTTTTTGGATGTCACGCAACGCTCCCCCCAAGGTGGGGCGACTAATCTCGACCTCCAATGGACCATTTTTAGAGTTATATGCTTAGTTACCTGGCCTTCAAATGAAAGTGAGGATAAATTTGGCCTTGTGTTAATGATTTTTTTCTCATGCTAATTAGTTGGAATTTACATAAGAAAAGCAATGAGGTTTTCTTCAAAACAAGGTCCACTTTAGCCTCTCTTTCATTCACAGGCCAAAGAACTAAGCACACAACTGCAAAATGGTCTGTTGTAATGCATGTCCTCTCAATAGCTCATTTCCGAGTTGCTGAGTGTCTTATTTCCGAAACGAGTCCTGGTGCACAACCATTCAAATGGAAATGAGTTGCGTATTCTTATGCAAATCAGACTCATTTCCCTTATAGTAGTTGAGCACCAAGACTCACTTCGAAACCGAGACAAACAGCAACTCGGAAATGGCCCATTGAGAAACTCATAGACCACTTTCATAAATGGCGACCAACTTTACATTCTTTTGTATTTATGTTAATTAGACCTACTGCCCTCGTTTTAAAACAAATATTGTTTTGAAATTTGCTCGTCATAGCGAGGTTAGTAGGGCTTGTTAGCATTAAAACAAAAGAATAATTTATTTGGTCGCCATTATGAAAGAGGTCTATGCTCCAGTCACTCTCGACCTAGAGCTTTCCCCTTTTGCGCATGCCATGTGCATACTTGAGATCCGAGGCACTAGTGACGAGATTGGGTCTCTCATCTAAAAAGATTCTAATCAGAATAGGCCATTTCCGAGTTCATGTCTGCCTCCTCTTCAAAGCGAGTCTAAGTGCGAAGCTTTTGTGATGGTAATCAGTTCTACTTTACATATGAATAAAAACTAATTTTCAATTAACAAAAACTTCGCACTTAGACTCGCTTTGAAGATGAGGCAGGCCAGAACTCGGAAATGGCCTATTGACTTTCCACGACACGACAAACAGAAAACTCCTTGTTTCTTGATTACCAGGTCCCAAGAGGGTTGATTCAGAAGGTGACCACAGTAAAGAAGTTGTTCACATTCCCAGCGCCAGCCCTTTGCGTGTTACAAAGAGATTTTGTCAAAAAGTGGAAATAAGGAGATTAACCAACGAAGTTCGAGAACCAGATGTAGAAATCCTTGAATCACAATCGCGAGGCATGGGTAACCTAATTAGCCAATGTTAAAAATACCATAATACTATTTGTATGTCCCTCCAAAATTTTGCATAAGCATGCGTTGTTTCCAGTTTCTCTTGGGACCATTTTAAGTCCCCAGAGAAAATAAAAACAATGCTTATGCAAACTTTTGGAGGGACAAACAGAGTATTATGGTATGTATGATATTGGTTTATTACGAGCGATATTATTCCAGATGCAAACAATATGTAGATCGAACGTCAATTTGTAGTATAGGGAAGATATCGGTTTACAAACATTGCTTTCCAAGCGAAGCTATGATCTTCGCAGTTGTGAAAGAAATTTTTGCAATTGCGTAAAGAAGCCTGAAAAATTCAGGACTTCAACGGGGTTTGAACCCGTGACCTCGCGATACCGGTGCGACGCTCTAAACAACTGAGCTGTGAAGCCACTGACGTTGGGAGCTGGTCATTTGTGGGTTATAATTTTCCCAACCACAGGAACAAAAGACACTTCGTTTTAACAACCAATGAGGCACTGGTTGTAATGTAGACTTGTTCTGAGCCAATCGAAAGGCCGATATCATTTTTTGAAAGAGTTTATGAAAGGACATGTTACAGTTGGTGCAACGCGGAGAAATGTAGGCGTGTGTCAAGCCTAAAAATTTTCGCTTTTTGGCAGCTAGTTCTTCGTTAGAAGGGGACGTGGAGAATCCTCAACATCCCACCTTTGCTTCGGGCTCAGTTGCAATGAATTTAGGGACAAAGATCGGCTCCTCGCTGGAGCTTTTCTCAAAAGCTTCCAACTTGCTCTTTTCTTATTGTATACGAAATACGGAAATTCAGAGAAGTTGATGTTTCGAGTTATAAATATTTATCGAAGCAGCGAGATCACAAATTGCTGCCAAGTACTTGGAGATGACTCCACCCACATGCATAATTGATATTTCGGTCTTTTGGAGGCTATCACAGCTAAGTTCACACCGTTATAAACTCATAAAAACTCATAAATTTCTCCACAACCAATATGCAGTGTTTATTTCTTGTAATATTTTCACTGATATAGTTACACTTTCTTGCATACGGAATCCGCGCCCGCAGTGCGCGCGGCATTCAAAACTGTTGTGCTATCCTGTCAATCATTTGCCCTTTCACCGGAAACGGTACATTTCTGTGCGTAAACCACGTATCGGTCGATCTACCCTGTCGAAAGGACGCCATCAAAGCCTTTTTTCGCGAAGTTACAACAAATGAATAAATACATTCTCAATACAGTTTTGACGTCTCCTTACACTTTATTCGAAAATACCATACTCGATTCGTCTTAAAATAGTTACAAAAAGTACAAATAACAACCAAAGCACAACAGCTGACGTTCGAATCGCCACTCTCTGGCAACTAAGTTTTGAAGCTAAAGTTTGTTTACAAAAAAAGTTGCCTCAAAATATTTTAAATTGTTTTCTGGCCCTTTAATTGCGAACAGTTCACGTGACGTCGGATACCACAGTTTTTTTCCGCCTGCTGAATTCTGATTGGTGAATTTACATTTCAGTAGCCCTCGCCGTATGCACGGTTGCAATTGTGTGAACACAAGGACTCATGGGAACAATATCAAGTGTTCCTGCCGATGCGCAAGTTTAGATTAAGCTTATCTTGTTTTCGAAAGATGGTAGCCAACGTGTAGCCGTACCCTCCCCCCGCGATGAAAAAAACAGACAGAGAGGGAGGGTACGGCTAGACGTGGACTAATATCGTACCCAGATCCCCTACGTGACAGAGTGAGATTTGGGTACGAGATTACACGTAGACAAGAAACATATATTTACGTATCTGATAGGAGATTTCCACGTGCCTCACATGAAAGCTTGATCTTTTTTGTTGCAAATAAACGTCAGTCACTCCAAAAAAATATAATGCCACCTTTTCCTGTTACAGGAGATACACAAGAATAGAAGAAATTTCATCAACCTTTTTCAATGTCAAAAACCCAAGTAGAAATGAAAAAGAACACCTTTGGCCTGGCCTTCTATGAAAACCAATAAATTCCTCGTTGCTGTAACCGACAAGAAATAACAAGTTTCCAAACAGTTGTCTTTTCACCATGCATGTAATTGCTTTTATTATTCAACACATTGTGACAATGTCCTAATATGGTCATAGCACGCTCAATATTCGTCGTGCGTACTCAACGTATATCCTGCGATATACGCAATTTTGTGTGTCGCGGAAAAAAATGGTAGTTTTTCCAGCTTTTTTTTTTTAACAAACGTAGAAAATTGTTCTTTGTCATAAATAAAACAATCATACTGCTCAATCTTGCGAAATATCGCCTGATTTTAGGCAACTCGGCCAATGGTCTCGGCAAAGTATCAGGCGATATTCCGCGCGATTTCGCAGGATAATTGTTAAAAATTGCGCGCTTAGAAGGGTTTTTCGGCTTTCTAAAAAACAATACACCCTGGTGAAAGCAAAATACAAAAACTGCGTGATAAAATGTTATTAGAAATGAAAAGAAAATCCCACTGGATAAAAATGAATAATGAAAGGGAAATCCCACAGGAACAGTGTACAGCCCATAACATCTTGCGAGCTTCACCCGCCGAATTCCCTCCAAGCATGCATCGCGCGTGGAGCACAGCAGTTGAGGAGTGAATCAACTGATAGTCTCGAGCAGAGAGGTGTTTGCTGCACAATCTTTCACCATCTGTGCTTTTTCCATCACATCCACAAATGATGGAGGTGGAATACAGCATAGGCGTCCAAAATCGCTTTGGGGCGTTGAATTTTGACGACGAAGATCCCGATGAGATCCTGCACAAGCCTGAGAAAACTAAGGAGGAGCCGTCCAAGAAAGAGAAGACCAAGAAACAAGACAAAAAGGATGTAAAGCAGGCTGTTAAAGAGACGAAACCAGCCAGCACCAAGAAGGACATAGTTAACGAGGAATCGAAAAAGGAAGGTGTGTATATTTAAGAGTTTATTGTCCTTGTAACGTAAAATGTACATGTTGTACCATGACGCCATATCGTGTTGTCAAACCACATGTGGAATTTAAACATTCGCGTATCTTCCAAATTTCTCGCCGTCTTCTCTTATTTTCTTATGCATAAAGTAATATTAAATTTACCGGGATATTAGATGTTGGCAAATTTGTGTTATGTATCGTTTGTTAAGAATAAAACCATCGACAGTTGCTCGAGCAGGAACTTAAAAACCTACTAAGGTAGCTTAGCCTAGCATTTCTTTTCGCATCATGCTCAGATGGGAATTCACGTGTTGAAATAAATTCTGTGCAAGCTAAAAAAGGATTTCCTTGCTTTGTTGTTTCGATCGTAACTTGAGCGTTGAATACAAGAAATACATATTTCGCAGGAAAAATAAACATTTCCAGCACGTTTCCAGCTGTTTGTGTACATCTGAGATTGTATTGATTTTCACCAAGTGATAAATTATTCTGTTACTACTCGACCAAAACTGTTTGCCTTCGGTGCGTTTTACTTGCAATTAGCTCCCGTGTAATACTTGATTATCTTATTATTATTTTTCAGAACGAACCGAAAGCAGGCGTGGCGGTCGCGGAAAAAGCGATGTTCGGAGAGAAAACGAGAAAAACACGCGTTTAGCGAACGGACCAAGCGAACGAAAAGACCGTGATGACAACCCTCCAAGGGAAAGACGAGGAGGTGGATTTGGCGGCGGCTTTAACCGAAGGAGGGAGGGTTCCCATGGCGATCCGGACTCTCCGGAAAAAGAGGGTGGTGAAAGAGAAAGAGGAGGCTTCGATAGAGGAAGAGGAGGCCGTGGAATGCGCGGCAGAGGTGGACGCGGAGGGTTTGGACCGCGTGGAGGTGGAGGTAGCGGTGGCGGTGGAGGGAGCTTTGGAAGGAAGCGAGAGTTTGAAAGAAGAAGCGGAAGTGATCGCTCGTAAGTTTTTATTTAGTACAAAGACGTTTGATTTGCTACACATTGTGCTATTTTAATGAAAACTTGCTGTCTCACAAGCTTTGACAGTAACTGCCTGATTCTGTCTTCTGTCCCTCTGTTTTCTTATACAAAGTACCAACATTATCTTTCTGCCTATTTTTAGTGACGATCATTGTTTTAGCTGGGTAATACTCGCATGCAGTTTTGTAATTTTATCTCAAAGAAGAAAAAACCCTGTAAACTTACATACATGTTTTTTTTTTTGTTTATACATGTAGATGATTTTCCCTCAGTGTGTAAGATGAATCAAAGGTTTTTTCACCCAAATTTTGTGACTAAGCTGATTAGAAATGGGTCATTCATGCCGTTATAATTATTTATTTTCTTGATGCCATTCACCTTGAATCACAGAAAGGACGTTTGATTGTTGGTAGTCGTGTATCAATTTGTGGTCTACCTTCTTGTTAGATAATGTCTAAATAACTTTATACATCAATCTGCTGTTGTTATGTGCCACATAGTATCTTTTCCTTGGGGATTTTATTCTTTAGCACAATAGTCTTCTCTGCAACAACTCGACATCTTTTAACAAACTTTTGGGCACTGCTTCGGGTATCGCACACAATAGAAGTAACTATTGTGTATTAGTAATTTTGTTTTGGCTGGTTATTGTTTCCTGGCTTTTGTTTCTTTTGTTTTACATCATGTGTTTACTGGTATGTTTCTATGCAAAGTAAAAACCAAAATTTTGCATTTTACCTTTGCTTTGACATCATTTGGTAGAGTGATGTAATAGTGAAATAATGATGGTAAATTGCAGGATGACTGAAAGAGATTTCAATAAAATTAAAATTGTTGACTGATTTGAGTAAAGTAACTGATTGTTGTCATCCACAAAATGAATTTTAACATTAGGTTAGAAAAAAATTTATCTTTAATAATTACTTCAGTTAAGGGAAAAGAGTAGCCTGCCCACTTCTCTGAGTCGAATGTTTGTGGTCATTGAAACCCCTGAATGATGTTTATTTAGTGTTCGTGCCAACATTGTAAGAAAATAGTTTTGTTGTTTTGCTCTTGATCTTAATCAAACAAAACATACTTTTAAGGGAGACTTCATTTAAGTTAAAGTTGATTTGTGGAGGAAGATATGTGGTGTATTTTGTCATTTAGTGGTTAAATCTATTGCACAAAATTATCTAAACACAGTAAAACCTTCAGGGTTAGGATTAGGGTTAGCGTTAGGGTTAGGTTAGGGCAATTGTATAATTACTGAACGTTTTATACCTTGTTTAATTTAAAAAATTGAAACAATAGAAAAAGAGACACCAAGTACCTACCTTTGTGTACGATGATTACTGCTGACATTAATTTTGCTGTTAAGAAAATTGGAGTTCTTTGTAATGGCAGTCGAATCTCTGACTGAGCCACTAGTATTCTTGTTAAAGGTCAATGTGAGGTTTTCTTGTGTCTGTTATGTGAAATGATTTCACTTTTTCTTTTCCTTTTAAAGGGGCTGTGTCATGCAAAATGATGTAATTTCATGACACCGACAATGCCCGAAAATTAGAATGAAACATGGTAGTAACAACTTAAATATGTTGAACAACATAAAAGAAATACAGCAAAAGGAAAGAGAAGCATGGATAAACACAAATGGGAGAAGATTGAAACAGATTGCATTTGGGTAATCTTGAAAAAAGTTGGGCCGACGTTTTTCAAGTTTATGACAAATCGCCTGGATAAAGGTCATTTTTGCTCAGAATCATCTTGTTTGTGATGTAAAATAATTTGATTATTAAAAGAATTCCACATCACCATTTTCAAGTTTAACTCGTGTTAACAAAAGATTTCCCCTTAACATCCTAAAATGACGTGACATAGCCCCTTTAAATTTTGGTTAAAACTGCACTTAGCATTAATTTTACTATCTGTCCTATTTTGTGAGAGAACTTTGTCCTTTCCTTCTGGTCTAGGGGCCCCCGACTGGACAATTCAAGTCGCGGGGACAGAAGGTTGGACGTACATTTATCATTTAATAACATTTCATTCTTAGCCTTTAAATGTTACCAGTATATTTTGCACATTTCTGTTCTTTGTTAAGCTCTACTTAAGGGTTATCCCTGGGCATGAGTAAAATTGTGTTGGGTTAAACAGAGTAAAGTGTTTAAGTGGCCCTCTTGGTAGGTTGAACATTATTTGAGTTTCAAAAATAATTGTTTTCTCCTTTCTTGCAAAGAAGATTATGGTAATTTAACTAAAACAGTGGAGTGGCAGTTGGTTATTGTGTTTTGAAAAGAGGGTGTACTACATGTTTAAGTTTTAATTCTGATCAGTTTGGCCGCGCACAGGTGGCTCGGTTGAGCACCGGGCTGCCATGCGGGAGGTCGTGAGTTTGACTCCTGCCGGACCAACACTCAGGGTCTTTAAATAACTGAGGAGAAAGTGCTGCCTTTGTCATGACATCCACAAATGGTAAGACTTTCAAGTTTCTCGGATAAGGACTATAAGCCGTAGGCCTGGTCTCACAAATGTCTTCCGTGTTCATTAGTTCCCTGTGGGACGTTAAAGAACCCAAACACCACTCGAGAAGAGTAGGGGATGAAGTTCCCAGTGTTGTGGCTGTCCTCTGTGAGTGTATGGGTGGGTGGATATAGCAGGTCCACATCAGCAGAATAGCTGCCAAAAATTCAACCTGCTCAAGCAAATAAATGACAAACAAACAAATGTCAATTAGTAAAATATTGCGGAAAAATACAGATAGAGGTCGGTGTTTTCCAATGAAGCTTAAGGTGGAGGTATTTAACACCTTCAGCAAAAACCGAATTCAACATTAGCAATGCACTGAATCATTGAGATAAGTTTTTAAAATAGTGTACTTATTTTGTTCCAAGACTTCAGAGAAACAATAACATGCATGTTGTGTTGTCTTTTGCTTATAAATTATTTGAAATATTAGCAACTTTTGGGATTACTTTAAAATTGATTCCACTTTACTTCTGTGACATTTCTTTTATCAAAGCCAAGGAAGTATTTCTTAACATCATTTTAGGAAAAATGTATTTTGCATTCTACTTTCGTGTTGAAAGGAGATGCAAAATAGGTTTTTTCTGATTAAAGTGATGGTTCTACTTAATTTTTTTAAAATTCCAATTCTTGGCATAGAGGTTACAGGAAAAAACTTCAATCTAGGAATTTACTAAATTCTGTTTTAAATTTTGGCCATAGTTTTGATTGATAAGCAGTTAAAAAAAGAAAAGTAAATAGACGACAAAGTGTTTAAAGTTTTGACAATGTGTTTGCTGTCAATTCTCCTTTCCTGCCCTTCAGTTATTAATTAATTAATTAACCCTTTCACTCCTGTAAGGGCCAATGAGACTTATAGATTTTACTCTGTCTAACGCCAGACGATTTTACTCGTCAATGGGGAACCCCACAGGAGTGAAAGGGTTAACTATGTGACGAAATACTTTTTGTATTGTTTCTTATTTCATTTATTTCTCTTTTATCTAGTCATGTGCTAATTTTTGTCTGCTCTAAAATATTAGTATGATAAAGGTTCAAAGATATCTGTTCCTTTTTTAACTTTTGACAAAAAGTCATCTGACAATGACTTTCTGCTTAACATCAGAACTTTATAATAGAGTAGTTATGAAACCAAGCTTGTTTAACCCATTGACTCTTGGGGGTTCCCCATTGACATTAGACAGTAAAATAATAAGTCTGGCCGGTTTAGTCCGGTTTGGGTGTGATTGGGTTAATGGCGACATTATTCAGTGAGTGATTAATTCTTCACATTAGCTTCTCTATTCTTCTCTAATCACTCACTCCTTTGGTTCCCCGGAACACGCCAGCTGACAAGTAAATTGTCTAGTGTTAGAAAGAGTAAACTCTGTTATGTCTCAGTCCCAGGAGTCTCTGAGTTAAAAAGGGATGTCAATTGAACTTGTTTTGTTCTTTTAAGCATCCTTGGCATCAAGACTACATTGAGCTACATGTATGCAGGTACATCCCTAAGGAAGTTCTCTTTTTGTGTCTTAATGAATGAAGGTTTTTCCTCATTGGTTTTGTAGTTCAGTAAAGCCTCAGGACAAGCGTGAAGGTGGAGGTCAGTACAACTGGGGCAATCCAACAGAAGGATCAGGGTAAGTTTTATTTGGCCCTTTCCATGAGCAAATCTTCGTAAAGTCTCTGCATACGAGCCAGAAGGCAGGGTTCTTGCTAAGTTTTTGCACAGGAGGTAAAAAACCAGAAATAGCAGGTAACCTTGTTACCTGCCCCTGCATGGGCTAGCGAGCTCACGTCTTACCTTGACGTTCGTATTGATTGCTGTCGCGTTCCAGCTGCTCCTAAATTAATTTAATACTCAGCAAAAAGAAAGTAGCTTATAATGCTATTTCATTGATTTTCACTCACCAACGCTTTTCTGACGCTATTGTTGAAAACTAAATTCCGAAAGACCTTTCTGTCGTTTTCCACGTGTGGATGCCATGTTGTAAACGTTTAATAATGGATTATTGGGGGTTTCCCCTGGCTGCGGGAGGAATGGAAAGGAAACATGGCGGACATCGTTTCGAGGGATGAGTTGGCGAAAACAAGCTGGATTGCTTTTACAAATGGTATACTTTCGAAGCGATAACATGTGCCAGATATCTTCACAGGATTGGTTGGAAAGGGAAAGCAATATTTTCCCATAAACACAATGTGATTTCACCTTTAAACAGACGAATATTCGTTGGATAATTTCTGCAAATGTTTCAGTGAAACAGCCGGTAACATTTACTTGAACAGCCTGTAAAAATAACCGGTTACCGGCTCTTAACAAGAACCCTGAGAAGGCCCATCAGGCTGGCGCTTATCTCCGGTTACTGTAGCATGAACTGACTGAGAGTATTTCTACTCTCCCCTGGATGGGATGCCAGTCCATCACAGGGTTACCCCCCAGCATTAAATGTGACCCTCTTTGGGAAAACCAGGCTTAATGAAAATTGCGTTGAGCCGTTTTTCAGCGCAACGCATTTGGAAACGTTGAAATGCATTCAAAAACATTCTCAATGCATTCTGAAACGTTTGCAATGTTCCCCAACGGAAATAGAAAACGTTCCATAC
>NC_090878.1:20785796-20793296 GCF_036669935.1 Montipora foliosa
ACACTTTATTAGAAGGATTGACACTACAGCACTTTATCACATAACAGCAATTTTATGGTACCATGTGAAACATCAATTTATTGCTGAACAACATGCAGTTACTTTTGTGACATAAAAAGTTACCATGGCAACAGGAAAGCCTTGCAAAAACAACCTATGTTTTGGCTTTAGTTGCTCATATCTGAAAAACTAACTCAGTGATCCCAATTTTGTATTGCATAAAAGTGATCAGCAGGCCAAGATGAAACTATCTGCAAAGTTTAAAAAAATTCTGTGGGGCAGATTCAGAGCTACTTTAAATTTTCAATTAATTAAGGTGGCTCTGAATCCACTTCGTGGAATTTTTAAAAACTTTGCAGAAAGTTCCATTTTTGTATGCTGATTACATTTCAGAAAGAAAAATTGGGGGTCACAGTTCTTTTGAGATATGAGCAGCTAAAGCTAAAATATTGGGTCTTTTTGCAGTGCTTTCCTGTTGCCATGGTAACTTTCTATGTCACAAAAATGACCCAATCTTTTTCAGCAATAATTGGTGTTTGATATGGTACCATAACATTGCTGTTAAGTGATAATGTCAATCCTTCTAATAAGGATGTTTCTTTCAAGTGTTGAAACTGGTTTAAGCCACCTTAAAGATGGTGATGCCAATTGTTAACAAGGGAAAATATTGAAAACATTTGAAGGCGAATGTTATTTGTAGAGGCAAAATTTAAGTAGCCAAGGTGGCTAGGAAACTAGAAATAGTTATTGCTAAGTGCCAATGAAACAGTCAATATAACACACAGTTTGCAGATTTGTATCAGAGTTCCAATTTTTTTTATTCAAAAGTACTGCAACTCAACTTGTCTAGTTAACAATAATACAATAATAGAAATTGCACACTTTGTATCTCCAACAACACTGTAGATGTCAACGTATTTTGCAAGAATATGGAAAGTACTGCTGTAATTTTTGAACGGCCATAATTTTAACAGCAATTTACAATAATAATTAAGTTGAATACCAAGTCGCCAAAATTAAATACAAATAGCTCATTGTGCCATAAATTCATTTCATATCTTGTCAGTGGGCTTTCAGGAATGTCATACGTGTGACCTCAAAGTGCTAATTTAGATTTTTATCCAGTTCTGAGCTAAAATCAGCAAATTTTAGCATGATGCCACCAGGATCACTTCTCTCCTTTATTCATGAATAGTGTTGTGTATTTAACTAAGTTCTGTCCTCAGTATGTAGAGCAAAGCAGGTTCAGGCACATTGACCCTAACTTGAAAATGCTTCTGCAACATGATTTAAAGAAAGTTTACAAAAGTGGTGTTCTTTGACAATTTCAGTGAGGACGCTGAAGTCTTTCCTCAATCAGAGGTGACCGATTGGGCAGAAGCTTCACCTGATTCTGGTGCACCCAAGGAAACGCCAGATGAGTAAGTCTATGGTTTATTCATATTCCAGTATTTTGGTTAAGTTTGTATGATAATTGTACAGAACATTGTGTGAAGTGTGTTGCTTAAGGATGCATCTCCAAGATACTTGGGTTTCCTGTGGGCGATGCCTACTAATACATTGTTACGAAAAATAGCATTGCGTGACCAGCGTTACTGTCTAGAATCTTCGCGAGAGTTTGTAGTTTGTTTATTTTTAGATTCGTGCGTAAGCGTTTCTAAATCGGTGTGTTTTGTAATCTTTCTATAATTAGATTGATTACTATTTTAGAAAGTTCTAGAAGTTTATTGTCAGAGTATACAAGAAAACGAGTCCAAGCCGAGTGTTTTTCTAACTAGTTTTTCACAAGCGAAGAGAGTTGGCGTTAGCCGTGTTTAGTCAAGTGTGACAGAAGCAGTGTTTATTGAAGTTGGCGGAGGCCGTGTAAGTTTATCGAATACGTGTTGTTCAGAGTTTTACTTCGTGGAAACTACGTTCACTTTGGAATAAATCTTCTTGTTGTTGTTCCGGCAACCCTGCGTTCAGTTTAGTTTGCAAACTACCTTTCCTCAAAACATTCGAACTCGTAACATACATTGCTTTAAACTGTCTGGAGAAAGTAAATCTTAGTAAGTACTCTTGGTATCCAAAAAGAAAATTGGGGGTAACCATGCATTTTTGAGAGGGGATCAATCTTCAATTTGAGAAAAAACGCCATACATTGCTTTGTATTTTAAAGCTTTTTACAAACATTATTCATGAATTATCTTTGGAAAATTCATGGTTACCCCCAATGTTCTTTTTGGATTTTAATAACACTTGTTAAGATCTACATTTCCTGCATAATTGTAAACAGGGCAAAAATATCTTTGAATTAGTAGGCACCGTCCTTAATGAGCTCTCGCTGAAAAGTTAAACGTGATACACCAGATAACTTCTGAGCAAATTATGATGCTTTAAAAATTCGAAATTTAATAGAAAATATATGGGATCATTAGTGTTTTTTCTCCCCGTAGAATTTATCAGTTTTGGATGGCTAATAACTGGCATGTTATCCAAGCTAAAAGGCTTAAAATTAAAGATTTAACTAACTTTACTAGGATTCTCAGTTGATTATGCCACTTACATGTGGGAAGTTTTCAACAAAGTTTCAACATTTAAGTTACCATGTTGTTAAGGGAAACTTTCCTTGTTTTCAATAATAACTTTTAGTCCTGTGACGTCATGAGCAATGAAGCCCGCCAAAATCTACAAATCATGACCGTTTAAAATGATGTCAAAACCCTTTACCATTGAAAACACTAAAACTTTGTCATCATACTTACTGGCATACTCAGCTGAGAAAAGTGGTGAGAGGTTCTTTCTCCTTTTGAAGTCAATTTGTAAATAGCATGATGTAAACATTAAAGTCAGCAAAGATTTCCTTATTGTACATGTATGCCTCCATTGAATGTTTGTTCAAAATGAGCAAGGATGGCCCAATGGTAATGCTCCTGGTTCATCCCTGTGGACCCAGGATGGCATATTAAGTTCGTATGTGGGCAGAGTTTCAGTCAATCTTAATCTTACTGCGAGGATTTTTCTGTGGGCACTCTGGTTTTCCTCCCTCTGCAAAATCGACTCCTAGCTTATTCCTTCCGGCTGTGGTGCAGTGCTTGAGCATGCGATCCAATCGAAAACCAGTTCCTGGTCAGCGGTCGACTTTAAAATAACAGCTGACTTCGACGTGACCCCGCGATATGGTCACGTGAAACTGGTCAGTGGATACCTTGTTTTGACAGGTGTCAATTAACCACAACATAGATGTTCAAATTGCGATCATAGCTTCACTTGATTTCATATCCGCAGTTCATATATGATTCATTTCATATACCATTTCATCATTGATTCATTCCTTACGGGACCATTAGAACCCACAAATGACCAGCTCCCAACGTCAGTGGCTTCATAGCTCAGTTGGTTAGAGCGTCGCACCGGAATCGCGAGGTCACGGGCTCAAACCCGCAATTTTTCAGGCTTCTCTACGCAATTGTAAAAATTGCGTTCATAACTGCGAAGATCATAGTTTCACTTGATCAAAGATGTTCCCGCCAAAAAACGCAGGTTGCACCACAGAGTTTTATATTGGCATACATGGACGGGTGAACGTACGGTGACCAAAACCAAATTTTTTCGCACAGATGGGTTACCATATTTTCTTAGTTCTCATCCGTTCACAGTCCTTTGTTTTAAGACTCTTAATACTAATACTAATACTAATACTAATACTAGACCGCTCCCCATAGGGGCTCTTCAGGGCCAATGAAACACAACGAAACGGCGGAACAGAATAACAACAACTGGTAAGAATCCCAACTGGCCGGAAGTAAACCAGTTGGCGATTTACAAGTGCAGCTGGGAAGTTGAACCAGGGACTTCCAGGATCAAATACACCTTGTTCCAAAATGGCCGCTGATTTATGCGGATACAAAAACAAATTGGCCCTTGTTGCCTCGTTCAAGATAGAATATTCTTTTGAATTTTAAGCTTAAGAACGTGGCATCAAGGGCTAATTTGAATAAGAACAAAAGAGTGGTTAGAACTAGTGGTGAGAGCGGGTCTTGAACCCGGGATCCCTGGATCTCAAGGCAAGCGCCCTAACCGCTTGGCCATATTGCCTCTAAATCTTTTTCTCTGTTTTGTAGTGCTCAAGAAGAAGAAGACAAGGAGAATGATGAAGAGAAAGAAGAGGAAGAGGAACCCCTAAAGGAAATGACCCTGGACGAGTGGAAAGCGCTGCAAGATAAAGAGAAACACAGGGCGTCGTTTGAGCTGCGCAAACCAGGGGAAGGGGAGAAGAAAGGAATGTGGAAGAATACCAAAGTGTATAAAAGATCAGATGCGGGTGAATCCGAGTTTGCATCCAAGAGAGTAAGAAGATTTACTAATAGTATTGTTTGTTGGACAAGTGGTGACTTGTGACTACACAAAAATTTGGTTTTATCAACGGAGTTGATAAAATCATTCAATCAATCAATCCTACTGACAAAGCCAAAATTGACCACCGTACAGGCATTCTAAAGCTGACGTTTCGAGTGTTACCCCTTCGTCAGAGTGAATCCATTTGACGTTTCGAGCGTTAGTCCTTCGTCAGAGCGAATCCAATGGATTCACTCTGACGAAGAACTAACGCTCGAAACGTCAGCTTTTAGAATCGCCGTACGGTGGTCAAGAGACCCTTTTTGGATTCTCACGGCTGGACTGGATCTAGCATGAAATGGAGGCTAATGCGGGCAAATCTTTTCAAATGCAAGTTAATATGCCCGCGTTAGCCCCAATTTCATGCTAGATCCAGCCCAACCGT
Source organism: Montipora foliosa (assembly GCF_036669935.1). NCBI lineage: Eukaryota > Metazoa > Cnidaria > Anthozoa > Scleractinia > Acroporidae > Montipora > Montipora foliosa. The sequence goes on from NC_090878.1 coordinate 20,790,559, forward strand.
TAGAATACGAAACTGGCCAATTTACATTATCAACTCCGTTCATAAAACCAACTTTTTGTATACTACTTCCCCACCGACACAGCACCACAGTTTCTTTAGAAACTACCCCCTTCATTCGCTAGCAAAACCGATTGAGTTATCCAGTGGATAGTGATTTGTGAATGATTTGTGGATAGCGCTATCCACCCTTCGAACAACCTGGGCCCGAACAATGCGAGAGAGCGTTTGTTGCATATCGATTTGTTCACACGTGAACATTTTTAATTTCAGGTTATTGAAGAAAGAATTAAAACTTCTGGCCGAGTCAAGCAAATTATCCCAGTGGACTTTAAAACCACAACTGAACCTCGCAGAGGTGGGCGTGGCGGTCGAGGCGAGAGAGGGAATCGCGGAGGCCGAGGTGGGCGCGGACGAGGGCGGGGATTTGGAAACAGATCGGACGGTGGTGAAAGCGCAATGTTTGACATACATGCCGACGAGGAATTTCCTACTCTTTCATGAAAAAAAGGTCGAAGAGACCGAAATGACTGGACTTAAACTTGTTCCTGGAAACTTGAACTGAAGTGTTATATTCAAGGAAGCGAACAAGAAAATTTTGGTGCAGTTTGGTGGACATAAGCAGACGCGATTTTTCTTAACTCGCTCAAATAGTTTGTTGTAAGATTACTCCGCTGTTACAAAAGACTTTAAAAAGTGAACAGCGTTTTCTTCCGTAAATGAACAAGGGCGCGCAAATTAGGGTGTGCTCGCATAGCAAGGGATTTATAGTATTGTGTCTCCTCGGGATGTGTGCGAAATTTTCATGAAGCAGAGCAGACTTTTACCTTCGTTTCGAAAGCGAAAACAAGTGCCAATTTTTTTTCGTGTTGTAAAGTAACGCAACGTTTCGTACCAACGAAAATAGTTTTCGCAAAAAAGTTTGCACTTCAACGTGTGGCGAAAAGCAGCCGAAAAGGCGTCTTGACTCGTGCCATCTATAGCATGGTTAATAGGCCTCTAAAGTCATTGAAAGTTCTTTAAATAAGCCACGTTAAGACGTTTCGTACCTGTACTTAAATTGTACACATAATGAGAAGGAAAGTCCATTGATGACTTAACACAACTTAGGAACCCGAGAAATAAGATTGTCATGAAAATCTCGTGGGTTTCCTTTGATCGAACGCAATAAAAAAGCGAGTCCTTGAAGTCTCGACATTGGAAAAGCATTGTGTACGGACTTTACTGCTGCCCGTTAGATTGTCCTGCAGTTCATGGCTTTTTTAGGTATTGTAAAAGTGCTACTACGGTCAATCACTTCTCGTTTTTCTTCATATTTCGAAAGTTCTTGTGCTGAATACTCGAAATGCGAGATTTTATGTAATCATTTCACAGGGTAACTTTTTTTCATGTGAAAGTGACGTCATTTACTCACGAGCTTAAAAATGTATGATGCAGTGCGTGAATGCGGCTTAATTTGAATGCAGAATACAAATTTGGCGACCCAAAACTCTCACTGTACATGGTAATTAAGCAGAATTCACACACGTCAGTTCTTCTCGAGCACTTCGCTGAAAGGTTATCGGTCAGAACAACACAAGTAATGGCGGACCGTTAAGTAAAAATAAACAGTCTTCCTCATGAAAACTACTTTAAAGAATTTCGCCTGTTGATCATTCGACGCAAGTACTTTCGAAATGTGAAGAAAAGCAACGACTTCTTTTCATCGTAGTAGCACTTTTAAGTGCTAAAAAGTTTAAAAGAGTTATAATATGAGGACAAACGTTGCCATCTTCACTCCGGTCCCTAAATATTACACTTCGTGTTCACCGCTAATTTTTTGGATGAGGAGTTTTTCTCTTACTGACTGCTCGACAACCCAGACGATTGTTATGGAAGTAAAAAGGTTTGAGCGACTTGTATTGAATCTCCACAGGCGTTGATTTGCTGCATAGTGAAGTTTCATCTGATTTGAAACTAGTAGAAAAAAATGTCTGTCAGAGGATGACCCCTTTTGTGGAAGTAGACTGCTCAACCGTTAAAGGCTCTCGAAAAGTGGAGACAGACTTCCCAGCATCCCACGCGCTACTTTTCTTTCTCTGTTCTTCTGTCCGCTTTACAGCGTAAGATCTACATCGACGACGCAACGAAACGTCACCAGCTCGATTTTGATTGGCTATAAGAACGCAGATAATTATTGTTTGCTGTTTCTCACGTCATACCTACAGACAATCGATGTTATATATGTAGAATTGACGTCGAAATTACAGACAATAGTTTTATGCATGAAAAGTGACGTCACTTAACACAATGGGCAGAGAAGAGGAAAGAAGACTGCAACCGCAGAAACATTCTTTGATTTGCCGCTCTTCCAAAGAAATGGATTAGTCCTCTCAGGAATATGCATAATAAAACAATTATTGGATTCGGTTTTCGCATGGTAGCGATAATTATATCAAGGCCAAAGTTTGTGTTATCTGCCGAAGCCAAAGGCAGAGGCGGATTACAAACTGAGGCCTTGGATAATTATCGCTACCGTGCGAAAACCGAATCCAGTAATAATTAGGCCAGTTTCGTACTCTAACGGTTGGACTGGATTTAGCATGAAATGGAGGCTAATGCGGGAAAATTAATTTGCATTTGAAAAGATTTGCCCGCAGTAGCCTCCATTCCATGCTACAATAGATCCAGTCCAGCCGTGAGAATTCGAAAATGGTCTATTGTTGACTGTTTCGTGGCGTTCTCGTTGACGTCGCCGACGT
>NC_090878.1:20805796-20818296 GCF_036669935.1 Montipora foliosa
TTTTAGAGGGGTTCAAATCCTCTTGCAGATCTGGCCCGTGGGGTTTTCTGCCGGATATACTTCTTGGAAGGATTACCCCATTTACTCCTGGGGGTTCCCATTGACGAGTAAAATCGTCTGGCGTTAGACAGAGTAAAATACTAAGTCTGGCCGCTTTAGGCCGGTTTAGGCGTCAAAGTGTTACATAAACGTACCAAAGAGAATCTCCTTTGATCTTTCCAGAAAAATCGTCCATTTCCCTGAAAGATCAGATGAAGAAAGAATTATTGATCATTTTAAGCTGTCTTGTGATTGGCTATTATTTATATTTATTAGAGTTTTAAACCAATCAGAATAGTGCACAAGGAAGGCAGACATTTGATAAATGGCGGTAAAGGTGCGAGAATCTTCCTAGAGCGTGTTAAAACTCTTAACTTCCCGGTCTTATTTTTTGCTAGAGATTGAGTGCATTCGATACCACCTTCTTCAAAAGACATGACTGGGGCCAGAAACTTGATTCGTGGTCAAAGAAAGCGTTTGATATAGAAGCCAGCGGCGGATTCATCGTGCAGAAATATGGACAGCTCCTTTCCTTCAGATATCTTCAATGAAAATGAGATGTATGGGTCTGTCACTAAAGAGGAGGGCAGTGGTGATGAAACAGTCCAAATGCAGTCATTTTCAAACGGCGAAGATGACGATTTGGAGGTCATTGCGTTGCAGCGTGAGGCGGACGGGCCACAGCTGGATGGATTAGCCGATGTATCGGGATTTTTCGGCTGTACCTCGTTTTCTGCGGAAGGTATGCTGATATGCCTCAAAGTTTTTAACACTTTAAACATAACGCAGGCGAGCATAAATCATGCCTTGAGCTGAAAGTTCAGTCGTTAAATATTGTTTTCTTGTTGCGTGGAAATACTCAGCATGTTCAACCGTGGACCCTCCAGCTGTCTTGGTTGCGTGGGGGATAATTAATCTGTTTTTGAGAAATTGGCCTTAAACATACGATATAATCTTGCTTTTTATACCGAAAAAGTACAAATGTTTGCACACATTTGTACTTATTGTCCTAAAGGGCGAATTGTTCAACATTTTTCATAACTAGCTTGTTTGAAGCACTTACTATAGGGTACCCCATAGAAAAACACATGACTCTAGACTAGAGTCTTCTCGGGTACGTAAAAGCCCTTTCTCACCAACCCTTCTATGATCATAACCCTTTGGGGCGTAAAAGAACCCACACACTATTCGCAAAGAGTAGGACATGGAGTTCCTGTTGTTGTGGTCTGTCTTCTGTAGTGTATCATGCTCAGAGATACAAGGCTACGAGAACGTTTAAAAATATTATTTCCTGTTACTGTAATCATTTTGCGATTACTCCATGTCGCTCGGCATAGAAAGTATGAGTCGACTTTCCAACAATAAAATTGGTGAGAACGGTGTGGATATTCAGAGAGAAAATTTGAAATTCACCACCAGGTGCTCACATCCTCCACATGACATCAAATTTGATGATTTCACGTCGTTGTCAAGACGAGAGCGGCAAAGAAATGTATCCAAATGAAAAACGTATGAGCTATTGTTTTTGCTAATTAATCGGTTGTTCTGTGGCATTCTCGTAGCCGTCGTTGTCGTCTTTGCCTAAGGTCCCTACTAGCTACAGTGTACATCAAGCTACTCTAAAAGGGTAAAGATATGATATATCATGTGTCCGTCAGTTATCTTGTGATCAAATGAAGTCACACTCATGACCATGTGTTATATTGGAAGCTTAAAATAGCATGTTGTTGTGTATACCTTGGAATTTTACATTACATTGAAGAACATGTGCATGAAAGAGAAACAGCATTGTACCACTAGTTTGGGAATTACTGTAGAGCAGCTCTTTTATTTTGTGCAAACTAATAACGTGTAATGCTATTGTGACAATAATTATTTCCAATTATGCAGTTTAAGGACAGTGCCTACTGTTGTTATTGCGCATACATTCTGCGCATTTCGAGATACTCGGGTTTCCTATTGGTGATACTCACTAATTCAGGGATATTTTTGCGAGGTTTAAAACTATCCGGAGAAAGTAGATCTTAGTAAGTACTCATAGTCTCATAAAAAAATAATTGGGGGTAACCATGCATTTTCGAGAGATAATTAAGCTTCAATTTGAGAAATAACACTATACATTGTTTGGTAATTTAAAGCTTTTTGCAAATATTATTCTTGAATTATCTTTGAAAAATGCGTGGTTACCCCCAATTTTCTTTTTGGATTTCAGTGATAGTTGTTAAGATCTACGTTTCCTGCATAATCATAAACTGGGGAAAAATACCTTTGAATTAGTAGGCACCGTCCTTAACAGACTGTACAAAACCCTTGACAACCAAAAAGGGTTCACTGTTCAAGACTATTTTTTAAAAATATATGTAGATGTAGATGAGTTCAGTATACCTTATTCTTGGAAATTAACTCTCCATGAAATTAAAGTATTGGAAATTAACATGAATTTACTTTAAAACGACTTTCGAATAAAGAAATTTCACCTGAAAGAGGAGGTAGAATTTCACAATAAACGAAATTAACGTGATTAAGATACCTGTAGTTGGTTGTGACCAACACTGGGTGCAAAAAAGAAAAAAAAAACCCAAATAAAACTGAGGCCTCTGGTCAACAAAACAATCCTCAAAATTCTAATCAATGTAGGGGTTATCAGAAAGAAAGAAAGCTTGTACCTTATTTTATTGTCTTTTAGGTGTCATGAATGTCTGGAAAGGTTTCAAAAGTAGGATTAAAGTAATGGAAATTAAGAGTGTGGAAATTAAAGCAGCACTTAATTAATGTCACAGAAAATAACGCCCAACATAATTAGCGCAACCTAAATTAACACAAATTTTAACGATTCGAGTTAATTTCTTATAAAAAGGTAGACCCTGTTCAATGTAGGTGGTATATGCCTTAGCACGTCATGGAAAACAAGCAAGAGCTTGTCATGTTGATTTTATACATCTGGCTACAGCATGTGAGAGAAATGTGGTATTCGCAGGTTTGAAAGACTACAGAGCAGCTGTGTTCTTCTTCAAAACGATGTCAATTATGATTATGCAAGTTAACAATACAATACCTCTGACAATGAGTAAGAATTCAAACCAGTAATTGCTATTAATATATCGAGTTCTGGATAGATCCTGCTTGATGTACACATTATTTTTCTTTAAACATGTTTCTGTCATATATCTTGGGTGCAAGAAGGGTGACTCATTTTTTTGCAATAACAGCCATTAGAGTATTTGGCTTTTAATTAATTTAAATAAGTCCTGTTCAAGTCAGGTTTTTTGCAAGCTATTTGTAACTCCTTATGATAAAGTTATCCTCTGAAACAAAAAGAGGATTTCATGTTTAATCTTTTATCATTATTTGTTCAGTAGCATGACTATACTAATGGGATTAATAAGATGATGTGCACATGTAAATATTTCAAGGATAAAAGAAGTGTAATTGGTGACAATAATTTTTAAGTTTCTATTATTGGAGGGTAGATACCGTGGGAACAGGAATCTCCCCAACAGAAGGTCACTTTGGGAATCAAATCATGGCTCGCCAGTTAACACATATTACTGATTAAGGGTGTGTAATCAATGCTTATCCCAAATATTTGAAGAGTGGGAGTAAAACAAAGCAAGTTGACAAACAAACCAATTTGTTAAATTGTCACAGCAAGTGGCTGTCTTCCAGCACACCTTCCTAGAATCCTAACCTGACCGTGGTGAAACCGCGCTTAATTGACTTTGGTTTTAACTACAGTGTATACCTAAATTGCATTTTAGCCTCAACCAAAATCCATCCAAAGTGCAACAAATTTGCTATTTGTACTGTGGCTGGGCAGTCTTTGGTCTTCTCATCCAGATGAAGTTCTGTCAAGGACTTGCTATGCTATACTAGTGGAGGAAAATAGTTGTAAATGACAATAGCCATAAAAGAGAAATCTTGCAGTGAGGCATTTCAACATCTAAAGTTTATCAGTGTTCAGTTTTGTGTTTTCAAGTGAAGAGCAATGGAAGCTAATGTACATGTAAGCATCAAAATTAATAGTCTGTAACTTCTGTAGTTTAGTGCCCAGAATACACTTAACCAAGTCCGCGTTTCAAACTGGCTACTGAAAGTGATGTAATAATTGCAGCTAATATAAGAGGTTGACATTGTTTCTAAATTTTACAATCATCAAGTGAACATAATGTATTAAAATAATATATTTCAAGGTTGCAAACCATTTAGTGTTCCCCCTTTTTAGTGGAAAAAAAATGAAAATGCTTTCCTTGATACAGATCCACTTTGTGAAGAAGATGGACTCAGCACTTCTCTTATGCTTTCAAGTCACCATGTAAGTTTTGACATGAATTTAAGTTGCTCACATGCATTATAAACTTAAATTTTTACACTGCCTTTAGCTCTCTTGTATGGTCTGTTCGTCAGTGCTATTGACAATTTGATGAGGTGCCAGTGGACAATAAAACAGAGTCACCTTTGACTACTTGGAAGCATTGTTCCTAGAGATTTGTCCCAGGAGTGACAAAACAAAAAAAAAAGTCAGTAAATGGCAGTTGTCTTCACAGTTGGTTAAGGATGCTGTACAACTCCCAACTCTATTTGAAGATGATAATTGACTGAATGCAAAAATGGCCGCCAACAAATTAATCTTTTGTCTTTGTGTTAATTAGCCTAACTAGCCTTGTTCACACATGTAAAATTGAAAGAATTTGGGCTGTAAAACGAGGCTACAACAAGTTGCAAAATTGTTGACACACTTTCATGAAAAAACACCTTTTCTAGCTTCCAATGCCCGCCGTATCTAGAACTTAAACCTTTCCCACTTCCTCTCCCCTCTTCCCCTTTCAATGTTGACTGCTCAAGTTTCCAACATTTTTTTGTCTTGCTAGCAACACTGATAAGGAAGGGGGGCTGCAGTGTGGGAGATAATAGGAAAATTAATAATGCCCCAAGGAGGTGAAGTGTCTCCACTATTTTTGCAACTTGTTGTACATGTAGTTAGGCTAATTAACACAAAGACAAAAGAATAATTTGTTGGCGGCCATTTTTTCATTCGGTCAATAGGGTTGAAGTTGACTGGTCATACATGTAGGGTTTCAGAATGTCCTAAAATGGTCTGATACCGGCTGCATTTATAACCATAGCAATTTAACAAACCAGTATTTTCCACATTTGATGGAAAATGAAGATGGTAATGTTCATCCATGATGCTGGCGTTGACAATGTTGACAATAACTGTTCTTTGTACCAAGTACTTAGAATGATTTGTAACACTATAATTATAATTATTAATCCTTTCAGAAACTGATGCCAAAGAACTTCTCAGGGGAAATCAGAGCAGCTAAAGATGTGGAGATATTTCTTGAACGACCAACCCTACTTCTTGGTCTCCAGGAGACAAGTTTACAAGGGATTATTGATGCAATGCTGCAAAAAATGATAACCAGGGAAGATGCGAAGGATATTAATTTTGACCAAGCTAGGATGGCCTTCTTTACTAGGGATTCAGGTGAGAAAAAATTGTTTCATGTACAGTTGTACCAAAAGTTTAACTGCCGTGGTTTGCCTATTTTGGTTGTCACCTACACGTAAAAGTTAATTTAATACCAGGTGGTGCAGTCAGTCATGTAATGATCAAAATGGTAATGGAGTTTTGAGTCTTGGCCTTTATAAACAGTGTAGTTTGCTGAGACCTATTTCAGTAAGTTTAGCCACTGAAACACTAGTCTGATGATGATGATGAGATAACTGTTTTGTAGTGCAACTATAGTTTGTGACTATAAAAGCAAAGAAAATTCTGAAACACGATGTATGGATGGCATAGAAATCTTCTTACAAACACTCCTTGAAAGCTCAATTTCTGGTTCTTGGAAACTCCTTGAATACTGCTGGAATTTTATAGACAAAATCTAGCATGAACCCTGAAAATCTACAAGTGTCTCTCTCAGGACTGAAAGGGTTGAATAATTTATATAATATTGTGTTTTGTACCTGCTGGCAATCCAGTGCCATTTCATTGGGGAAGTACTGTAATAGTTGCTAGACTTAGTTGCCTTTTCTCTGTCTAGTCCACTGTTTGTCGCAAATAATCCAAGGAACTGAGATATCAGATGGAGGAGGCTGGGAAGAAACACAGAATTGGCTCATTGCTTTGTAAGTTGAATGAATGGGGTTACAGTGTATACGTAAAAGTAAAGTAAAGTAAGGTAACCATATTTAACGTTGATAACTTGTAGCAGTAATTCAACTGACAAACCTGAGATCGACGGTGCGGTGTGCTCCGTTTTACGGGTATTTAAAGCTACTTAGCTACACGGAAAGGAAAGAAGTCGAAATAAGGATTCGAGATCCGGGAATCAAACTCAGGACCTCTTGCGCCAAGGCCGCGCACTAACCGACTGTGCCATCCTTGCTCTTTGCTCCTGTAATAAGGGCTGGAGCAGATTACCTGCACATTTATCTTCTGATTGCAGTTGTAGAGTAGAATTCAGCAGTATGGTGTGGGCCCTCTGAGTTTAAGCTGTAAAATAGCAGCATTTGTGTGAGATCTCACCTGGCCATCTTGTGTGGTGCTTTTTTGCAGTGTGCTTGCCTTCGGCCCTTCCCTGCTTTTTTCCACTTCTTGTCAGTGTGATGGGTGCCTGTCATGGATGATCATGCACTCACTCGGCTCTGAGTTGAGTTGAGGACTCACTTGGAGTGCGCCTTGTGAGTCCACAACATTTTGACCACTGTGATGACAAATAATTTATCATTAAATTTTTTGATAAGAGTACGTGTACAGACAATGCTGAACCACTTTCGATTTATTAATTTGCAAGACCTGATTACAATATCGCTATGATTTCCTTCATTGATCCTTTTGGAGATTAGGGATAGCACAGTAATGATTGCATTCCCCTCCAACCAATGTGGCCCAGGTTCGATTCTCAGACTTGGCGTCATGTGGGTTGAGTTTTGTTGGTTCTGTACTCTGCTCCTAGGGTACTCTGTGTACTCTATTTTCCCCTCTCCTCAAAAACCAATTTTTAATTTGATTTCTGGTGTCCCAGTGCTAGAAGACTTGACACTTAAAGTTTCAATTAATGTTATTATTATTGCTATTATCATTATTATTATTAGCATCATCATTATCATCATCATTATTATTATTATTACTAGTAGTAACTGTTGAAGATCCTTTAAATCTTGGTTAAGAATCTTAACCTAAATAAGTGTCATTTAATGTCTTTAAGATCCTGAAGACCTACATGTACAGTACATGTATTATGTTGAGAGGTTTTTCACCAGCGAATAACACGATGGCCGTATGAATACGAATGGCTCTCTATTCAAGACAAACAGTAAATCTCCACTTTCGTATTTAATAGTAATTATTAAAATTGTAACATGGATGACCATGGTGATTTTCATTGATCACTGTTCACAGAGGAGAGCTGCCGTCAGTACAGCAGAGTCATGTGGCTATTGCTAGGTTGAAGCACCCAGTTAACCTAGGAAGATCACTTCAGGAGACTCAACTTGTAGTCTTAGTTCTTGCTCCAAGTAAAATTGTAAGTTCTACTGCTGACTATTTTTTTTTTGGCACTCCTTGTGGGAGGCGCGGTGGCCTCATGGTTAGTGTTCTGGACTCCGGATTGAGTGGTCCGGGTTCAGGGCCTGGCCGGGAACATTGTGTTGTGTTCTTGGGCAAGACACTTTACTCTCACAGTGCCTCTATCCACCCAGGTGTATAAATGGGTACTGGCGAAATGCTGGGGGTAACCCTGCGATGGACTAGCATCCCATCCAGGGGGGAATAGAAATAGTCCTAGTCACTTCATGCTACGGAAACCGGAGATAAGCGCTGGCCTGATGGGCCTTCTGGCTCGTAAGCAGTGACTTCTTGTAGTTACAGCAGGGAGCAACATGGGCAGTTTATGGGTTCAGCAGGGATATCAGGATGGCATTTGGATTGAAGAAGTGTGGTGTACTGGTTTTGCAGCAGAAACTGTAAAAAGGTAATCATGAGGGCACTTTTGGTAATCAAGAGGGCATGATTACTTGATCCTGATTGGTTAACAGTTGCTTATCCAGAGCAAGCAAAGTTACAAGGGAATCTTCTTTTACATTCTGTCTCTGATTAAAGTGCTTTTTGTCCACATGTAAGGGCTGTAGCCAGAAAAAAAAATTGACTGAGGCAATGTCCATGGTTAAAATCTCTTCCTAGGTATTTTAGGTGTTTATGAGGATTACATTTTCAAGACAACACTAGAATCACACTTTATTAAAAAAAAAACACGGAAAATGACTGAGGCAAGTGCCTCGGTTTGCCTCATACTGGCTACGGCCTAGCATGTAAAACACAATTTAATTACATTAAGCGCTATTCCTGATGACAACATCGATTTATTGAATTGAACTTTAACTGAATGAAAGCATGTTAAGTTGATTGTCATTTGTCGTGCATTGAATGGGCTTCCCTCAATAATTTTTCCCTTTATGTGACAAACATGTAATCGCAATGTGCCCTCATGCAATTAAGGATTAATTTCACTTTTATATTCAAAGTTTTACAAATTGCTTAAGTCGCAAATTTAGTGAAAACTTAAAAAAAATATATGTGTGAAATTAATCCCTAATTGCCCTTGGGCCCATGCGATTACATATACTTATTGAAAGGTTGTATGAACTGGAGAAATGCGTGGTCTACAAAGTGTCTCAAATGTGTTCAATTCAATTTCAGTGTGTTAACTTCTTTTCTCGCTTCTTTTTCCTGAAGAAAAGCACCAAAAGCCCTTTAGAGACAGGAAGGACCTTTGCAACCTTACTGTCGAACATAGAAACAAGACAAAATCTCACTGAAGTAGAAACAGAGGAGCAGTTCAAGGTTTGATGTCATGTCTTTTATTTTTTCTTCTGACTGGGCATGATCACACAAGCTACAGAACCACACCCAGGAACATTTTTTATATTGACTAGTAGCTGTCACTTATGATGGCTCTCTGCTCCCAGATGTTTTTTCCTGGGATACTCTGGTTTCCCCTGTCCTCAAAAACCATGTTTGATTTAAATTATCAACTGTTGATAATTTGGAGTTAACTTGATAACTGTGATAATTATTAGTATAATTACATACATTACATGTAGGTGATTATTGATTGGTTGCACTTGATATGATTATTATGCAATGATCACTTAAGTGTTGTTTTTCAAACTGGCCTCAAGCCAGTTTGTTGAGGTGACAGATAAAGAAATTAATTATAATTGTTTTAAAGAAAATTCACATTTTTCAAATAATCACCTAATATGTAGTTATACTGCCACAGAGAGTGAGCCTCAAGCAAACAAACCAGGCAGGTCTCTAATTGGGAGGAGAATATAATTATTTTTCTTCGAAATGCAAGGGGAGTGTGGTCAAAGGCACAAGGAATTGTGGTTATGTGCAAATGGGGGAATTAAGATGCGCGGTATGATCTTGTTACACAGAGGATTAGAGCCTGCTCTGTTTTTTCATTTTGCTTCTCGTATCCTCAAACTATAGATAGTTTACACAGTTACGCAACAACAACAACAACAACAAATCGTCAAGATTGTTGAATGAAAATGGCCAAGAATGTGAAATGTGTTTCATAGGAAACAAATCCTTTAAGTACCTCTCCAATTTTCAGATCTGTGCGGTACACGGTTTCTGAGCAATTTGCCGATGCGTTTCAGGCAACTTTATAGAGTTTTGTATGGAGACGCCAGTGTGGTCCATCAATAGTAGCCTGTAATCAACCTGTTATTAGTAAACTAAGAGGCAATTGGGGGATATACGACTAATAAAGCCATCATTATGACGATGATGAAGATTATTATTGGTATTATTATTATTAATTTGTTATGGCGTGGCTCTCATTTTGTTGTCTTCTCCTATGTCATTAGAAGCTCCCTGGTCGTAGCAAAGAAGTCTAACTTTGAATAGGCACCAAACGTTGGTGAGGAAGGCACATCAAAGTGTTAAAATTGCTGATGTGACAAACCTAACCTATCTGTAGAGGTGATGATAACAAAACTCAACATGTGTGAAGGGTTTTCTAGCATGTGCTATTAGAGAGAAATAAGGGAAAGTGCTCTCGGTATTGGTCGGTCTTTTCAGTTGATGAGCTTGAGTGCTACATCCTTGGACCTTCCTGTTCATACAGTGCCGCATTCTGGGCTTTAAAATGTGGGTTGTTGATTATGTAACCAAAAGTAAACAGAAATATGAAACTAGGATCAAACTTAAGGTCTTAAATTCTCCTTAGAAAGTGTTGGCTGACCGCAGACATTACCTTGCTTCTTGGGCGGGGCACAGAACAACGAGATCTCCAAAGAGGCAATTGGCACTTCATCCTAAGTCCTCCTTTGTTCACCAAAAGGAAGATCAAAAGGTAAGTCAAAGTAGAAGGACATAATAGTTCATCCATTTTACATGTGAATTGTCTGATGCACTTGATCTCATTAATTGTCACAAATGACTGACTGGGTTTGGAGTGGCCACTTTCAGTTGAAACAGCTCTGTCTTACCTCAACGACCTTCCCGTGAGCGGACAGGGCCAAAAACTAATAATGAAAAAAAGTAAAAAGTTGCAAAAATGTGGTATGTTGTTAAGTTTATTTGATCTTACCAGGGAATCTTCTTAGTTACAAGTGTACTTTTAGTGGTCATAGATGTAACATACCTTGTCTCTAAATTCCTTAATCCTTTAAGCCCCGAGGGGTTCCCCATTGACGAGTAAAATCGTCTGGCATTAGACAGAGTAAAATCTATAAGTGCCATTTGGCACTATCGGGGCTGAAAGGGTTAAACGGGGACATAGTTTTTGGATGCTGTTAGCTTAATCCTTTAAGCCCCGATGGGTTCCCCATTGACGAGTAAAATCGTCTGGCGTTAGACAGAGTAAAATCTATAAGTGCCATTTGGCACTATCGGGGCTGAAAGGGTTAAAAGTCCAGAAACTAAGGCATACACTGTTACTGTAGCATTGCTTGAATTTTTGATATACATGTACATGTGAATGGTCTATTTAAACTCATTAAAGACTCTGAGAACCTGGCAGTCTTGCTTTCTTAGTTGAAGTCCTACTTAATGCAGGATTGTAGGATTGTATTATTATTGTATTATTATTATTATTATTATTATTATTATTATTATTATTATTAATGCAGGATTGTAGAGAGTAACGCACTTTACAATGTACATTTTCCACAGAAAATGATTGCTACAGCTGCAGCTAGATTGTCCTTTAATTAAGGTTGTTGGAGTGTTTTAAAGAGTGCTGTGTAAAATTTGCAGTAGAAAGGACATTAATTTTGGTGGCAGCTGGCTACTTTTTAAGACTGTTATTTGGAGTACTGGGCCTGGTTGTTCGAAAGCCAATTAACTTAATCCAGGATTAGCGTAAATTTTGGTTTAATTTTTTCCACTTTCGGGTGAAAGTTTCTTTTGGTTATTTTTGGTTTTCAAGATTGTCTTCCTGTGATGTAAAATTTTGCCCAAGCTGATCAGCTTTGAACAACATTTGGGAGTAGAGCAATATTGAATAAACTCCTTGGTTAATTTTTAGTCTGGGATTAGCGTTAATCTGCTTTCGAACAACTGGGCCCAAACCGGGCCCTGGTCCACTCGTAGTAATTTTTGTAACACTGGCTCTTGAACAATATTATAATTACATTGTGTGTTATTACTGATAGAAATCTGAACTCTGTTCATTTGGATGTGGGCTCATGAGAGACCTGAGGAGAAGATGGCCACATTATATATCAGATTTTAAAGATGGTGAGTTGAGGGCACAGACGCATTTACAGAATGTCAGTGAGTAATAGAAATTGTACTGAGTCTAATGACATAATTTCTTAGCACTCACGTAGCGTCAGCCGACAGTCGACCGACGCGTTGACCGACGCGTTGGCTGACGTGTTGGTCAACGTGTTGGTCAACGTGTTGGTGGGATCGGATTCTTTACTTTTACACAAATAGCTCAGTTGGTAGAGCATTGTAGTGGCATTGCAGAGGTAATGGATTTGAATCCTGTTGAAGCTTCAGCCCTGAATCTTTCAGTTTTCTATTATAGTTACAATAATTATTATTGCTTAAATTGTCCTGAAAGTGCAAGGATCACTAATTCTATCTTTGGTTTAAAAATTATACCGGTAAACAATAATATTCTGGGGGAGCTATAAAAAGGTAAGTTTTATGAATGGCCAAGTACACTCTGTCAAGTAATGTTGCACAAAAATTTAATATAATTATGTTAAATATTGTTGGGCCATCTTAACAGTGGGAGTAGAGCTATGAGTTTGAAATTTGCATACATGTACTAAGCATAATAGAACAATCATTAATTTTCCTTTCCCCTCGGCAGCATTTCTACCATTTAGGTAAACTAGTTATCAGTAAGCAAAGAGGCACCTGGAGGATGTACTACTACTAATAAAGCCATGATTACGTGTGATGATGATGATGATTATCATTATAG
>NC_090878.1:20828296-20830796 GCF_036669935.1 Montipora foliosa
CCAATTCCATTTGTAGGGCTAACGCTCACATGGTTTATATGGGTAGAAAATAGCTCTTCATATTACCCTCCAATAGTTTAGTTCATCATTTACTGTTACATTAATTATAAAAATTAATATGAAAACTACCATGCATCACAGACATGGACCTTGGTTTATATAGCTATAATATGGACTAAATTGGAACCCTGTATGCAGCAGTTGTGATCTTGGTTTGGTACGGTTATCCAGGGCTCAAAATTAACGAAAAAATCCAGTCGCAATTTGCGACAAGATACGAAAATTTAGTCGCAATTTTGCAAATTTTAGTCGCAAAATCGCCGTGTTGCATTGTGTTGTCAGCGGTTTAGCAAAAAATATGAGCCCCCAATACTTGTGTGTAAAGAAACTGCTAAAAATGGCGAATGAACGAAGGAATGGAGCTGTGCACGTAACATCGCAGCTAAATTACTCAACAATTACGCTATCTTCAGAGAAAATTCACAGCGAGAAACAAAATAATTTTGTGATTTATTTATTTTAGCAAAAGTAGCAGCAAAGTGGCAACTGCTAACCCTTTTGTTTTGAAAGAGCGAAGGTGACAACAAGTCGCAAATTTGCGACTTCTCCAGATATTTTAGTCGCAAAGGGTAAAATTTAGTCGCAAATGCGACTGTATTGGTCGCAATTTCGAGCCCTGTTATCCAAACCCTTCCTGTGTGGTATCGGTTTTATATGGGCACTATCATCTGGGACCTATAATTATGTGGTAAAACATGAAAACCATCTGGGAGTTCGCCAAATTTATACCACATTACAATAAATGTGGATTTTAATATGGAAAACATTGAACCATATTAATGTCATATGTAACCCATACATTCTCCATGGTTTCACCCATATATTAATACCATAGTTGGGCCATATCTGGCCCATACCATTTTGTTTGGTAAGGGTTTGATCTACCCTTGTTCTAGAGGCTTTTCTTGAGATGCGCAAGAGCCGCGATGCGGCAAGAAGAGAAGATCCTCTGGTTACCTTGGACTTGAACCTCACTTTCAGGAAGACGCGAGGGTCAGGGTCTGACCCTCAGGCTTGAATTGGTTGATATTTTTTGCAAACATGGAAATCAATATAATTGGTTCATTTGACTGGTAATACAGAGGGGATGTGTGATTGCTAAGTTGTCATTGGTCCCTTTTGTAATTATCAATTTGACGCGTTTGACAGCTGGCATCTTCATGAAAGTGAGATTCAAGTCCAAGCTAACCAGAGGTTTTTCTCTTCTTGCCACTTCGCGTCTCGACTCCGCTTAGCGTCTCGCCTCTTTGCGGCTCTCTCGTGGCTAAAGAAAAACATCTGGGACCAGGGTAGGTTTGGTCTCACTAACGTTGTCAAATGTTCAATCCTTTTAGATTAAAGAAAGGGAGTGCTTACCACTGGGACTTGCTTATAGTGGCATTAGCAAATGGATTCCTTTCTATTTTTGGCCTGCCCTGGGTACATGCTGCATTGCCCCACTCACCCCTCCATGTGAGGGCACTTGCTGATGTGGAGGAAAGGGTAGACAGAGGACATGTGTTTGAAACGTAAGTTTAGACATAATAGAGAGATTAAGATACCAAGATGAGGACAGGAATGAGTACGAGATTTGACTGCCTGTTTTTAGCGAAAATCTATAACCCTGATGAATAACGACCAGACGATTGGTCGCCTTTCACCAACGTGGCCCGGGATTGATTCCCGGATTTGACGCCATGTTTGGGTTGAGTTTGGTGGTTCTCTACTCTGCTTCGACAGGTTTTTCTCTGGGTACTCCAGTTTTATCTCCCTCACCAAAAACCAACATTTGATTTGATTTAATTTGTTCCAGATGATCTCAGTTGATTTGTAGTCTCCTCAATTAGTAGAGCACTCTTGCTTGGCTAAACAGCCTTGAAACTTAAATAAAGTGATGATGATAATAATTATTGCTGGTAACTGAGCCTTTTTGCTGTACGAAAAATGTTAAAACTGCTACCATATTGTTAACTTGTTTTGACACAACAACATTTTTGCAAAACCTCGTACTAAAATGATGGTATCGTGTTTTTCCTACCAAAATGATGCTGACAGCTGCCACATACATGTACCTCACAGGAGACAAAATTGCATATTTATGAACTACTTAATATAAACCTTGAATGAGGTCTTTATGAGAAAATCTCAACCTGAGGACCTGCCTTGTTATTGCAAGGTAAATACAGCAAGGCCAAGGGTTGAGATTTTTCTGCAAAGACTGAATGTTTGTAATCCGACCTTGGGCACTGTAGTAGAATAATGTGCAGGCACTTAGCCAATCAGATCACTCCTCATATCGGCAATGAGCACCGGCCATATGATCAAAAAAATTAATGATAAAAACTGTTCATGGTTTTTTTTTACCCTAAGCTGATTTTAATGGTTTCTAAAGAATATTGTGGTGCTGTATTGGTGGGTATAAGACTAGTGTCAAAAGACAGTGACTTAGGATGCTTTCCAT
>NC_090878.1:20835796-20870796 GCF_036669935.1 Montipora foliosa
GCATTGCAGCGAGGCTAGAAAGGCTTATCAGCATTAAAACAAAAGAATATTTTATCGGGCCGCCATTATGAAAATGGTCTATTAGTGGGTTTTATTGTGCGGAATTTAAAGTTGAGATACGTTTTCGCTAGGTGTAATATTATTACATTATCCACTGGATAGCAATTAACTCAATGGATGATGCTAATTTGGGCTGTAGGTCTCCATGTGCAGTCGTTGTGCAGCATTTACTTGTGCTGAATCCTGACATTCGCTGGCTCTGTGAGGTATCCATTGTCAAGTTCAACACCTCTTTTAATGCAAGAGATACTGTGTATACATTTTGGCCACTCAGACTTTTCTGGATAGGTCTATTGTCACAATACCCAACAGCGGTGGATCTAGGATGAATAATGACTGGTTTCCAAAACAAACAAAAAAGTTTGGGCATGCTCCCCGGGGAATTTTTTTGGATTGTACATGTGACTCTCAAAAATCCCCTTTCCTTTGTCTCCGACTGATTTCCATAAAACTGTGAAAACGGGTATGGATCCGTCCCTTCCCAACCAAGAAATTTGTAGAAGTTCAGGAATTCACATTGGTTGAATGTATAAGTGTACATGTGCTGACTTTAATGAGAGCTTGTTCTCTAAGAAAAGTATAGCTTGCCATATTTTTCTACTGTGAAAATACTGGGGATATGTGTTGTGGTATTGACATAAAATTAATAAGGTACCACGCTTTTTATAGTGCATCTGTGCATTTACGTTGCAAGATGCACAGGGAATTATCCTTGAGAGAGAGCTTGATACAGGGAACTATTAACAGAAAGAAACAAATTCCACCACTGGAAATTTCTTTTGAAATTTATTTACAAGTTCAATTGGCAACTGAGTCTATTTTACATTCCAAATAGTGAAATATTACTAAATGTCTATTTACAAAAGGGTGATACCCATAGAATTAACAAGACAAATATACACATGTTTGAAATTACTCTTCCCTGGTCATATAAAAATGTTCAAATTTTACTGAAATTATCACAGAAAACAAGGTTTATGATTGTTAACGTTTAATATAGAGGTTTTAATAAAAATTAATTTATTTTAAAAAACAGTAATTATGGTTGTAAATAATGATTGGGATCTTACATGTAGCTTTACTTCAGATGACGTGCTAAATGTACAAGTTATCTACAACTGAAAAAGTGTCACTGCACTTAACTTCCCAACTTAGTAAAGAGCACAACCTTGTCATTGTCAGGACTTTAAATAAAAAAGTTAGTTCTTACTTCTGAAGAAAATTACAATTATTCTGTAAAATTAATGGTGTCATCTTTGTGTACCTTGTACTATGAAGCTTCCCTCAGCAGTTATTAGCTTGTCAGTGCCTTGAAAAAGACTGTCATTTAAAAACATTCAGCTTGAAGGTTGTATCTTGCCACATAAGTGGATTAATACCGGTTTCCAACAGTTCTAAGACGAACAATTTTTTTGGCTTGATTTTGAAAAAGGTAACAACATCCTGGCAAAAGACCATTCCTGATGTAAGCATTGAAAATTATAGCATATTATGTTTGTTTGATTTTGGTTTGATTTGTGAATCACAGATGTTCAAAAGAGAAAACTAATAGATCTTTATGAGTGGTTGAATTCATGTGGGTATGGCTGATCATGGCCTCACACATGTAGGTTGAGAAACCCTTCCCAAAAGCTTCGTTATAAGAGGATAAAATATCGATGGTTGACTCATTAAATAGATAATTGTTTTCCAAGAAAATTGGACCCAGAACACAGTATTAAATCTGTTCAAAATCAAGCTAACACAGCATTATCGTACAGATTGACCATTCCTGTGTGTTCCTCTCTTCTATATCTAATACCAATTCTCTATGCACTGATAAGTGCACTGGAAACCAAAATAACAGTGTTCCTAACTAAGTCTCTTGTTCCTCAAACAGCAAAAAATCTGTTTACGTTACGATCTAACTGATTGTGATGAAAAAGAATGGCGAATGGCAAGTGAAACAGCCATAAACTATTTAAAATACTCTTGGTTTCTTAGAAATACAAAAGCAAGTCTTCAAAATTTATTGTGATCGGAAATTTTTACTACCAACCTCACAATAATTATTATTAATAAAATCTTCAAAATATTCCCTTCAATAATAATTATTGCTGAGTTAGTAACATGTGTTTCATGACTTCTTTGATCAAACTGATCAAACCTGCAATGCAAAACGAACTTGGAACCAAGAGTCCCCTTGCAGGAGTTTCAATAAAAGAGCCATCAATTCAATATGCAAACTAGCATGCCACTCCTCTTGTTATTCTGTAGATGCTTCATAGTACGTTGACAGTAATGCAGCTTCTACAGGTTCCATACAAGACGGGCACGTGAAAGACCTCACCAGCCAGTCTTCAATACAGTCTTTGTGGTAAATGTGCATACATGGAAGAAAACGAATTGGATCTCCCATGCAAAAATCAGTCATACATATTACACACCTGAAATAGAATGAAATTGTTGTTATTTAAAACTATATCCGGATATTCCAAACCTCCTGTTTTCAGTAATGCATTGGTTTGCCTTGACTTTGTGCAAGGTTTGCCTTCATTCACAGGGGGCATGCTCTCGTGGCAGCACTTGATTTCTTTGTTGATATTATGTCAGTCTATTCAATGAGAAAAACTAAAAGTTCTGTGAACTAAAAAAATTTCCCATGCCCACAGGGTTGGAATCTGTATATCCCACAGTAATATACATGAGAGTTAAAAGATCATTACAAAGAAAGCCCAGGCTTGGACAGAACATGCACTGTCATCATGCCAACTGGGAGATTGTCACTAGTGAGTTCGATTCATATCCTGTAACAGTTGAACAAATGAACGATAGAGTATATGAATACCGGTAACTAACAAAAATAATCCATGAGTGTGTGTTGGTTGCGAGATGGTTAATAGCCAACGAGGCGCGTAGCGCCGAGTTAGCTGTAACCAAGCGCGAATGGAACAATAAATCATTATTTTATCAAATTTGAACCCATGACCTCTGATGCTGGTGCAATGCTCTAACAACTGATTCAACTCATTCATCAAGTCCTTCACGGGAAGACATGAGCCTGACAAACTGACTTGCTCTCTCAACTGTGTGGCTTTATACATGTATCTCAGTTGGTAGAGCATTGCACCAGCATTGCAGAGGTCATGGGTTAAAATTTAATAAATTAATAATAATTTATTATTCCATTCACGCTGTATGCGACTGGTTACAGCCAACTCGGCGCTGTGCAGCTTGTTGGCTACTCTCTTTCAATAACACAAAGACTTAGTGTGGTTTTTGACAATGAGGAAATGTCCTAGACTAGGTCCATCACTTGTCTTCCCTTAGGTGATAATACTACTAATATTATATTACATGTATATGAAGAGTTGATAGAATCAAGCAAGTCAAAACATGAACAACAGAAGCACAACTATTCAAGAGATTTCAATATTACAACCAAGGTAAAAAAGAAAGATGTATAGGATTATAATATTTCTTGATCACACGTGGCATGTGACTGACTTATATAGAGCAAAACCCCATGATATCTTTAATGCAATGTTTTGTATGTCATGTGTCCAACATGCAATGAAAGACCAAATGTCAACTTTGGAGCCCATAAACAACTGAGAGCTGTGATCCAAATTCTAAAAAATTTAAGGTCCTCTAGAGGGCAAAGTTTTATTCTATTGCTATCATTCTCTTACAGCTGCATGCTATAGGCAAATAAAAAATATACCCATAAGGGTTTTTTTGCAACTTTGTTTTCCATTCGTATAGCTCACCCATGTTAATACCTAATTAAGAAATAAATTAACGGGAAAACCCATGAAGTAAAACAAGCCCTCAAGTGGCGATTTTCTTTTCTTTTTGGCAACACTCATCCCCCCCATGTGAGGTTAACATAGGATATTGGCAAACCATGTAATGTGAAGGTCCTTAATTATATTTGCGCAGCTACCAGTCATGCAAATAATGCAAATGACATTTCAAGTGATGCGATTCTCTATTTACCAAAAGTGCATTAGCAACTAGCACATGGTTGTCACAAGTCTGTTATGATCAAGCTTTCTGGCAAAAAACTAAAACAAATTTGCATATGCCCAAACCCCATAAACACTCGTTCCTACGCATCGCGTGTCCACGAGTCAAAAAGGTGGGCTAAACAGAAAGACATGGCTTGTACTTAGTATAATTCTGACGTAATTAATTAGTAAGAATCGCTTTGCAGTTGAAAGCATCATACCAATATCAAACATAAACAGAGGAAAGCCGGCAAACTGTAGCCTTCTTTACCAAAACGCTTTCACATTTCTGGGATTCTGTTTTTGTTGGAAAGTTTTCTGCCAAAATTTTGTTAGTTTCTTTGAAAAAAGAAGTTCGACGTAGACGTATCTATTGTAGTTGTACTGTTAAAAAACTTAATTATAAACAAAACAAAATTCGGATCTGCTGCATTTAGTCGAAATTATTTTCCATCATCACGGACTTCATAGACCGGAAGTTGAACTTGATAATTGAAACACAATCTTCTAAATAATTGTCAGTTCTTGTTTCATGGTTAATTCTTTCCATGGTTGACGCACTTCGAACAAAAGCGGAATAAGCATAAGGCCAAGGTGCGTTCTTTGACATTGGCATTAATAATTTTCATGGCCAAAACACATCTGTCCTGAATAAACACTCCACAAACGAAGCTCTTACATACGCACGTCATTTCCTTTGGCTTTCACAAAAAAAAATGCTTTTGGAACCTAGAAACGTTTGAGGACAAAAATAGGACACCATCACTGAACATTCGGCTGAATCCAAATTAAACATAACACGGAAAAGAAGCTGTTATGTAAGGCTTGTACAAAATCAGCAAAGTTGGGAACGTTTTGATTTCCATATTTTCATTAGTTTTCGACTCGACGGCAAGTTTTACTTCGAGGAATATATTTAATTGTTCTTATCTAATCCTTGCATATCAAAATATGTCTAGAACTTGACGTAGATATATCACACTGACGTAGATAATTGCTACAGACAATGACTAAGCTGTTCATACGTACTCGCGTTTTTTCCCTTTGGAGCCATCATACTTTCCGACGGGGAGATGTTGAATGAGTCCCAAGCGCTGTGCTAAGCGAATCTGCTGATCTTCGGAGAGTAAATGCGGAGCATGTTGACTTTGAATAAAAATAGGAGCCTCTTCCTGCAAAAAAAAAAGATACATCACGTTTGACGACATTAAAAGCGTTCCACAAAGAGTGCTCATATATTTTTTTTATACTTGATATGGCGGTGGTGGTTCGCCAGCTCTTGGTGAATCGGGACTCTCGTCGCCACGTAACAGCGAAATATCGTCTTGTCCAGAGCTTTTCAAACAGTTTCCCATGTCGGGATTAACCGAAAGCTCTACAACCTCAAGACGCCTGACCTAATAACTACACAACACTACACAACAACCACTTCCTCTATCGACCTTCGCCAGTTTGTCCACTCCGAAGGAAAAATTATTCTCAAAACAAATGCTTTGTTGTCGTAATGTGACGTCATAAGTACGTCGAGGTACAATCGGAAATAGGTGTCGAAACTTTATCCTCGGACGTTATCACGCAAGTTTGGAGGAGTATTTTTTAAAATACTCTCTTTTTAATTTGCCATGCAGTGTTAAAAATATGTATATGCTTCATGAAAAATGACTCTAAAAAGAAATGATTTTTCCAATATATTTTAGGTGATTGCTTCTGTTTTCGTCACATTTCGTTTAAAATCTTCGGGAAGGGTTCGTTGGAATTTCCCCGAATCATTACTGAGCGTGCGCAATTCCGTCGCGCGCCTACTTCGAAAATGGCGGACGCAATGTGTGTGTTAGCACGTGAGGTGAATTCTGAATTTTCGATTTGAATGAGACGGAATTTTGATTCAAGCATGCCCGTAGCGGTAGGAGCAAGCTCCCTTAGTTCGCTTGTAACACCGGACGCTCTGGAAAACGCAGCAAAAGAAGTCGATCGGCAGATTGCTGGCGACAGACAGTATCCAGAGCTGGCTGAGCAAATAAACGTTTCGCAAGGTAAGGAAGTTCCTCTGCGGAGCTCTTCCGGTTACGTGAAAGAAATATTTTTTGCTTAATACTGATGGATGTAGCTTGTATCAGCGGGATAGTCAAGGACACAGTAACTGCAAATTTAATTATGATAATTATTTTACATTACAGTCAACTCTCTCTAAGACGGACACCATCGGGACCGGACTCAGCTGTCCGTTTTAGAGAGGTGTCCGGCTTATAGAGAATCGACGTCACATGACCCCAGGAATTTTGAGATAATAATGCTGAACCTGTGCACAGTGAATACCCGTCTGTTTAAAGTTTGTTTTAACCCTTTGACGTCCAAACTGGCCTAAACCGGCCAGACTTAGTATTTTACTCTGTCTATTAAAACGCCAAACGATTTTACTCGTTAATGCGGAACCCCTGGGAGTCAATGGGTTAATCACTTACTGAAAACTATGTCGCCATTAAGTTATTTACTTGAACGAAACCTACCTGTTTTAGATTAAAATACAATTCGGTTGTCACCGACAAGATAAGAGCTGTCAATTTAACGTCTGGTGTTAAAAAGAGTCACGTATATGAATTTTTTTCCCTAAATCGTAATTTGCGGCGACATTCAGCATCTCACAAGTGTCCATTGATGATTTCAAAGTGTCCGTTGTCCGTTCTATGGAGGTGTCCGTCTTATAGAGTTTGGTTATGGTAAAATGACTAAGAAACAGCCGGGACCAGCACCAGGTGTCCGTCTTATAGAGATGTCCATCTTACAGAGGTGTCCGTTAAGAGAGAGTTAACTGTACATACTTTAGACCACTTAAGGAGGGTGCTTACTGTTGTTATTGCCATACGTTCTGCGCATCTCGAGACACTCGGGTTTCCTATCGGTGATGCGTACTAATAAAGGGATATTTTTGTGCGGTTTAAAACTATCCGGAAAAGTAAATCTTAGTAAAATACTCTTGGTATCCAAAAAGAAAATTGGGCAAACAATGCATTTTTGAGAGATAATTAAGCTTCAATTTTAGAAAGAACGGCATACATTGCTTTGTATTTTAAAGCTTTTTACAAATGTCATTCGAGAATTATCTTTGAAAAATGCGTTGTTACCCCCAATTTTCCCTTTGGATTTCTATAGCACTTGTTAAGATCTACATTTCATGCATACTCATAAACCAAAGCAAAAATACCTTTGAATGAGTAGGCAGAGAGTGTCTAATCGGCGTGGGTCGTGTGTCGTGAGTCCCTAACCCTAACCCTTTCCCCTAACCCCTTTTTTTATCAACGACTTTGAATGAGTAGGCAGAGAGTGTCTAATCGGCGTGGGTCCTGGTTTGCGAGTCGTGGGTCGTGGGTCCCTAACCTGAACCCTAACCCTTTCAATAATCAACGACTGGAAATTCTCGAAACAGACAAGACCTAAGACCTAAGACAAATTTGGACCGAGCACTGAGGGAGTTACAGCTGTAATAGATATCTTTTTTTATCATCGAACAAACGTGACCCACAACCCACGACCCACGACCCACCCACCCACGCAATCTAGCCTCACCCAGTAGGCACCGTCTTTAATTGACCTTGGTCTTGAACCAAGGGCTGCACTGCCTCCTTCATGCCTTCACTGCCTCTCTCTCAGCGGTGGGAGAGAAGGGGATCCTGCACGCACGCATCCCTCTGAATTTTGAATGCTGAGAGAGCTGTCAAAATTTAGGCAATCAGCTCCCCCCCCCCCCCCCCCCATACTCTCGCAGTATGGTCACTTGATACTGGTCAGGGGATACCTTGTTTTGACAGGTGTCGGTTGACCATAACATGGATGTCCAATATCAAAGATTAACTGCTGTAAACTAGCTGGAGCATGGCTGCCATGTTGAGCACAAGTAAACGAGTGTTGATGATGATGATGATGATTGTTAAATTTGCCTTGCTATATTTATTGTTTCATATCCTCATTTCCAATATTGTATGATATGAGTTTAACAAATTTTCCATCACAACGACAGAGTTTGTCTAGAAAGCAGCCATTTGACTTGTATCATCAGCTTCACATTCTCTTCCTGTTGCAGCTGGGACAACCTTTAGTGGAGTAAACGACTATGACTACCCATTTCTTTCATCACCTTCTGTTGGTTTGGCTGGCATGGAACTTGTCAGTCTCCTTAAAAGGGTTCCTCTTCCAGCAGAACTGGTTGAGCAGTTTGATCGTATCCTTTTTAAGCTCCGGACAACAGAAACCACTGAACATACAGGTCTTAAAGGGGCTAGGTCACGCAGTTTTAGGCAATTTCAGCACTGATCGAATGGTCATAGAATTAATTAAAATATCAAAAGAACTGTTTAAAACTAAAGAGGAACTCTAACAAAACATAGGGAAGCCAAGAAGGGACATGGATGGACAAACCTGGAGAGGATTGAAATGGATTGAAGTTGGGTAAATTTGAAAAACGTTGGCCCACCGTTTTTCGAATTTATATCAGTCTATATCACAATGTCATTAATATTTTACACTGCTGGAAAATCATTTTCAGCTGTTATGTGGCCATGATTTTGCAAATGAAAGACTCTTGCTCTGCCAATTTGACGTTTAGAGCTCATAATTAACAAAATTAAACAAAATTACCTAGAATAGCATGACCTAGCCCCTTTAACCCGGGAATGTTTACCTTGAGAGCGCCAAAAAAGGTATAAAGTAAGGGGAGCAGCTGATTGGCATCTGAAACATGGAAATAATCATTACATAGTTGGATTTTTAATAAAAGGAGCTTACAGCGCCTGCCATAGTTTTAGCATCTACTGCTGTAGTGCCTGAGGAACATTCCCTGACATTCTGAGTTATAAAGCTTTTTCAAACATATTTGTGTGACAACTTATACTGTAGCATTAACTAAAGCTATGATACCCACAGTTGTGAATGTAATTTTAGCAATTGCATAGAGAAACCTGAAAAATTTAGTACTTCAACGGGGTTTGAACCTGTGACCTCGCATTACTGGTGCAATGTTCTAACCAACTGAGCTATGAAGCCACTGACATTGGGAGGTGTTCATTTGTGGGTTTTAATGTTCCTGTCATGAATGAATCAATAATAAAATGAGATATGAAGTGAATCATATTTAGAGTTTCCCGCTGGCTGAAGCACGAAAGAAGTGGGAAACAGATTTCTCACGCTGGGCAGCCTGGGTCGTGGCGCATGTCTGGCTTTGAGACATGCGCACTTAGCGTATACAGTTTTTGTCTTTTGATTGACAACTTATAGCACAGCATAACATTGTTTTTCTTGTCCTGGTGGAATGGACTTTTAAAAGTACCAAGCACAACGGAACCCGTCACTAGGACACAACCACATAAAATAATGTATTGTTGTGATCTTTGACAGAGTTATTTACAAAAATAGCTGTTGACCTTTTGACAATAATAAGTTATTACCTCTCGATAAACTAAATTAACGTGAGAAATACTAATTTAAGTTTAAACTGCTCCACTTTTGCTGTTACACGAGGGTCACATAGAAATTGAAAGCATCAAAACGAGGCTTTCACTGGCTAATCGAGAGAGCTAAAGTCTACACATTTTTGAATTAGTATTATCCTGATTGAAAGTGGCAATTTCCCTCCAAGTGAGAGCTAGAACTTCTTTTTTTTCTGAGAAGCAGCAGATAGTTGAGAGTTTCAGCGACGTGTTCAGTCTAGACGTCATTGACATCAGTGTGATCGTCATCATCGCCATCAGGATCATCATCCCCTTCATTATTTATTTCATCATCAGAATCGTCGTCAAGCACATTTTGCCGCCTTAGTGCCCTAGTCCCTCTCACCCACCCAGTGTAGTGGTAGATATGAGCATTGCGTACAGTGTTTAATAGTGACATTTTAAAGCCAGTAGTACTAGACCAGTATACAGTTGTGAAGTTACACATAATTTGTAGGCAATTCTTGGCAACCCAGCGTGAGAAATTGAAGTTTCCGGCTTCTCTATGTGAGTGCTAAAATTGCGTTCATAACTTTGAGGATCATAGCTTTACTTGATTTCAAATCCGCGGTTCAATATATGATTGATTTCATATCTCATTTGATTGGCAACTTATAGCACAGCATAACATTGTTTTTCTTGTCCTGGTGGAATGGACTTTTAAAAGTACCAAGCACAACAGAACCCGTCACTAGGACACAAAAACATAAAATAATGTATTGTTGTGATCTTTGACAGAGTTATTATTGTAGATATGCAGTGCAACTGTATGATGGGACTGTTTCCGGAGATCAAGAGAGCTTGGCTTACTATTGACAGTGATATTTTTGTGTGGAATTATGAAGATGGGTGAGCATTTCACTGATTGCCTTTGTGTAACGGAAGTTGCTGAAAAGAAGACAAAACTGAGCTGTGTTTTACTTTCTCTCTCTCTCATTAGAAGTGATTTGGCTTATTTTGATGGCCTGAGTGAGACCATCCTGTGTGCAGGATTAGTAAAACCTAAACCAGGTATGTTTGTTTGTTTGTACTTAAAGGGGCACCAGCCGCAGCATCACGGTATTTTAGTCAAACTTCAAAACACTAAAAGACCTCTTTGCATCAATGAAGACCAAAACGTAATGCTGTAGTTTTGTTACTAATGACCATTGAAGTGAACTGAAGCTATTCTTGGTTGTTTGCGGCCAAGGTTGGAGAGTATGGAAATGGTTGAAACTTGAAAAACTGGCCAGTTTTTTCAAGTTTGGAGACGATGTCTTAAGAAAGTTGCTAAAAATTAAATATGATTAGCTCTTTGTGCCATAAATACATTTCGTATCTTCTCAGTGGGTTGTCAGGAATGTTGTATATGTGAGCTGAAGTACTAATTTAAATTCTTACCCAGTTTTGACCTAAAAACAGCACATTTAGCATGACAGGGCCCCTTTAATGTCTGTTTGCACTGAATTGCTTATTATTATTATTATTATTATTGGCTTTTAACCCCAGGTAAGGGTAAAGTCCGCTACGAGCCTAGAAGGCCCACCGGGCCGGCGCTTATCTCCGGTTTCTGTAGCATGAAGTGACTAGGAGTATTTCTACTTCCCCTGGATGGGATGCCAGTCCATCGCAGGGTTACCCCCAGCAGTAACTTCACCGGTACCCATTTATACACCTGGGTGGAGAGAGGCACCAAGGGAGTAAAGTGTCTTACCCAAGAACACAACACAATGTCCCTGGCCAGGACCCGAACCCGGACCACTAGATCCGGAGTCGAGCACACTGAGCAGGAGGCCACCCTGCCAGGGTGATCATGTATATACCAATATTTCCCCCATAGGAGTTGGTCATAACAAATGAGGAAGGGCCCTTGGGGTTCCTTCTTTGATTTTCACATGTCTAGCCCTCTCTTCAGTATCCTAGCAGTGCATAGCAGTGTTGTCTTCTGCAGAAATGCTATGCATACTTTAACTTCAAACTAGTCTATCCGTTTACCTAAATCTTTTGTGACAAAGCCAAGTGCGCCCACTTCAACTGGAATGACGAGCACCTTTCTCATGTCCCACAATCTGGTTACTTCCCTATTTTTGTACCTTCTGTACTTATTAAGTAATATCATAACCTTGCCATTGTTATTATTATTATTATTATTATTATTATTATAATTATTATTATTATAATTATTATTATTATTATTATTATAATTATTATTATTATTATAATTATTATTATTATAATCCCCTTCATCATGAGATCTCATGCATTCAGGTTTGATTTCCAGACTCTTTTTATTTAGTTGTTACAGTGTATAATTATTATGTTGTTTTAGTCTTTTGGTTCCCTTGTCTGTCCCGTGAGGTTTTTCTCAAGGTATTCAAGGTGTTCTGCTCTTATCAAAACCAGTATTATTTTGATTTGATGCTAATAATAGCTTTCCTCTGGTTTTTATTTATAGAAATTTTAAGAGAATCTGTGAGGTATATATTGTGTCTCACAACCCCAATCGATATTATTTTGCTGGCTGTCACATTCACACCAAAGAGATTAGGTAGGCACATACTGGCATACATGTAGTAATCTTTAAGTAGTAGATAAGATATGACTTGGAGATCCGTGTGAGTGTTCACAATGGCAAGTTGAAGCAAGCCATTGTAAATGCCTGTGCAGATTAGACGCAGATATTTTATCGCACTTGGGAAATAGGACAATAAATTGAATACAGTAGTTAAGGTTAATGAATACTACAATGTAATAGTGTTTTCACTCACGTGATCAGTAACCTTGTTTTTCCACTGAAACAAAAGAAAATGTTTTCATGATAATAAAGCTCAATTCCCGTAGGATTAGCAGGGTACACCAACATGGCTGCCGTTTCATTGTTTAGGAACACCAACATGGCTGCTGTGACGTCACATGAAAACACTCTATTAGCTGAGCAACAGTTTGTTTTAAAAGTTAATTCTGCTGTTTAGTAATTCATCAACCGCAGTTGATTTGTATTGGGGTTGGTATATGGAGGGGACTGGTTAACCCAGTTACTCTTGGGGGTTCCCCGCTGACGAGTAAAATCGTGTGGCGTTAGACAGAGTAAACTACTAAGTCTGGCCGGGTTAGGCCGGTTTAGGCCGGTTTGGACGTCACAGGGTTAATGGGGACATACCGTAGTTTTTCAGTGAGTGATTAATGGGGACATAGTTTTTCAGTGAGTGATTAATGTGGACATAGTTTTTCAGTGAGTGATTAACCAATTTACATCTCAGGTTCCCCAGGATGACCCCTTGTGGCAAGTAAAATCGTTTGGCTTTAGACAGAGTAAAATCTCTTAACTCTCACTCTCAGGGGTTACAGTGCGATGCACCTTACGGTGGCCACCCAACAAACTTTCACATTTGACAACTACGTGTATGTTTGTCAACTCGAACAACCCATTCGACAGTGTTCAACGTACAACCGTGCGAACTTTGCGAGGAGGGGTGACTGTCAATCAATTCGCTCACCCTTATTGGCGTACAAGTTTTAAAAACTTTGTTAGGTGGCCACGGTAATAGGTTAACCCTTTCACGCCTAAACTGGCCTAAACTGGCCAGACTTAGTAGTTTGCTCTGACTAATGCCAGACAATTTTACTCGTTAATTAATGGGGAACCCCCAGGAGTCAATGGGTTAAGTTTGTCGGGTATAAAGACTGACACAGGATGCATAATATTGTGTCTCATCAAACTATCCACTTTGGTACGTCTTCCAAGACACACGAAACTGGATAGTTTGTCCAGACGCATTACGCATCTTGTGCCCATCTTTCTAGTATAGGAATTAAACAGACACAGAAAGGAATTTATTTCTTCCCAAATAGAGATTTTTATGCATTTGTCTATTCATTTCTTTTACGTGGGGCATACAAGCATCTTCGTAATTGCTTGCATTCGTTCTTGTATTGCCTTAACCAAGACAAGATTGAGTAGAGACATTTGGGTCAGCCAATGTTGAATTATGCTGCCGCCCATCCAACATTTGAGTTGATCACGCATGCACAGCGTGTACATGGCGTGTGTGATGTCGTAAACAAACAGTTTTGGAAACAGTTTGTTTTTGAGTTGTACTATACCCTGGCTTGTTGCAAGCACCACCCCCAATCACCTCCTTGGGTAAAACAAATTGGCATTTTGTATTACTGCCTGGCTTTGGCAAATTGCTTTTATGAACAAACAGCCAGTGGTGTTGTAGTTTACATGTTTAATTTCAATATATCATTATCCTATTAAGTATACGTGTATTGGCAATTCCTGCCCTCACCTTTGCGCAGCAGATGTAACTTTGATTGTAAATAGCTTCGTTATGTTGAACAAAGCCAAGTATTAGCTCAGTGAGCATATTGCACACAAAAAATAACTATTTTCCGAAGTTTGTTTCAGAGGATTATGCGTTTTATATAGTGGTGTTTGCACAAGATGGATAACATGAGCATGAAAGTGCATAAATTAATTCGTCTGGACTGATGATTGGTCTCTATTATAAAAACAGTCATTACGTCAGAAGTTGGAAGGTGAACACAGTTACCGGTATTCAAAAAGTGGGATCATAAGCAATGTTCTGGGATTTTGAACAACAGTTTACATGTACGTGCAAATAGACTGTTACATGTACATACACGACTTGTATTATTGAACATTTACTGTACAATAATGATAATAATAACAACAACAACAACAACAACACTAATAATAATAATAATAATAATAATAATAATAATTATTATTATTATTATTATTATTATTATTACAATTTCTGGATCACACCAAAAATGAAAATTACTTTCTATTTGACCTCAATTCCTAAGGAAACCTTGCTCATGATGAGTTTGCAGAAATGCATCTTCGGCCAGACCCGCTGTTTTCTATTCCATCGGATAATGTTTACCTGCCTTGCATGACGGGAACTCACTCAGGAAGGATTTTCCTTGGAGGAAAGGATGGATGTGTTTATGAGGTCATTTACCAGGTACTAGTTTGTTGCACAGTGTGCAAAAACAATCTTGAATTAAAACATTACTTTTTTGTGACTTAATGTTGCAGGTCATTTTTTTCCTTACTTGGTTAATTTGCAATCAAACTAGGTCATTTTGTTTCAACGTAGGTCAGCTTGTTTCAACCTGGATCAAGTTGTTTCAATGTAGGTCAGTTTGGGGTAGGTACAAAACGTAGGTCACAGGTCATTGTTTTACCAATACAGATAGTATCCAAAACATTCATTAAAGCTAACCTAATAGACCTTTTTGCAGATACGGCGGCGATATTTTGATCTTCTATTGTTTTGAAAGACATTATGGGATGCTCAGGGGGCAAATTAATGTGTATTTGCCCCCTGGGCATCCCATAATAGCTATTCGAAACAAGAGAAATCAAAATGGCCGCCGTATCGATAAAAAGGTCTATTTGGCCTAAACGAACGTTTTTAGGCTTGATATTACCATTTGTAAATGGTTAGGGTTTTTTCTGTATTGGTACATGTAAAACAATGACCTGTGACTTGTGTTTTCTACCTGCCCCAAACTGACCTACATGTAGGTTGAAACAACTTGATCTAGGTTGAAACAAAATGACCTTCAATAACTACACTGTAGCTTTCTAATAATTATTATTTTGACTACAAGTGTCTTGGGTCCAAGTAAAGCCTGGCTTGTTCAAAAGGTGGAATAACATTTTTGATTTGTGGAGAAGAATAGGAGTAAACGCCTGTTTTGTTAAAGAGTAATGTGAAGAACAAACTGTGGGAAAAGTTGTATTTCCAGCATTTGTTACCTTTTAATACTTCAACAGGCTGCGGACAGTTGGTTTCAAAGAAAATGTCGCAAAGTGAACCACTCTTCAGGAACATTGTCGTTTCTTGTGCCTTCATTTTTAAATGCTACATTCAGTGGAGAAGGTAAATAGCCTTGTCTTTTTGAAGGAGCAGTTGATTTTTGAGAAATCCAGTTATTTAGTAAAATTCCCGAAAGAGAGAATTGATCAAGTTGTGGCCCTCATGGGAGATGCAATTCTGGTTATCCATGAGACCTGTTGCACATGGTGTGAATTGCATACGTGGCAAGTACAGTTGAGAACGTGATGAACAAGCTTGCAGAGAAGTTCTTTAAAGTGTGCTGTCCTTTTCAATGTGGAAAATGTAAGCTTCATTAGTGATGAAATGTATCCTCGCAAACTTTAAGTTTTGTTTGCTATTGTGCAATTTTCGGCTGGATTTGGTTGTTTTGGTTGCAAAAAGTTAATCTGCATGTACAGTGTATGTCCTCTGTGGTTCTCAGAAGACCCACAGCTGGCATCATCACAGATTTTCAAAGCAAAGAACATCACAATGGGTTTGATTGCTATTCAAGCCTAGATGCTTGGGTTGATTGCTTTCTTAACTCTTAAGTTCTTTTACTGACAATAGGAAATGGTTCATGTTGGATTTTCAAATTCACAACTTTCGTGTCTTCTTTATTGTTAAGTGGGGAGACATTGTTTACCAGTTTCATGCAGTTCCTATTATAGCAAACGTTCAGCAGTCATTTGAAGTAGAGTGTGTAGTTGGAAAAGGTGTTGCGTTGGAGTGAGAAAGAAAGAATTTATGCAGTAGATTTTGTATTTGGCTTTTGTCTTGTGGCCTGAAGTTTGCCACAAAAAAGGTTATTTTTTTTGTTTCAGATGCCATTGCCCAATTAGCAGTTGATAATACAAGGAATATTCTCTACACTCGTTCAGAAAAAGGGACCATTCAGGTACTGAGAACTCTTGAAATGATCTAAAACCTACTGCCAATAGTTGAGCAGGGTTGTCAATAAGCACAGGCAGCAGGCAAATTTTGCCGGCTGAGTCTGAGGCAATCACCGGCTGGATTTTTGGCTGGAGATCGTTCTGTATGGAATGGGAAATGAACGATTCTGAGGTGAATCACTTGCTATCATTTGATATCGAACATATTGTCGAACTGAAAAGATTTGAATGAAATAATTTCCGACTACCTCAAGTTTTGGTAGCTCTATCAGAGGCAAACCTATTCAAATGAAATATTGTTTCGAGTGCTTGTTTACTGCTTTCTCTTTCTGTTTCTCCCTTCGCTATAATTTTGTTTTTGCGAGGCTTGGTAAAGATTGGGAATGAGATGTCGTAACCAGGCTCCAGTACATGTACATGTGGGAGGAATAAGATTGTGCAATACTGTTTCTTTATTCAAGTAAATTACCGGTAAAGGTCATCGAAGATAATTATTTTGTATAAAAGAGTCTTTTAAACGTTTTTTATCGATCATTGATTCATCATGGCTTCAGCAGATGAAAATCCATGGAAAAGGAAACACAACCAGGGGAATATAAGGGCATTTTTCGCTCGAAGACACCAAGCTCATTACAGTTAAATTAGAAATGAAGTTTTATGTTAGCACTCACTTGTGTTGCAACTATTAAGTTCACATCTTAATGACATGTACAGTGTAATGTTGCCAGAATAATGTCAATTTTGAGTTAACTGTTTGTTGGCAGAGTAGGAAATACCGGTAGGTAAAATAATTAATTCTAGACAAGGAGTCAGTAAAAAACTGTACATGTAATTATAACCAAATGAAAGCTGTGGTATCAAAGAGGTCTCAGATTGCACCAGAGGGCACCAAAACTATTTCAAATTTCAAAATTTCCAGTACCCTTCCCCCAGGGTGGGCATCGCCGACCCCAGAAGGTGTGCCGCCCCTGATATCTGCTGACTCACCTAACTTTTCAACCGGCATGCATTTTCCTCACCTACAACCCTGGTTGAGCACATGAGCAGGCGGTTGAGCAAAATATAAAAAGTAAACTTGAAGTGTGAATGAATGTTGTCCTTAGCAGTGTGTATACATACCGTAAATCCTCTATTAACCCTGCGCTCTCAAATAAGCTCTCCTCTCTAAATAGTGCCCCCCCTTCCTTTTCAGAGGGAAAAAGTTATTAAGCCCCCTCCCCCCTACCCTCCCACCTTATTCTTCATAACCAAATAAATAAATGATAGACTGTATTTATTAATCACGACAGTAACACTTCATGTGGGCTGATATTGGTATAGTTTATTCATGTGCGGGAAGTTCAGATTTTCCCGCAAGTACCGGTAATTAACTCATTGACTCCTGGGGGTTCCCTATTGACGAATAAAATCGTCTGGCGTTAGACAGAGTAAAAAACTAAGTATGGCTGGTTTAGGCCAGCAGAAATCAAGCAGAAATCAAGTGACCCCTTAAGCTACTGTGAATGTGATGGATGAAGAACCTTCACTAATCAAAAGTGCCAGGAACTTCTTTGTGCATCACCCAAGGACAGAGAATTATCTCTCACCTGGGTGGGAATTGAACCCATGACCTCTGGATTAGACCACCGTTGCTCTACCGACTGAGCTACAAGGCCAGATGGGAGCAGTCTGTGGGAATTTGAGGACAAATTGGCTTGGCCTGAGCCAAGTGATCACTGTGAATGAGTGTTGTCCTTAGTAGCGTGTATACTGATACATATATGTAAATACAACAACGTGCAACTGTCAATTGGATACCTTTTTTTCACCTACCTCGATTGCTGGACTTTCAAAAGTGGCTATCACCGTTGTGTCCAAATCTTGTAGTCTGGACCCTTTACCTGCTGCATGTTTTGCTGAAAGAACATTTGACATGCTTTTTGTGGCTGAAAGCATTTTTGATTTTTGTCAATAATTTTGTTTCCAGGTTTTTGATCTTGGTTCTGATGGAAATGGTATGACATATGCCGCATCCCTCACTCAGGAGAAAATCACATATAGAGCTGCATCAGCCACTAGGTATTTGTTGGTGATTCCTTACTTTTTTTTCCCTTCATTATTTCTATCCTTTAACTTTGAAACCTTTATAATGTAACAGTACTTTATGAATCAGGGATTATTATTATTATTATTATTATTATTTTGACTATTATTTTGACTATTATTACTAAATTACTGTGTAAAAAAGTACAAATGAAGTACTAATTGTTGTGGCTGTTTTTTTTTTCTTCAGAACAATTGATCAGAATAACTTTAAACCCATTATTCATATTGCTCCAATTCCAAGGAATGAATCCAAAACTGTCCATCTTGTTGCCATTACACAAGCAGGTACTGAAAGTGTTCTGGCACTTAATAGTTGTAACATTGTCTTCTGTAGCTCAGTGGTATAGCAGTGGAAGGTCACATGTTTGACTTCTAATATGATTAATTTTTTTCCACTTATGAATCCTTGGAACCCAAACACAAGCACCCTGTGCTGATCAACAGACAAACTGTCACAGAACATGACCTCTTAAACCTTTTACCTGCAATAGTGTTAAGAACAGATTTTACCCTGGTTTTCCCCTGATTTTCCCCTGGCACTGCAGGTAGCAGTGTGGCCCAGTGGTTAGGGCACTTGCCTTGAGATCTGGGGATCCCATGTTCAAGACATGTTCTGGCCACTGGTTGAATTTGTTCCTGGTAGTCCCTGGTTCAACTTCTCAGGTGCACTTATTAATAGCCAACTAGCTTGCCTCCGGCCAGTTGGGATTCTTAACAGTTGTTGTTGAATATTCTGTTCTGTGGTGATTGTGTTCATTGGCCCTGAAAAGCTCCTATGGGGAGTGGTCAATGAAGTATCTGTGTATGCTAACTAGACTTGTTTTACACATCTAGGACTCCTGGCATTGAAAGGGCTAAGATAATCTTTGTTTGATTAAAAACCTTGTCCCCTCTAGTCCGTAACAAAACACTCACTGTCCATGCTCCGATACTACAAAATCTTGGTTTATGTGCACACGTACAGCAAGTCCTAGTATCCCTTATTCATAACTCCATTAGATACGTAATTACATGACAATTTATGTGCTATGCTAAGCAGCAAAATCTTTTCAAAGACTAGGGGTGTGTGCGGTTGACCATATTCTGGAATAGGAATACATGGAATAGAAGTTAGAATTTGTTCGTTTTTAGCTAAAATGCTATTTTAAACGTATCTTTATTATCCTTGTTGCTTCAAAATGCCAGATGTACCATTTTAAATCATCACTCCGCGTATTCTTATTCCGAAATAGGGTCAATCGAACGCACCCTAGATCTTGCTATTTTCATACGTGAATGAGTATGAATTTGCTGATAATTTATGGTTTAAATCACGGCCTTTTGTTGTTTAGGAGTGCGACTTTACTTCAGTACAACAACTGCCAGTGTTCCCATGGAAAGACCCAGTAAGCTACAAATGGTTCATTCTAGACTTCCACCTGGTTTTGCACCATCAGCGACCTCACAAAGGCCATCGCAAGTACATGCTGCATTCTACAGACAAGGTTGGAAGCATTTATTTTTCTGATTTTACTCTGGAAGTAGAACTTTCCATTTGTTGAATCAAGCTAATAAATAATTAACAATTATTTGCCGAAGGCGAAGTGATTATCGGTGAATATTCACCGATAATCACTGAGCCTGAGGCGAATAATTGTTTTAGTATAAATACACAGGTGATTATTTCAAAAAAGAGAAAAAAAAAAAGCATTTCAAAGCGAAATCATCGTCACTTACCGTGGCAAAACGACTACTGGCAGCAATTTTGTCCGTCGAGGTGATTATCGGCTGATAACCTGAGATAGCGAGCGAATGAGAGTGCGCGATTTTGTATAATCATCTGTGTATTTATACTAAATAATAATAAATAATTATTAGTACAGCACCCAACTAGTGGACTAATGGAAATCTTGTATTTTAATTGGCTATACTACTAGAGGACTATTAGTAATAGTCCTCGAGTAGCGAAAAGCGTGACGCTTTCTTTCTTTAATTCCCAATTAAATATCTCAGTTCTTTAACTTGCATTTGCTAACGTTATTATTGCCTTTTTTGTCCGACTAGTTGGGTGATACTAAAACAATTACACCCTTCTTCAAGGAAGACAAAGGATGTTGAAAAAATTTAGTGAGTACTATCGAGCTATAGTTGCACTTGGGAGGTTTGCTAAGCACTTGAGAAGCTAGAGTCCACTTGGCTGTTGCATCATGCAACTCTTCTGCTACAGTACTTTCGTGCTTTTGTGCAAATATATCTCTATAGTAAAAACTGAAACGTAAACTATTAATTTTGTTAACGGTATGGGAAAACATGGCTGATAGAAAGATGATGATTCTGTTGCTCTGTCAGCTTAACAAGCTCTGCATTAATTTTGCTCTTTCTTCACTTCTGCAGGGATTCTTTTGCTTGCATCATCTCAAACAGAAGATATTGATGTCCTGTGGGGAATCAGTCCTGACCCTTTTCCATTCCAGTCCCCACTCAAAGAAATGCAGGCAAGACCTTCACTCTTGGGGCCTCTCTTTAGTATGTGCGTTAATGTCAGGGGTTCATTAAGGGTGGAGCACCATGCAACCTTTTGTTAACAACTGCATCGCTAAATGGAGGTTTGGCGCCCGAGAAATCGTGGAGCTTCCACTATTGGAAGTCAGCTCCAAGATGGAGACTGTACCCATGGCTGGCAAAACCTGACAACCCAGCCATTATCCCCACGCAGTAGAGAAGATAGGCACCTGTCACATTGGTAAACAGAGTGGAAACTAGAGGGAGTGAGGGAGGGGAAAACGTCAAAGTGCTCCACACAGAATGCTCCCACTTCCTGCCGCACGGATAAATAAGCTCTACAACCCAAAGCATAAGGAATCCGACTCATGCATGCACAAATATAACAAAACTGACTGCAGCCGCTCGTAGTTGTTAACTCTGTCAAATTGCATTTAACCTCATTTAACATGACTTGTATGAATGCTTTTGTCATCTCTACTTACTTTCTCTTGTGGAAAGTGTCAAAATTAATATGGAAATAAAAGGTTACCCTCTCCCAGCTGATGACCTTAATATGCAAAACCTTATTAAAATCCTGGCTTTGTACAGAGCTTTAATGCATTTTAATCAGACTTCCCAAAACACTTTGTGGACTGGTGCAGTTATGTGAGGAGAATTACACTGGGGTGCCATTGGAATCATCATTGACATTGGTTGTAGAATTTTAAGATTACCTTAAGATAATTATATACAATGTACGTACAGTTGAACATCCTGGTTACCTGTGCTTGGTGGTCACTTAGAGAGGTTCCTGTGTTATGATTTATCTTGGTAGCTTTAAAGTAACCAGTCCATCTTGAACATCTAAATAAAACCAATCCGTGGTTCACTCTGATCTTGTTCAGCCTCTTAGCTTGGGGTTGCTTACTTAATTGCCTTGATCATCCTCTGTCTGGCCTCCTTGGGCATGTGTCAGCCATTTTTATTTGGTTGGGTCTAGGGGCACTCACCTTTCACTGCACAGATTGGTTATTATTCTGATTCAGACTCTTTAACGCGCATGATTACCGGTAGGTGACTGTTCCAATGGAAGGAAGAACTTGGTCATTAAGTGAGGTGCCTGAATTTGGTGGCGACATGATCTGTGAATCTCCAATAGTCAGCGACAGATGGCCAGACCCACCAGCCGTTGTCCGACAACATGCATCCAGTCAGAGGTCATTTGTGGCTTTGAGTGCACAGGTAATAAAATGGTATTAGTTCTATGTTGGCTTTACAGTTGTAAACTTGAAAGCAACCTTCTCCTATCCTATGTTTTACCTTCTATATGATTGTATTACATCAGTGCCTGAAGTATGTCATGCATACCACCAAAATTTTGTCTTGGCAAAGTAAGTGAATTTATTATGCTAATTGTTCTCTGATCAAATAATTTGATCAGGCATAAATTAGCATAATAAATTACTGTGAAACATGGCCTGCCAAATCCATTCTTCTGAAGGACAACTGTCCTGCTAAGCAAAAAGGTGGAATTTGTTGAGGGACAGCTTTCATAAAATTAATAATTATGGGTCCTTAGTTTCAGTCTTAATTTTTTTCTTCTGTTCAATGTTAAAAATGTTGCCATGATGAAGACAGATGGTTAAAATGTGCATTTTAGCTTGATCTGAGATTTATTCCAATTATTTTTGACAGGGGAGTTACTTGTTTACCACCTATCGTCCAGTGGAACAACTCCGTCAGCTGTTGCTTCATAGTCAAGGATTTGACTCTGAAGCTGTGCAAGCATTCTTCAAACTTCACAAGGTGAAAAATAAGAAACTTTATTAAGTGTCTAGTCGTTCTAGTGCTGGAGCACTAATTGGGGACACTGTAAAGTGGAATCAACAAAATTAACTCAAATCAAATCAAATTTTGATTTTGAGGAACATGGAAAACCGGAGTACCCGGAGAAAAACCTCTCGGTGCAGAGTAGAGAACCAACAAACTGCACAATTTATTGGTATTTGTTTAACCCTTTCACTCCCGTGGGGTTCCCCATTGACGAGTAAAATTGTCTGGCGTTAGACAGAAAAAATCTGTAAGTGTCACTCTTGGGAGTGAAAGGGTTAATGGGGACATAGTTTTTTAGTGAATCTAGCTGTTGTTAACCCTTTCACTCCTGTGGGGTTCCCCATTGACGAGTAAAATCGTCTGGCGTTAGACAGAGTAAAATCTAGAAGTGTCACTCTTGGGAGTGAAAGGGTTAATACATGATCAGTAAAAACATTGATAAAAAAATAATTAAGTAATCAAAATTTACTATTGGATGTTCTCACAGGAAGACCAAGCATGTGCGACATGTCTTGTTTTGGCTTGTTCAGCACAGACATCCCAGCAGCAGGTAAGTTCAAGTTATGCTTTGGCTCTTTTAATTCCAGTTCTAATCTCACCTACATGTATGTCTGACTGGCTTGTTCATCACCACAGGTTCACAGTCACTAATTATCTATTCCATTTGATTATCAAATTGTTGTCTGCTTCAACTCCAAATAAAGACCATTGTTAGTCTCGTCACTCAGCTTTTCAAAGTTACGATCTAGCTGCAAGCAAGGAAAAGAGACCGGTTTTTTTATAATTATTTATTCCAGTTCTGATCCAATGTACATGTATGTCTGACTGATATGTTTATAATCACACGTTCACAGTTGCAATCTTTACCAAATGCAATAATGGCCGCCAGTAAATTATTCTTTTATCTTCCGGCAAATTAGCCTTACTAGTCTCATTTTACAGCCAGGTTTCTTTCAATTTTACATTGTGTTAACAAAACCAGTAAGGAGACAAAAGAATAATTTCTTGGTGGCCATTTATGGACGTAGTCAATTATGGAATTGTTGTGTCCTAGCTTCAACCCCAAACAATCACCATTGTTGGTCTTACAACGACTTTTCAAAGTTACCATCAATAAGCAAGGAAAAGGGACCTCTTTTTTCAGAAATTGAGGTTTGAATTCTCAACCCATTTATCCCTGAAGTGGCCCCATGAATAGCACTTTTCATGGTTAGTTTTTGTCATTTGCATTACAGTGTAATCTAACGTGGATGCAAGACAATTTCGGGTTAAAACTACAAAATAGCCCGAAATTGCCTCACGTACATGCTAGATTACATTGTGATGCAAATGAGAAAACCTAACCGTGAAAAGTACGAGGAAGGGTTACGTTTTTACAAATGTTGGCCATGTAGTACTTTATATTTCAACAGAATTAACTATTGTAGGGTAATGTGAAGTGCTGTTTTCTACCCATGTAAACCATGTGACCATTAGCTCTACTAATGGAATTGGGCCCACACAAGGACAGAGAAAAACTCTGACCAGGGTGGGGATTGAACCCACAACTATCAGGTTACATCACCGCTGCTCTACCGACTGAGTTACAAGGTCAGACGGGAGCAGGTCGTGGGAATTGAAGATGTCAAATTCACGGCAATGAATATGTACAAGTACAAAGAAGGGTTACGTTTTTGAAAACGTTGGCCGTGTAGCACTTAATATTTCAATAGAATTAACTATTGTAGGCTAACGTGAAAAGGGCTGTTGACGAGTAACATCGTCTGGTGTTAGACAGAGTAAAGTCTCTCTCCTAGGAGTCAATTGGTTAAAAGGGGACGTTGTTTTCACGTAGATAACCGATATAGAGGTTGATAACCCATTGACTTTTAAACAGCATTAGACAGAGTAAAATCTACATGTAGAAGTCTCACTCTTAAGACTGAAAGGGTTAGTAAACAATAATAATTATTTTTTCTATTTCATTTGTTATGGAGGTTGCTGAGTGGGCAACGCGGGCATTCTTCAAGTATGGAATAGAGTCACCTGGGATCAG
Source organism: Montipora foliosa (assembly GCF_036669935.1). Classification (NCBI taxonomy): domain Eukaryota; kingdom Metazoa; phylum Cnidaria; class Anthozoa; order Scleractinia; family Acroporidae; genus Montipora; species Montipora foliosa. The sequence continues at coordinate 20,860,472 of NC_090878.1, forward strand.
TACAGGGGCAAATCCGGCTGCGACAAGTGGTAGTCCTTCTGTAGGGAGCTCTGCCCCAAGGGGAAGCCTGACAGGCAGCTACATTGCCTCGCCAGGGGCCAGAACAGCATTTGGCAGTCCAGGGTTTATGACATCCACTCCTCAGGTTGGAATGGGTCAAGCAGTTGCAAGACCTGGGCTGACAAGATCGAGCAAACACGATGGACTTTGCATGTATTTTGCACGAATTCTTGAGTATGTATTTGAAAAGAGACAGGTGTTTATACCTGTTATATAACTGAACAGTTCACTGAGTTGTTTTCAAGGCCTTAACTTAATATTCCTGAGCTGAGCTCTGCCATGACAAAACTGATCAAACTGCTGGTTTAGTGTGTCAGGTGACGTCTCTTCTGCATGCATAAAACTATTGTCTGTTGGTATGACGTCAATTCTACATACAAAATCTGTTGTCTGTAGGTATGACGTAAGAGAAACACAGCAAGCAAGAATTAGCTGCGTGCTTATAGCCAATCAAAATCGAGCTGTTGACACCATTGTATAATAATAGTGATTAATAAAAATTAATGTAATAAACACAAGTAGACACAAAATAAAGACTCAATGCTGGCTACAATCTCTGCATCAGTGTTATGTCACATTTTCAAACTCTCAGCTTTTGGTTGAGTTTGCAAATGTACCGGTAAGACCATTCTACCACTCATACTGTAAACATCACGTCTTATCATGCATATACATTTGTACCATTATTGTATGTTCATAATTTCCAAGGCAGATATTAAGTAACCCCTTAATTGAACAAAATGGTCTTGTCATGAAGACACCATTTCACCAGATGTGATATTAGATCATTGTTTGGCACAGTGCTATTGATTCTTCTTATCAAGTGTTGAACTGAAGACAAAATTAATGTCATGTATAGCACCTAGATTAACTTTAGGAATTGAACCTGCGACACATTGTGCAAGGCGAGTGGTCTCATTACTGAGCCAACCTAACAATAGTTGTGTGCGAGTGCTCGTAATCCAGCACCAGAGCTTTTTTGTCGTTGTACGAGAGGACTGAAATGGCAAAAAATGAAAACGAGTGAAATCACCATTTTTGCAGAACCGTCTGGGATGGAAGACTTGTGTTTGAGGATTTCTTCCTGCCTCTTCATTCAGAGCCACAGCAGGTAAAAGATTCATTCTGCCATTTTCCATTTTAAAATTTTCTTTTACTTTTCCATGTTCTTAAAGGGGCTATGTCATGTTATGTTAGGGTGTGTCTGGGAAATCTTTAGTTAATTGGGATTTTAAAGCTCGAAAATGGTAATGTGGAATTCCTTTACTCATAAAATTATCGTTACGTCTTAACCAAGATGATTCTGAGCAAAAACGACCGTTACCTAAGCGATTTGCCATCTGTTTCAATCTTTTCCATTTGTGTCCATCCAAGCTTCTCTTTCCTTTTGCTGTTTTTTTTTTTGTGTTCTTCAACATTTTTTGGTGGTTATTGCAATGTTTCATTCTACTTTTTGGGCACTTTTGGGTGTCGTGAAATTACATTAATTTTGGTAACAAAGCCCCTTTATTAATTCCCTGAACTTGCCACCTTATTGAATCTTTTGGCAGCCAACACCTGTTCTAAGAAGCTTACTCAGTGTGATCCAGTTGGGATGGATTTTGGAAAAACTGAGACAACTTCAAACTTGGGTGGAGCAAAATATGCAGTTCATGTTGCCTCATTTGGATGGAGGGTAAATCAAGGGACAAGTTTGTGTTGTGAAAATGTGTTCTCATTTCAAAACAAGTAATTTTTTAACTTTTTAGAACATTAGAAACATCTAAATATTTATGAAGTATAATAGAGATAGAGGAGAACGATATCCAACTACACCAAAGGAAAGCTACCAGTTACATACAATAGCTCCATGGGATGAGAAAAATGCAAATTTTTTTTCTTGTATTTTTTTTTTCAACTCCTGCCATTTTACTAGTTTAGGAGTAAAACTTGGAATTTTATAGCAAATTTCACAAAATGACCATTGCCTATGACATAAGCTAAATTTTTAGCAAGGTTTGGAAATTCTGTGGATGACCTCTGACTGGCGGGCCGGCTTTGCTCAGCCAATGTCGTGCGCCGAGCAGAAGTCCTCCGGTGATCGTTGACCACTAAATTATTTTTGCATCACTATTCTTGCTCTGATTTCACCATCCAGATATTTTTATAGTTTCCCTAGAGTGACGATGGCTGGTGGGCAATCACTTCTTCAGCAAACTCATCAAGGTCAGTGTGATACCATGGGATTTTATGGAAGCTATTTAAGAGGAACCCCATGATGTCAGTGAAAACAGAAATGCTCCAATAAGTTTCTGTTTCTTGTGCAAAATAATGGTTCTGTAACAACTAATTTTTATTTTCTTTCTGGATTCGATTTCTTCTTCTCCATATTCTTTTCCCAATATGTTCAGTGGTTTTTTGAAGTTGAACTGGAATCCTCACCAGAAAGATTTAAAAGTGTACATTTGAATAATAATTGTAAGATTATGCGTTGGTTGACGGTGTTGCCATGGATCGCATGAGTTCCAAAGATAAATCCACCTTACTATTATTTTGTACAAAGGTTAGATCACTACATTGGGAACTACGCCATTTCTGGATTACACTTTCTTCCATCAATAATAGTGTAAAAGTTGCGGAACATTGAAGGATAAATAGAGGATATTACATGGCTATGCAGGGATAGAAATTTATGTTTGGAGTGCTGATAGGATCTCACGAGAGATATATGTTCTGATGAAATGTCCAGATTAAAAACAAAGTGAAAAAGTGGTCAACAACTTGGACGGGGAAGCTCACTTTTTATTGGCTAATTGTCTCAGTTACCATGACGACACATTCTCGCATGTGAAAGATATAAATAATATCTTCAATGCGCACGGTGAAGATATGATTTTTTAGAAAGGGAAAATCCTAGTATTTCATCAGTAGCTATATAATAAGATTCGTTCTCTTTTTTTTTGCACCAGCAGATGCATTTGCCGCAGAGAAGAATTTTTTGATGAATTTCAAGTCCTTGGTTGACCGGTCTATTGAGACACTTATGTTGTGGCAAGTGCTGAACGAACACAATTTTGAAGATGTTGTACTTCACCTTGAACCAGTAAGTCGAGTGAAGGTGTCGTAGAAGACAGCACAGTTACTGTGTGTGCAGCGTCAATAAATGAGATGCACAGCAATCGGTTAAAAATGACTCCTTTCAACGTCCACGTTACTTTCAAAATACCCCATTAAAAAAATAATAAGGCACCAAGTTCAAATGGCGCAAAAGTATCCAAGTCGAGGAAGCAATTAGTATGGCGCCATTTTTTGACAGCTGTCAATCGGAGGTCAAACAAAGAAAGCGGAAAAAAGTCGACATTTTGTTTTAATTTTGACTGAAACAGGAAAAAACTGAAAATACTCGAGAAATTTCTCGTCGGTGACTTTTTCGCAAAAAGCGAAATGAAGGGATAACTTGATAGAATTAGGATAACTTGATAGAATTAATTTAGCAATACCCGAGAGAATACTAAAAATGTCCTCTTTATCTTTTAAAAAGTGGCACTTATTTCAGGTTTTATAAACTCAATTGAGATCGACAAAAAGGCTAAATCACAAATCAGAAAGGATATTTTTATGGTATTTTGCATTTTCTAGATCCAGGTTTTATTGAAGGTGGAATTGCCCGGAGCGGTCACTGATTTTGATGGCAGTCGTCTCACGAATTAATGACTGGTCGCTGACACTGCACTTGTTTCCATTCCAGGTAATTAGGGATCGTCTGAAGCACATCAAGTTGAGAGACTTGATAACCTCTGGCCAAGAGGTAGGTATAGCTTCAGCTGTAGCTTTAGATTTACAGTTTACTCTCAGGGGGACCCAACGAGAATATAGTTCAAAACCACTTAAACATAGCATTGTTAAACGTATTTTAGTATTTAAAAGGTAGATGTAGCCATATTTTTATCCCCTAAGCATTTTTCATCTGTTCGGATTCCATAGCTGAAAGTCTACTGATCCGAAAATTATAGGGATCAAAACGTACCTTTTCGAAAATTTCAGCCAGAAAAAAGGCTCCCGAAAATTCTAGGTGACCTTTTTAGGGTAAAAATTCGTTTAACGTGGGCGATTATACCATGTTTTAGATGTTCGAAAATCCTAGGACAGGCAGGCAAGCAACGAATTTTACAACAAATGTTCCGAAATTCTAGACCTCAAATCGTCTTCCGAACAGATGTTAATCCGAAAATCGACGTTGGGTGCTCCTGTACTCTGCCTTAGGAGACCCCCCGTTAGTTTCCTGTTTCGTGCTTTTTGTTTCTCTGTAACTTAATATGCTGACACCATTTTCACAGCAAGTGGTGGAAGCGTTAAGAGTAACCCTTGAACTGCGTCTGGGTTTACAAAGGGAGACCCAGTAGCTTTCCAGACGCAGTCCGTGATTGAAGAACAAAACAATAGATGATACAAGAGAGACAATGCGCCAAGCTCTTATAACGAAAAAAGGTACAGGTTAATGAGTCAATGAAAAAAGCAGTCTGGAATAGGTACAGGATTACTCTTTGCAGGGGTGAAAATGTGACTTGAATGCTATTTCTCAGGGTGGTCACCCTTAGGGTAATTGCTAAATTTTACAGTAGAGTTGTAATTATATCTCTGGAATATACGTCTTGTGGCAAAATCAACTCTTTTCAATTAATTGTGCCTGTTTTGTTTCTACTCAGATTTGCAGTGCCCTTATCAACTCTCTTGTTGGATGCTACTATGATGATATTGCCTCAACAGATGCCATCAGTGAACGATTGCGTGATGTTTGTCCAAATTTATTTAGCAGTGATGATGCAGTAATTACAAAGGTAGCCTGTTGTTACCAGTCCAGAAGCCCATCTGGAGCGTGCAACTTCCATACAGCGTCTGTGAAACGGCGTTTTCACAAGTAGGTTTATTTCTAGACTAGCCCTTCCCGCGAAATAGGTCAAAAAACAAAGGCAGTTCCGGTTCGGTGACCCTATGACGTCAGCTTAATTTCTTGTAATTGGTCATCGGGCTCCTGTGGGAGTCTCATTAGCGGGAAATTCAATCTAAAAATAACCTTGTGAAAACGCCGTTGCACGAAAATAGGTAAGTTGCACGCTCCGGGTGATAGGCTCCTGACCAGTCTTATTATCATCAAGATCATCATCATCATCGTCATCGTCATCGTCATCATCGTCGTCGTCATTATTCTCATTATCGTTGTCGTCGTCATTATCATCGTCGTCGTCGTCATCATCATCGTCCTCATCATCGTCGTCGTCATCATCATCGTCCTCATCATCGTCATCATCATTAGTCATCGCCATCGTCGTCGTCGTCATCATCATCGTCCTCATCATCGTCATTATCATCATTGTCGTCATCGTCGTCATCATTAGTCATCATTGTCATCATCATCATCGTCATCGTCGTCATCATCTTCATCATCTTCATCATCATGGTCGTCATCATCATCATCATCATCATCATCTTTTTCATCATCGTCGTCATTATTATTATCGTCGTCGTCATCATCATCATCGTCCTCATCATCGGTTGAGGTTGAGAATTTAAGAAAACAATTATTCCATTCGCCCTTGTTGGATACGAGATTTGTAATAGCCAACGAGGCGCGTAGCGCCGAATTGACTCTTTACCATGTCGTATCCAACGCGGGCTCATGGAATAATTGCTAAGTAACCTTTCCCTACTTGACAGGCTGGTGAACTCTTGATGTTAGCAAAGAGAAGTAGAGACAAATCAGAACAGGAAAGAATACTCAGGGATGCTCTTCATGTAAGTATTACCTCAGATTTCAAATGAAGACTGTAGTGTTACCCCTACTTATATTTTACGCACAGAAGTTTTTCTTTCCATGAACTATCGATGGATGGGTCCATACGAAAAAAGAAAGATTTTATAACGTAAATAGCGTGTCACCATCTTTGATCCTGGGGCTCGTGTTATTTTGCCTACCAGTCTTTGGCTTTTATATATTGTCAAGAATTAAGAACCAGTTTTAGAGTTGTCAAAATAAAGTAGTTAAACGTAATTCACAAGTTCGGCTTGACATAAAGAAATACAAGGCTAAGCGGCCATTTTGTGAATTGAAAATCAAACTCTGTTCATGGGAGAGGTCAGGCTACCAATATGGCTTATGACGTTGTGATCAACTTTTGTGATGTGGCTTGTTTTCAGTGTTACCGGCGAGTCACTCATCACATCAATCTAGAGGGTATATGCGCTATGTTTGAGTCAGGTAAGGTTTGGTATATTTGAATTGTTTCGTGCTGTTTCATTCGCAGTAGGTTACATTCAACTTCCTCTTAGGTTGGGTTGGGCTTTCCCAAGCCTTTCTCGGCCGTTTCACTCGATTGCGTGACAAAACACGATCGACTGAAAAAAGCATGCAGCTCAACCTCGTTCCCAGCGCTTTTCGGAACGAGGAACGAGGTAGCGCTCGGTTCGACCGACATAGAAGGGGCTGCTAGCAGCCAATTGATGTACATGTTAAGTCAAGCAAAGGTGGTTATTAATGGTGTTTATGTATAATTGATTATGTGGTACACCGTTTACTCTGATGCGCTTATGACAAGGCTCCTCTGTGTTACAGTGCAATTCTATGAAGGCGTAGTTGAGCTCGCTTTACACGAGGCACTCAAGCGTGACGCCCAAGGGATGGCGTTACACTTTTACAGAAATGGCGAACCACATGGCGACGTCCAAGGAGAAGAATCATTTATCGCCAGGTAATGACAATCAGAAAGCTTAATTTTGTAGACCGGAGGTCTTTGGTTCAAATCCCATCCAAGCTTAAAATTTTTACGGATTCCTGTTGTCATTTGTCATTTATTTAGGAGGCAGTGTGACCGAGTGGTTAGGACCCGTGCCTTGAGATCCAGAGACCGCGTTCTGACCACTCCCTGAGTCCCTGCTTCAATTTCCTGGCGAACTTGTAAATAGCCAACTGGTTTGCCTCCCGCCAGTTGGGATTCTTAACAATTGTATACGTTCAATGCTCGGAGATATTAGTTACTATCTACTCTGAAATCCGAGGGTAAACAAAGTATTATTATTATTATTATTATTATTATTACTATTTGCTTATTATTTTTATTTATTTATTTACTTACTTTCATAACTGCGAGGTTCTGAAAAGCTTCTCCGCAATGAAGCGCTCCTCAATTCGAATGTGAGTTTTGTATCTGAAACCCTGAAACTGCCGCTCTTGTATATGTTTGGCAAGCAAGGATTGCGCCGTAGCGAGAGCACTCGCTTCCCACCAATATGGCCCAGGTTCGATTCCAGGACCAGGACCCGGCGCCACTAATTGGGTTTAGTTTGTGTTATTTCTCTACTCTGCCCCGAGGGTTTTTCTCCGGGTCCTCCGGTTTTCCCCCCTCAGCAAACACCAGCATACAGCTGATTCCTGCTGGATGTAAGCTGTGCTCCAAGGTCATACATGGACGGTATAGCGGGAGCCAGAGGCGCCATAGTTTGCTTTCGGTTCGACCCCCTTGAGCTGCATCGTTGCTGTCCTTGCGTCGATTAGCGATTAGCGTGACAGTTGTTGTTGTTGTTGTTGTTATTATTATAATTATTATTATTATGATTATTATATTATTATTATTATTATTATTATTATTATTATTATCTCTTGTATCACTGTCGTTGCTGGTGTTCTTTTTGTGCATCAGCCGTGTGCAAGCCATGTGCCTGGTGCATCACTCACTCATTATTGTTATTATTAGTATTAGTAATAATAATAATGATGATAATAATAATAATAATAATAATAATAATAAATAATAATAATAATAATTATTATTATTATTATTATTTATTCTTAAATTGATGGAGTCCCTCTTTGAACCCATCTGTTTCAAAATCGTGAAACTATCAAATCTAATAGAGTTAACTGAATAGAGTGTAATGTGAAGTGCTAGCCTATCAAATCTAATACTTGTGGGTAAAACAAGAAAAAGGGAAGTCATGTTTACATCGCGGTGGCGCTGTCAACGTCGTTTATTTGGGCCATTTTTCTCGTTTAATCGCGAAGAGTTCCCTCAAGTAATGGTATTGGTAATGGATTTATACACCGCATAGATCACATACAGTCTCACGGAGGTTTGCAATTGTTTCTCTGGGATGAGATCGGACATCAGCCTGCAAAGGCGCCTGTGGCAGCCCCTGTCAGTCCATATTTGATTTCACCCACCCACCCACCCACCCACCCAACCCAGGCATGTATGTAAAAGTAGTACAGACACAACACTGCCCCCCTCCCCACTCTTCACATTGTCGAGTTAAAGGAAAGGTTGTGAGACGGGAGTAAAAGTGAAGTTATGGTAAAGTCACTTTATTTTAACGTCGGTAGTTCCTTCAGTTACGAAGCTGGTATCAGTGGAAGCCGACGGTGCGCCCTTTACCCCCTTTCTCCGTCAGTGCGCCGTTTTAACGGGTAGTTACGCGGATCAGAGTAAAGTCGAAACAGACGTTGGAGTCACCGTAGATCGACCAGGGACGTCTTTCTCCGAAAGCTGCGCACTGACCAACTGAGCTACACCTGCTCCTCCCGGGTCTAAGATTTATGGTCCTTATCCGAGAAAACTTGAAGTCTAACCATTTGCTGCAGAAATTACAAAGGCAGCAGTTTCTGCTCAGTTCATATTTTTAAGACCCTAATAACAACTAACAACGTTATTTTTAATTGGGGACACTAACGAAAATTAACTCAAATCAAATATTGGTTTTTGCGGAGGGTAAATAACCAGAGTACCCGGAGAAAAACCTCTCGAAGCAGAGAAGAGAACAAACAAGCTAAACCCACATATGATGAAATCGAACCCGGGTCACATGGGTGGGAGGCGAGTGCTCTCACCACTGCGCCACCCTTGCTGCCCCACTTCCCTGAGGGGCTTTCGTCGATAGCCAATTCTATGAATTTTGTTTTTCAGGCAACAGTGCTACAAGTGCATTTTGGATGTTCTGCAGCGCCTCCAGGTCTTAAAAACAGCTCCTTCCCAGTCTCCTAGCCGACCCTCTAGGCCAGGTCCTCCACCCGCCCCAGACCCCAATGGCCTTACCTCAACCGATGCAGAGAAACATGTAAGTCTTACGCGCTTACCATTCAACAAAAAAATTCCGGTTTGAAATTTGGGAAATTCCTTGTGCGAAGTGGAACGGGATATTCCAGTTGCGCAAACCTAACCCAAGCAACAGCACGTCCGTATGGCCTTTGAGCCAATCGGAGAGTGTGGCGTGTATGAGTCAAGTCGTTTGATCAAATGGAATGGGCGAATGGAATGGGCGAATGGCACCTTTCGCCCCCGAAAGGTTGGACCCGTCATTTGAGACCACCAACCAAAACATTCCGGTCCATTTAGCTTCCCACCGAAATTTTCGAAAGTTTTGGTCAACTGGTAATCACCCTTTGATTCTGTTATTACGTCGTGTTGTGACTCATGGCTAATTATGTCAAATGAAGTACGGTTTCTAGGAAAGGTGAGAAACTCGAGTACTGACAGTTTCTCGTGTATTTGACTTTTCAAACCTAGTGCGTGGCGCGGTTTAAGCTTTGGTTTCAAATATATCCTCTTGCGTTGAGGTATTTTTGTATGGCCTCCTATGTTTCATTCATGGTCATTCAATTCTTGTTATGTATTCGTAAGTGTCCAGCAGGGCGCAGCTATAATAGCCCTTCTTGTGATTGGATTAGAAAACAATAGGCTCTAAACGTATAGAACGGCAACAAAGGAGCCGAATCCTGAACGCTGTAGAGTTGTGTGGTGTCTGAATTTGAAGTCAAACTAGAGACCTGGAAGACGTCAGAGCGGACTTGGCCCCGGGGACCCATGCAATCCAGCACCTCGGTCACAACCTCGTTGTGACGAAGCCGTATTTATTGTCTCTAACCTTTCGCACTGATTGGCCTCATTCTACAACAGGCTGTAGTGGAAATTCAGGTTTTTCTCACTAAGAAACAGCGACTTCGATATCCCTACTTTTAACACTATCAGGCTGATTTAGCAACAGAACGGGAACGTCAGTGGCGACGGCGCGCGCAGAAAAAACACCAATGAGAATTCAGAATAAAATAGACTCCACTCTTTTCTTCTCTATTCTAAATTCTCATCGGTAGTTTTGCTGCGCGCGACGTCGCCACTGATGTTCCCGTTCTGTTGCTAAATCAGCCTAATTATTAACTATGGAAAGCATTCTTTAAGATACCAAGGGCCTTACATATGGTCCAAACTATATAATAAGTTGAAGGACTCCCTGGACATTGA
>NC_090878.1:20873296-20878296 GCF_036669935.1 Montipora foliosa
AGCCGCCAGGGTGCTCTCCAAGCTCTCAGAGAAAGAAAGGTAAAATAAATACTAACACGTGAAATATCCGTGGAAGAATAAGCGACTTGGACTTTGTGCGTTTTTCATATAATGGCAGACCATTACGTTCAACTTTAAGGCCCAGTAATACGGGCAACATTTTTCGTGAAACTTGTCGCGCAACAATGTTGCGTAGCAAGTTGAGATGGTTTGTTGCGCGTATTACCACCTTCTTGCGCAACAAATTTTCATGTTGCAAAAAGTAAAAACGACGTCTACTCCACAAAACCTCAAATCTGGCAATTTCACGTTGTTTTGTAGACGGCGGCAAAGAGATAGACAAAAACACTGAATATGCAAAGTTTTGACGTTCTCGTTACCGTCGCCGTTGTCTTTCTAAAGCTCCCTTGTTGACGTCTCACGTCACTTGTTTCTCAAGCACTGTGAAACGTGAAAAAACAGCCTAGCACTTCCGTGGCCGTGGTCTTGTTTATGTTGTATATATATTGTAAAGCTCTTTGACCATCGAGGTTAACCTCATACACCATTCTGTGTCCTGTAGCTTAGTTATATGACGTCCTGAGATGTTCAAACGATGGATAGCGCTATCCACCGGATAAATCAGTACACGGTGGATAAAGTAATAGGGAAACCAATTGCGCTATTCAATGGATAGTGATTTATCCGGTGGATAGCGCTATCCACCTTTTGAACAACTGGGGCCTGGGGCCCGTTTCTCGAAAGTCCCGAAAATATTTCGGGCCCGGAAAGCCATTTGTAAAACTGCCAACCGCTTGTTTTTGAAAGCCGATCTTTCAACATGTTTTCAAAGCAACAAAAGGAAAAATGACTGTGAAGTTTGACGACTTAAATCCTCTCAGTTCTTGAGATACAAAGGGAATTGTGACACCCGAAAGTGGCCCTTAAAATTTCAGGACTTTCGAGAAACGGACCCCAGGGACCCGTTTCTCAAAAGTCCCGAAACTTTACGGGCCGTTTTCGGGTTTCACAATTCCGTTTGTATCTCAAGAACGGAGAGAATTTAATACCTCAAACTTTACAGTTATTTTTCTTTTTGTTGCCTTGAAAACATGTTAAAAGATCGGCTTTCCAAAACAAGCGGTTGGCAATTTCACAAATGGCTTTTCGGGCCCGAAAAGTTTTCGGGACTTTCGAGAAACGGGCCCCTGGCCCGGTTTGCTCGAAGTATGGTTAGCGCTAACCAGCGTTCATTACCATGGAAACCTAACCACTGGATAGCTCTCAACCAAAGGTGAGTTCTAATCAGTCTTCGAGCAACCGGTCCCTGAACGCTTGTTTAAATAAAGCTGAACTCCCTTAGCCACTGTGAGATATTGATTTTTCATACATTATCTTTTGAATGGCAGGGGAGGGGGGGGGGGGGGAAGGGCGAAGGGCGTTACAATAGCAATTCTCTTGAGTTTTTATGCTGGATCGCCTCGAGTGTAAAGAATTGAACATTTTATTTCGGTACCCTTGCATGAAAGCAAACTGTATTAGGTGTAATTTGCAGAGAAATTGTAAGGAAATCGTTTCGTGGGAATGTAGTGGCTCAGTGGTTAGGGCGCTTGCCTTGAGATCCGGAGATCCCGGGTTCAAGACCCGCTCTGACCACTCGCTGAATTTGTTCCTGGTATTCCCTGGTTCAACTTCCCAGCTGCACTTGTAAATAGCCAACTGGTTTGCCTCCGGTCAGTTGGGATTCTTAACAGTTGTTGTTGTTGTTTCGTTGATTGTTTCATTGGCCCTGAAAAGCCCCTATGGGGAGCGGTCAATTAAGTATGTATTGTATAATGTAATTAAAAGCTTGGAAATATTATTGACACCAGCCACCTCCTTGATATGTTTCATTTCTTTTTCGAATGTAGCCCCGATGTTACATTGGAGTTGAGACTGGAGTACCTGTCACGTGCTATCATGAGCGCCAAGAGCAGTAATCTGAGGACAGCGGTCAGCGGTGAAGGGGAGTTTCTGCATGAGCTTGAAGAAAAACTGGAAGTGGCGCGGATCCAGATGCAAGTTTATGAAGCGCTGATGAGGATTAATTCTGTCACCGCATCCAGGCAACTTGATCAGGCTTTGGCTGTTTTGAACTCGCGTCTTCTGGATATCACTACAGTACGTTTTCTGTTTATTTTTTAGTTTTCATTTCAAGGTGCGGGCATATGGATCACAATACTATGTTTCAAGCCATTTGAGAAGGAACGGAAGGTCCTACCATTTACCCTCGGTTTTAAAGCGAATTGAAGTACAAACGTTCTGTGATGAAAGGAGACAGGAGACAGTTTGATCCAGTGGTTAGGGTGCATGATGTACATGCGCTTGCACCAGTTCCCTATCCGGCTGTGACCACTGGTTTGATTTATCTCCTTTGATCCCAAAGTCCAATCCAACAAACTTTGTAAATTGCCAACTGGTTGCCTTCTTTCAGTTGAGTTTTTTTCGAACAAATTATATATAATGGAAAATGCACTAATCTTTATCATCGTTGTTGTTATTTTAATAACGTACATGAAAAGGATTTCTCGATTCTGCTTGGCTAAGAGAATTGCAGTTTCAGGTAAACAACATGCAGAAAAGAGATAATTCGGCGGAACAAAAAAGTAACAAACCGGACATTCTGATTGGTCAGTGATCAAAGAAAGTCACAGATAGCCAATCAAAATGCGATCCCTGGATGACGCAATTGTTGGCTTGGTACGCGTGCCTTGCTTCTGCTTAATTACGACAAGCTATCTCGATTTTTTTCATGTATAGTATTAATAAGTTATGACAGGACTTTTCTCGTGCAATTTGGAATAAATTAGCACTCGCAATTTTTTTCAAACTACAAATAGGCTAGTTTCGAATTGTGCAGCAACAAAAGAACAGAGTCAAGGTTCAGGGGAATAATTTGCATTTTCCTTTGTTTTGAACAATACAATATGCTAATTATTCCCCTGAACCTCGACACTGTTCTTTTGTTGCTGCACAATTCGAAACTAGCCTATTGCGCTTGCCTGTGTTTGTCTTTGAGAAAATTCACTATCACTGATTTATTGCACTCGAAATCATTTGATTACCTACACGTAGTGGTAGTGGTAGTATTAGTAGTATTAGTAGTGGTATTGGTGGTGGTGGTAGTGGTAGTAGTAGCAGTAGCAGCAGCAGTAGCAGCAGCCCTGGCGGCGGTCGTCGTCGTCGTAGTTATAGTAGAAATGATGTGGATGCTTCCCTTAAAAATTTCACATGGTATTCAAATTTACTTCTGTAGCATCTGCCATTATGGCCACAGTACAGGGAGAGACACTGGAAAGGAGAATTTCTAAAATTAGGTGCACCATTCTCGTTCCCAGATCCCATCGTTTCTCAGGGTTCGTGCTACTCCTTGAAGTCCTTGACAAGTCCTGGAATTTAATCTTGGACTTCCAGGGCGCTTGAAAAGCCCTTGAAAATAAGGATTTTGTGGAAAACTGCTTGAAATTTCCTTAAATTTTTGCTTGGGTGAAAATTATTGAGATTGCATCATGCTAAGTTAAAGAGACATTTCAAAAATTGAGCCCAAATTTGATTATTGGGGAAAAATTCAAATGCTCGTGCATGCACGTACCTTGCAGGATGTGGGAAGGGTTCAAGGTAGGCTTTTTCAGCAAAGAAAACACTGAAACATGATGTATGGCAAAGAAATCTTCTTACAAAGCCTCCTCAAAGACTCAATTTCTGGTTCTTGAAAACTCTTTGAATACTCCTGGAGTTTTATAGACAAAATCCAGCACGAACCCTGTTTCTCTTAGCCTGGGCCTTCTCACGAGAAAACGAAGGGCTCTGAAGACATGGGAAATTGCAATTTTTCTATTGGTTAGCTTGCGAACAGTAAAATCTTGAACCGGAAGTAAAAAAAGGCCGATGTGGCGCGAAGGGGCAAAGCCGATCGGTAAAATGACCAAAATGTCTTTGTTTAAAACTACCGTATTACTCATTGCTTCTTTCTGTTCGACACAATGAGAAGGGACACATTCTCTACGTTTAGTACTGTTGACGACTCATATATGAACTCCGGAAGACCTAGAATCTGGGACTGCAAATCCTGTGTCTCCATAGCCCTTCCTTTTTTGGTGCGAAAGAGGAACGATGGGGTCTGGGAACGAGAGTGAGGTCGCACTGATTGATGCGTCTGGAGATGCTCTGGAAAATTTCCCCTCGAATCGAATCGTTCCATTTATTTTGAAAGCAGAATCACGACTAATTCAATTTAAGGACCACTGTCTTATTCTCAGTTCCCTGTGTAAAGATTTCATTTTCAAATTGTTATTGATGATCGCCATCTTACTGTTTCTCCGCCAGCTTTATGGAGATTTCGCTGATGCCTTTGCGCTGGCTGAATGTAAACTTGCCATAGTGCATTGCGCTGGACACTACGATCCCACGTTGATAGAAACACTATGGAGAGACATCATTGACAAGGGTAAGTTATCTCAGTTGTGAGGGTGGTTTGACAGTTCTGGGGCCCGTTTTTCGAAAGTCCCGAAACTTTACGGGCCATTTTCGGGTGTCACAATTTCCTCTGTGTCTCCAGAACGGAGAGGACTTGAATCGTCAAACTTCACAGTCAATTTTCTTTTTGCTACCTGGAAAACATGTTAAAAGGTCGGCTTTTCAAAACAAGCTGTGGGCAGTTTCTTAAATGACTTTTCGGGCTCGAAAAGTTTTCGGGACTTTCGAGAAACGGGCCCCTGGTGCTTTGTGACCGGGACTACAAATCGCAGCAAGGCTGCAAGTGGTCTTGTTGTGACAGAGACGTGTGGGGGGGGGGGGGGGGGGAATTTTGGTGGGCACGTAGATTGGTAGGAATGCAGCTATTAAAACAGGTCTCGTGATTTCTTCAGAACACAACGGGCACAAATGCAGTGCGAAAACAGTAGAGCCTAAGAATTGGATCCTACTCCGGTCGAATGAAAATTGTTGTAAAGAGCTGCGTGACATCTGAATTGAAAACAACC
>NC_090878.1:20885796-20890796 GCF_036669935.1 Montipora foliosa
AGTAATTTCCTGCAGTACTATTTATTCCGTTTCTAGTCACTGTTTCTATTTTAACTTTTTTTTATCAACGAACTACTTCAACTTCCTTGCGATGATATGTTGTTAGCATATACGTTCGGTCGACACAACTTTTTTAGCCTTCCGGATTCCCAGATAAGAGCCTTCTTGACTGTCTTGTTCCTCATTTTATTTTCGCATATTGTTATTTATTACAATGAAAACTATTTATTGATGACACGATCATTTAAGTTTTTCCTCTTCCCACAAAGAAATTCCAGGCTCATGAGTCACTTATTTGACACGTGAATATTACCTTACCAAACTGCAGTCACGGTATATTTTGAATTTTAATCACAACAATTTTAATTCCAAATTCCTGGTTGCTGTGCTCTCAAAATATATTTGTATATTTTTTGGATCAGTCTTCAACTTTTTAACTTTGTTGCCGGACGTGTAAAGAAAAAAAAACATTTTCGAGTTTAAGAAATCAAATTGGTAATTCACGTCTTAATCATCTTTGTTTTCCTAACTTCGGAATTCCTTTCACTGTATTTAAAGTGATTTCCTTTGACAGCATTGAAAAATTTGAATTTTTTTTGAGTGACAACTTTGAATTGGCTCGTGAATTTTTTCTTAATCTTCCTCGGTTTTTCATGAGCAAATTTTTCCCCGCCGAAGCGATAAGCTTTTTTTAATTGCAATTACAATTTTCATTTGCCCCACCGCTTTGGGCAACCAAAAATCTTTTAAACGAGATTTTCGTGCCAAAAAATCTCCGGTTATTGTAGAATAAAATTTATTTGCGGAGGATTTGAAAATGTCAAGTTTTAGCACCGAGAATCGAAGGCGTTTTGCATTTTAACGCTGCTTAAGTCTTCGCAAAAAACTGTTGCTATTGTTTTTGAGATGAATTAAATTCTGTCGCATTTCGTACAGGGAAGTACCGTAGGCTGGGGTAGAAGTCTTCTCGAGAACTTCGCAAATAGCGTATCGCCTTTCCCGTTCGTCCGATATGAACTCAAAGACTTTGCTTTTTTCCCTACTTGTTCTTTCTTTGCTGTCAGGAAACTGCATATATTCGTTACTCAGTCGACAAATTAAATCCTCTTGTTCGTTCATATTTGTCGTGGAAACGTTTAGATTCTCCGTTTCACTCTCCCAATCAGCTGCTAAGTATTTTGGACTATCCCCAATTGTTTCTGCTTTGTCTGCGGCTTTTCTCGATGACGTCCCCTCTGCGTTTCCTAATTGTCCATAGTCATTGTTTTCTCCTTTCGAGGCCTTGATTGCATCAATTCCAGTTAATTCTGAATATTTTCTTGCGACAATCACTTCCCGTGTTGAATTTCGCAATTCTTTACTACCTATATTCTTATTAAGTTCAGCTTCGCAAAGATCATGCGAATTTGCTTCGTCCAGTTTTCCAGTTTTGCAAATTTCTTTTTCTTCAATAAACAAATGATCCACACCAATTTTCGTTTCCACAATAGCACTTCCATCGCACTTGCTCATTGTATCTGTACTTCTACTGCACTCGCACGTTGCATCGTCGTCTCCAAATCGAACTGGAGGGAAAAGTAACACGCGTTGATTTGATTGCGTCGAGTTTGGCACAACGGCATCACTTGTCATCACATCTCTAATGTTCCTCCTTGAATTCGATCGTTTTTGTTTATCTGCATTTTGTGTTTTTCCTGCGTTCTCTTCTATTGGTGGTAGCTTGGTCGGGTCCTTTTCAACTTTCCATAACTTCCTTTCTCCCCGTGAGCTTTGCAAGTTGCAAATCGGCGGCAGAACTCTTGGTTTTGGAGAAGAACGAGTTTGTGCTCGCAGGCTGCAAAATCCTTGAGCAAAACAGTCCTTTCGCTTACTATGAAAGAGTGAAGTTTGCGGTGCAGCGGGTGCGGCCAATGAAATTTGGTTGAATCTAACATCATGTCGCCACGACGGTGGTGCATGAAATCTCGAGGGTAACGAAGACATGTTTGCCTTGCTTCCTCCTGTTCTACGCACTTCTTCAGCCGCATCTCTGTCGTCCAGATAGTGAAAAATATGCGTAAAAATCATCCCGAAACAGAGCTGTGGAAGGCTTTCTTCCCTTTTGATCCCTACCCGAGTAACGTCAAGTACCTTTTGACATTGACGGTTGACAAAAACCGGTATCCCTTGGTACACGACACCTCTATGCTCTTCGTTGTAAAAGCCAAACTTTTATTTACCGTTAATTAATTCCCATATTAACAAGCCTGAGCAATAAGTGCGTGACGTTTGCAGGTGTTAGTCAGTTTCTGTGTGGTTGGTAGCAAAACAAATTCGAGCGCAAACGATGCATGGCCTTTCGCAAAAGCGCGTGTTATTGGTATTTGCAAACTTAATCTCTGATTTTCCGGACTGGTGCCTTTCATCAGAACAAAAAACGAGAAGAGCCGAGCCATAGATAAATAAATGTGACAAACATATTCTAGAACAATAATATTCATCGAGGTGTTTATGAAATCAATTGACAGGTGATATTTCCACCTTATGCACGGCTGGCTCTTCAAGCCTGTTTTGTTTTTTTTTTCCTTTCGTGAAATGCCGAGGCACTTGTTAACTTTCTAATCAACATAGCCTGCTATACTATACGTTGTGGTATTTTTATGGGTGTGTACCGGCGGCATGGAGGTTCAGTCTTCGGCACGCATGTCAAACTATACCAAAATGATGATACGACAACTAGTTTGGTTATAAGGACGAAAAAAGTTCGAAATCTCGAAGATTGCTGTGTTCGAGCTAGACCAATCGCCCTTCCCAACGGTTCAATTCTATGTTGATCACAGTTCATAACAATACAAATTTAGTCGTATCTACTCATTAATTAATGAGGTACAGAGCGAGAAAACGAAAGAAGGAAGCGAGTGGTAAAGGTGCTTTTTAACTTATGAATTAAAGAGCACATCTTAAAACGTACAAATTGATTCTATTGGTGCAAAAGTGTTGCTTAAGCATTGCGTGAAAGCGAATTATTATGCTGACTTTGAGACTTTAAGTTTTTCTCTACAAATAAAGAAAGGTGATCTTGAGAAAAACGTTCTTGGAAACGCCGAAACGTGGACGTTCAAATATAAATTTTTGCACTGTATTGCTTTGGGTCGTTTTCCGGCCTGAAGAATTATGCAGCAAACTTTGTTGTGTTTATTAGCTGCAACAATACTTTAAAAAAAACCAGAGTGTTCCTTTATTCAGTATTATTATTTTTATTATTATTTCTACTTCGTCTTGGAGAGCTAAACGGAAAGGAAATTCCGTTTGCTAGACTGACAATATTTTTTGGTCGCAGGTTTTATTCCAGGAGACTGCGTTTCGGACGGAATTAAGTTGGACGCAAAAGCGTTTCAACTGAAAGTGAAGCCGGGTTTGCCTTTTAAAGTGGCGTCTGTAAAAAGTGACGTCTGCCATTTTTAGCCATGCAATAGAGTAGGCGACGTCTAGGGCCACATTATCACCTGCTCGATAATTTTGTGTCGAATTTTTTCTTTTAAATCTTGTCTTACATGGCCGTCGTATTTGCAGGCAGATTAGGGAGCTTAAGATCACCAAATCTGAGGTTTTGACAGCAACGTGAGCTTGCAACAGAGAATCATTCGTTCTCTATTTCCACTCTGAAAGCGCGTAGCAGTACATATTTAGCATACTTAGGCCACGTTGTAGGACGTGAACGAGATGAAATAACCGCGGAAGACTGGTGATAGAGCAAAGTTACATTTTGAGGTAACATACGATGCGGCGAAATCTTTTCCTACTCGGAAATTAGTGAAATCGTTACCTTTTAGAAATAAGATTGATCACCGCGTAAACTTTTTAACGACACAAAATATTTCCAATGGAAAAGCCCTGGGCAAAACATCTTGCGCTGTGAGGCTAAGCTACAATTCTCAAATCAGCGGGTTGATTTTATCGTGAAAAAACGTGTTGTTTAAAAATCGTTTTTAAACCTTAGCAAACCCATTTTCGTTTTCCTTCCGTGAAAATGTGCATTAGCGTGGCAAGATATCTCATCATTCTAGGTGTTCCAAGATCGTTTTTGCAAAACCTCCGCATGGACTTGCACCTGAACAGTACCAGTGTGCAACGAAGGCATCCAAGATCCCACGAGAGGGGGAGGGAGGGACAATTCCTGATATCTCTATTTTTGTTCTTCCGTTAGTTTTTCCGTGAAAAGCTTTAGCACTTAACGTCTTTATCACTCACGTTT
Organism: Montipora foliosa; assembly: GCF_036669935.1. Taxonomy (NCBI): domain Eukaryota; kingdom Metazoa; phylum Cnidaria; class Anthozoa; order Scleractinia; family Acroporidae; genus Montipora; species Montipora foliosa. The sequence goes on from NC_090878.1 coordinate 20,890,031, forward strand.
TTGTTATCTTGCAAAGCACATTTTACGTTTTCGTCTGTGCACTAAATCCTTATGCAAATTTAGATAACCGCTGCGTACACCTGCTCTCTGTTTATCTTCGAAGTTTACATAAGAAGCTGTTTTCGTTTTCTGTCGATTTTTTTTGTCCGGAAACTTTTTGCCTCCAACCAACATTATTTCCTTATTTAAGCCAAAATATTAATAATCTCTCAAGTTATTTTATCACAGTACGTTCATCACAGTATTAAATTAGAATTAGGAAAGGCTTTAATCTCTTTCATTAAAAATTGTATTTTTATTGCCAAATTTGAATGTACATATTTTCTGCCGCCTTGTCTTTCAAGCTGAAAAATTCTAGTTCTTTTTTTACATTAAAGGTTCACGCACAATATTCTGCCATGGCCATCTTTTAATCACATCCGAATCGTTGTTTTGTGTCGATCATATGCCAAGGACCAGTTTTGCCGTAAAAAAAAGGACAAAATTCACCACAGCAAAACAAAGTGCAATTATATTCTATCGTAGTTCATTTAAACACGCACGAAAATTCTCGAACCAAAATTTCAGCACTTTGTGCATCCTCCGTGTATTCTAAAAATTTCTCCATTTATTAACCCTTTCAGCCCCGTGGGGTTCCCCATTGACGAGTAAAATCGTCAGGCGTTAGACGGAGTAAAATCTATGAGTGGCACTATTGGGAGTGAAAGGGTTAATGGGGACATAGTTTTTGAGTGAATCTAGCTGTTGTTAACCCATTCAGCCCTTG
>NC_090878.1:20895796-20900796 GCF_036669935.1 Montipora foliosa
GTCTATTGGGTGTGTCCTAATTACTTGCATTTTCTTTCGCTCCATTCCACAGTGTTCGCACTTGGAACAACAGAGTGCCCAGTTGTTAACTGCGACCTACCGACTTTCTTACTTCACCATATCGTTTATTGTTGCGGAGCGAGCGAGCAGCAACATAATCAGAATTGAAAAATAATTATACTATGCACAACCTTGCTTTCTTTTTCCCATAATGTGTCGCGTTTTCGACCTCAGTGGACTTCGCAGAGACCAGAATAAATTGCTGTATGGTTGCTTTGAGTCAAAATAGGTGGTTTTCGTGTTACGTCATCAACGCCATATTGGTGAAAGAAAACAAAAGATCTCCCATTAGCTCATTTTGTTTCTCCACCAGCAAGTTTACTGTACATCATTGTCATCTGTGTGTCTAGAGATAGCTTGCAAACCACCTTTTTTTACTGTGACGAGCGATCATCCTCCTCTTAATCGTAAATGTTTTTAAACTTGCGTCCTGTCAGGTTTTATTTCAGATCCATCCTTGGTGAACTCGTCCTATCGCGAAACCTTCACACATATTCTGTGATCATAGTCGAAATTGTATAGTTGCTAGGAGTTAAGGTAACTCCCATGTATCTTTAGCACTAGCGAATGAACGTTCTGTCAAAAAAAAATTCAAACTGCCCGTCTGTAAAACATTTATCCTTCGTTCTCACTGTTTAAACCTGGAGGGGGATTTGACGCTACACGCTTCCCGTGTTAGGGACTTTTGATCATTCGTTGAGTTCCGGGGGTCGGGACTTTTAACTTAAACCGTTAGAAGAGTGGGGTCCACTGACGCCATCTTGGCTGATCGCCATCTTGGCTGATCGCCATCTTGAATGACCGAGAAAGACTGAAAAATAGTATTACCCAGAAGTCACTAGAAGCAAACCGATTCTCTGCGATTCCCTCAACGCCACGAGTGAAAGAAAGGTGAGTGAGTCTGCTCTATATTTTGTAAGACAAAGGTCATCGAGTCTTTTTAACAAGGTTGAGATGTAATCCAATAGAAAAGCTTTTGTTTCCGTTATGTTCTGGTGCATATTTTTTGCATATGTTTGAATATTGATGAGTTTTCTTCGCGCAACTTGTGTATGCTTGCTTGTCATGAATTCATAAGCATTCAAAATTTGATATTGACGACGAAATCTTGGTTCAGCAATAGACCAATTTCGATATATTAAAATTCAGTCGAAAACAAAAGGCATGATCTCGAGGCTCTGGGGAATAAACTCATACAAATCCTTACATTTATTCCCCAGAGCCTCGAGATGATGTCTTTTGTTTAGGACTGAATTGTAATATATCGAAATTGGTCTATTCGAAGACGAATGGCCGGAGTTCGTGGATGTTGACGCTCTGGAACACGTGGCAGATCGTTCTAAGCTCCGGGTGCCCCTGGGGTGAGGAATTTGCAATTTTTTTGACCCAGGATGACTTCCCTGGGGCCGGGCATTTGAACAGAAAAACTGATCTGAGTTCAAATCCCCCGCCTATGCCCTTCCCCCCCCCCCCTCCCCCCAAGCAGCTTAACATTGATAGGTGCATTACTCAGATTTGCTATGATTTCTAATGAGCGTGAGTTAATTTGGTTCTGTTGTGTCCCCTTAATACCAAACACATTTAGCTGAGTTGTCGCCAAGATGGCTCATATTTAAGAGAAAAGTAAACATGTTTACGGCAGTCTATCTGGTCTATTAATTACAAAAATATGATCTTGAAATTTATAGCGAAGGCTTATTGAAAGAGACTGCGGTTTGAGTATTAACAAGTAGAGTATTGTGGGAAGTTATACGGGGCAACGTGGATCTCTTTAACTGGCAAACATTTTTGCTCGGACAATAACTACCCTACAGGAATTCTTGGACGAATAATTCAAAAGCCGCTTAGGGTATTTCACTGCTTGTAAGCAGCTTTGCGGTAGATATGTATCGCTTAGAAAGTATGCTTTTCCTTTTCGCCTATGCCAAAAACAATCAACAGATGACTCCGTGTTAAGTCGATCCCGAGGTTGTGGAGAATTTTGTGTGTTTTTTTGTGACAAAGAATTCGTAAATTTTTGAGAGTGTGGTTCAATGTTTGACGTTTTGGTTTGGCGGGGGAAATCTCGGACTGCACGCGTGGACAATAAAGCAATTTGTTAATTGTTATTACTGGGTTGCCGTATACGGCAATCCCTGTTGGAAAATGGGTAGAATTTCTCCGTTTTATTCTTTTCCGCGTCGGTAAAAGTCTTGCCTGTCACTCCCCCGGTAAGTGGTGTCTTTGTGCATAGAGCCTTCTGCGCGTATTTTCTTAGGATCGAGAGGGTAGTGGAAATGCGTACATTTCTCTGGTGGACACAGTAGAATCATTAACTTAACCTGTAATGGCGTCGAAAAGCATGTAACGCGAATGGCGCTTTAGTGGATCTTTGAACAAAATATACCCTTATGAAGCTCAAAAATGGCAAATCAATTGGATACTGAACAAGACAGGCGACAACATCGACAACAATCTGTCGCCCGTCGAGCCGTCTTTTACCAAGTGTGCATGTAGAACATTGAAGATTCGCAGGGCAGCGATAACAGTGAATTCAAAGACTAGACAAGGTGGATTGAATGGAATTTCAAGCGTTAAAATCGCTGAAAAGGTAAGATTATTGTCGAAGCGATGCCGCAATTGCGTGTCTTCACCACATGTTCCTTTGATCTCACATTATTGTGTTTTCCGTCAAAATATTCGCTTGTTTTCGCTTTCGCTCGAACATATCTACCTTTATTACATGTCCAGTGAATAGTTTTATCCTCTGGGATGAATTTTCCGTCGAAGAATCGGTTATTTGGGCGGTCAGTGTAAAACGCAGACTGCAGACTGCAGACTGCAGACCGGGGGTAAAATGCAGACTGAGGGTAAAATAAATATTAATAATAAAAAAACCAGTCATAAGGATAAAATAAAGATTGTTTGAAAGACAATCCTGTTTTACATCTGTCAACAACTCACATTATTATGACTGCAGGTCGCTGCACCTTTTGGGGATGCGATCGTACGCGTTGAAATCATCTGTGCTTTGTTTTTGCGCTTCCAGATGCATTGCAATGTTCCAAATTATTTGTCACACCGGTACATCGAGGGAAATCGATCGAAAAACCAACAATTATTACTTCGAATACCTGAATAATCTCGATTGTCTTTTTTCGGTGCAACGAAATGAACAAAGAGTATTCCGAGTAATTAGGACGCGGGGATTTCATTGGTTAAGCTATGCGTGATAACCCCTAGGGAGAGGTTATCTTCCAGATGCAAAACAAACGAGCTTGTGAACTAAAGGATAAACATAACGTACACGAAAGCGAATGAAAGGATCCTAATAAGAAGTTTTTACACCTCAGTCATACTGGCTTAAGCCGACTGAATTGAAACGTTAAATGGTTGCAAAATCCACGTTATCTCTGTCTTTGTTAATTGGTACTGTAGCCATGCGCGTGTCAAAATAAATTGAGTTATTTGGTAATTACTCGATTACTTTGTTCAGTGCAGCAAAATGGAGATCATGACTAAAACACCACACGAGTACATACGGGTAACATACGAGTAACATACGAGTAACATACGGAACATACGGATACATACGAATACATACGACTAACATACGGCTAACATACGAGTAACATACGAGTAACATACGGATACATACGACTAACATACGGATACATACGAATACATACGAGTAATACGAATGTTTTTCTCATAAAGAAAGCCCTAATTATAAGCCTTGCAAGCATTTTTCACGTCAGCAAACACGTACCCGGCTCAGTTTGAGTGGGGAGGGAGGGGATGTTGATAGACCCTCCAAGGGTCAACTTGACCCGCAAGAAAAACATTTGTTGCGGGTTCAAGAAATGCAGGGCGCTGAGTGGTTGATTTGCTAGTACAAGAGCACATTTGTTGCGCGACAAGTTGTGAGCTTGATGAAAACCGAGCAACAAAGCCAAAATTTGTGGCTCAGAGTAGATCCGCGCTCTACTTTTCGCAACAACTTTCTTCAACCCGCAACAAATGTTTTTGTTGCGCGACAAGTTGATCACGCAAGGTGAAAAACGGGAGAAATCGACCCAAACTTGCAACGAAATAATGTTGCGCGCCAAGTTGAGGGTTTTTGTATCTCGTATTTCGCCCCCTTTAGCTTGCGCAACAAGATGACAATATATTTTGGATGTTGCTCTCGTAGATGATTATGACTCAGGCCAGTTTACATTTAATACCAGTAAGGAAGTCAGAGCAGGTCTGTCATAATCTTTTACCCCATTTAAGCTTTCTGGCTTGATTTTGCACTGTTTTTTTGCACTGATTTATCATAGGCAACTTAAGCTGAAATATTGAAATCAAGATGGCGGATCTGATGACGTCATACGACATCAGTGACATCCAGAATATATTGTCATCTTGTAAGGCAAGCTAAGGGTTTTGCACTCCATGTGAATTTACTTTACTGTGACTAAATTTAACGAAAGCCTTGGGGGGTCGATCAACATCCCCTCCCTCCCCACTCAAACTGAGCCGGGTACGTGTTTGCTGACGTGAAAAATGCCTGCAAGGCTTATAATTAGAGTTTCCTTTATGAGAAAAACATTCGTATTACTCGTATGTATTCGTATGTATCCGTATGTTAGTCGTATGTATCCGTATGTTACTCGTATGTTAGCCGTATGTTAGTCGTATGTATTCGTATGTATCCGTATGTTCCGTATGTTACTCGTATGTTACTCGTATGTTACCCGTATGTACTCGTGTGGTGTTTTAGTCATGATCCAAAATGGACAGTTGAATTACGGGGTGGTGACTTCTTTGTCTAAAAGCAACTCACTTAACGAAACTGTCCTTTTTCCAACAACAGCAAGGATTCAAGCAGCTTCAATTCTTACAGAGTTCGATAAAAATCCGGATTTAAAACATGCCGTGGGGCAACCAAAGCGATGGGAGCTGTGTTGGGGTTTCAG